>NW_004524649.1:7163445-7167575 GCF_000260255.1 Octodon degus | reverse complement strand
GGTCTCACTACATAGATTGAACTCATAGTGATATGCCTGTGTTCAGCCTCTCGAGAGCTGGGATTACAGGTGTGCAGTACCATGCCCAGTCTCAATCACCATCTCCATCTCAGCAGCACAGCATGCTGGGGATTGAACATCCTCCACTGTGTTCTGCCTAAGTAGGCAATTTAGTCTGCTGAGCTATCTGACTGGCCCTACTCCCAGACATCTTTCATTTTCCTGTCTCTGAAACTTGACATCAGCCTCTAGGTCAGTATCTGCATATTCTGTGAGTTAATGGAACCTAGCCAAGGAAAAGGTGCTCTGTTATGTGCTCAGCAGGAGTAAGTTTGCAGAAGCCACTTTTCTCTAAAGATAAAAACAGTCTAACTTCTAAAGTTCCACTTTGCTGTGTGGCTACCCTATCCCAGTGACCATTCAATGAACTCCTCATCTGTCCCCTCAGGGGCTCTATCGATGCCATGTGATGAAGGGAGGGTGTCAGACAACACATATAATGTCCAGTTAACTTACCATTTCAGATACAGAACAAGTAATGCCCCATATGATGCATGGATGAACTTATTAGCCATGTAGGCTCTTCCAATGTTCTTGGTGCATTGAACAACAAATTGACATGTGAAAAAATATTGAGATTCTACATTTGCTTTTTTTAATATTGTTTTTATTTTCTAGTATGGATAAAAACACCAATTCCATATTGAAAATATTACCTACTATTTCATTACATTCTATAAGCAGTCATATATTTTTAAATGCATTTCATAATAATCAAAGCTGCTTTTGGTGATTTTTTTTGAAATAGACTGCTTTATTTTAATGAAATTTTATAAAAGGAATCAACAGGCATGTAAAAATAAGCCAAATATTTAAAGAATCACAAATTTAAGCACTTATTTTCTAATCATATTCAAAATAGAATAAAAATAAAAAACAATTTTCATCTCAGAGATGATATTCCACTCAGATATAAAAAGAAACTATATAGAGAGAAACTATAAACATCATTCTACAGTATATTATTGAACTTAACTAGTAGGAAAAATAACTTCAAGGAGTTATATATAGCCCTACCTATATTTATAGAGATGTTATTTGAATTAAATAAGAAACTATGAAAGTATAAGGCCACAATTTTTCTTTCACTTAAAAAAAACCTTTTCATAGACCACTTATTTGACATTATCTACATTTGTTAAAAGTAGAAAAATAAGTACTCTTCAGAGTGAGAGTGGACCACTGAGAGAAAGCTCACAGTGGCAGCAAGGTTAATGGTGGGGTCTTTGTATCTCTTGTTCTTCAGTTTTATGTCAGATCCAGGCTGTCCTATCATAAACCTGCTTGATATTTTTGTACCCAGAATCATATTCAGAATCTTATGTTTGCCAGGCAGGTGCTTGTGCTGCTGAGCTATGTCCTCGGCAAACCTGCTTGAGTTTGCATCAGAAAAATTGGAGATAGAACTTTCTGACTGGTTCCAGGCGTGAGGTTTGGAGACTGTGTTTTGCACCTGTGTCCTGAGCCTTTGTGATTGCCACTTCATGCCCACTTGTCCAGGCAGTTTTCCCTGCCCTAATCTCCTACCTCAATTAACTAAAGAAATTATCCATTGTTTTCTTAATTGGACACCTCATATTTTAATTTTCTAATTCTATCAACATCAGCCACACAGGAGGCAAAAGCTGCTTGGGAACATACACCTCAAGGCCTTTCTTCTTCTGACAGACTGTCTTCTCAGACACTGGGCTGACTTGGCTGTGCCAGTCAGGATAGGCTGGGGCATTGTGCACGCACAGTGAAGACAGGAGGGAGGCTGAAGCCCTGCAGCCTCTCTTTCCCCCTCCATTTATACACTTGTCTCAACTCCTTCAACCAAATGCAATGGAACTAAGACCTGTTCCTCTACCCAGAAGCAGGGGAGCCAGTTCTCCTTCCTATCTACCCAAACTAAGGGAGACAAAAGTGCTTAGAAAATCCCTCTCTCCCTAAATCCTGGATCTAGAACCCATTATCCTGCTATGAATTCAAGTTCTTCCTTGCCTGTTGGAAGCTGAATACTAACTCTTGGTTTTATGGCTGTGCACAATCAGTAACTTTTTCATTGTTCTCCAACTCTAAAGGCAGCTGAATTTTTCAGGCTGATTAGGGGAGAGGCTGGTAGGACTTCATTTTTCAAGTTGTTAAGAACATGATTTTTCTACAAAAATAAAGTGAACAGGTGTCAAAGATTTTATTTAGCTCATTAATTATTCAAGAAGCCAGTCAGTTAAAAGGGATTCGAATCAGAATTTGAGTTATAAAGAGTTACATTCTCTTTGAGACAAAATTCATTTGCATTGCTAAGGACAGGAACCATTTACATCCCTACCAGTTGTCTTCAATTTAAGTGCTACCCCTACAGGCATGTAAAATTGCCTAATCAACAGAAAGTCATTCAAAGACACACAGCTCTGTAGAATCAGATAATCCCTGGAAGGTCCCCAGGCAGTGTGATACTCAACATCATTCTGCAATGATATGTGAGATCTCTTTTGTCCATCTCTAAGTTTTGCATATTTTTCCAGACAAAGTAGAGCCTCAGTTTTTTTTTATCTTGTTATAATACTAAAGGATAATTGAAAGACATAGAAATATAAATGGCCATTAAGTATAAGACCGAATGCTCAATGTCGCAAGCATATGTATGGAACATGTTCGAAAATTCTAGAGTCTTTACCTGTCAATATATAGAGTGGGAGAAAAATTGATATCTGAACAGCTAATTAGTTGTATTGTTTTGGAGTATGACTTGCTAGTGTCTATGGAAGATTTAAATCTATGCATAATTTTACCTAGACAGTTCTTTTATAGATATGTTCTCCAGAGACATATGCACAAAGATGCAAACAAACAATTATGAAATTGTCATTAATTCCTTGAGCACGTATTCTATGCCCAAGCTTGGGGTAAGTCAATGAACAAATCAGGCGAAGATTTCTCCTTTCCTGGAACCAGTATTCTCGTGGGGGTAGACAGAGGGAAAGTGGTGGATAGGATGAGTACGAATTCTCCAGTGTCTTGGAGAACTGTTATCAAGATAAGGGAGAATTTGAAGTACTGTGAGTGTGGACGGAGGTGGGAAGGGTTTGGTTATTAAATGAGTTGGTCCACATAGGTCTCATGGAGAAGGTTAGATGAGAGCCAGAACTTCCAGGTATAGGAGTGAGTCATCCAGATAGGTGGGAGAAAGCAAGGGCAGAGTTCTGAAGTAAGGGTGTGCTTGGCATAGTTGAGAAGCAGGAAGAGAATGATCAACATGGAGCCATGATTGAGCAGTAGAAAAGGAAGCCAGATCTTTTGTCTTTATAAATTAATTGCTTCACATATTCCATTAGAATAACAGGATTAACACAGGGGGTTCTTGCTGAACTGACTTAGGGCTATTGTGGATGGCAAGTCACAGTGAGCAAGTATGGGGGTTCCCTTCAAACCAAGTCTTGTTGAAACTGCACACCACAGTACTGTTAGAGAACAGGCCCGAGGCTTAGGCCTGGTGGAGAAGAGGACTTGTACTACTCTGCCTAAGGCTTGGTCAAGGAGCAGGGCTTTGTCAACACATCCTGGATATCTATCTATCTATCTATCTATCTATCTATCTATCTATCTATCATCTATCTATCTATCATCTATCTATCTATCTATCATCTATCTATCTATCTATCTATCTATCTATCTATCTATCTATCTATCTATCTAATAGGTTTTTCAGAGGCGCAGTAAAGAGATAGGAAAGAAAAGAGAAGCCTTTGTTAACTTCAAAGACATGGAGAAGATCGAGGGCAGCTGCGTCAGGTAGATCCTCTGACCTGAGACAAAGAAAGCCAAGGCTTCTATGGACTTTCGCTAGGGGTAAAGTTTCAGGGGGATGTTTAGAAATATCTGAGGAGCTGATGGGGGCCTTCCCTGAGGTGGTGAGAAAGGTGAAAGGAAATTGCACCCTGGGCTAAGTTGAAGAACAAAGGGGGAGGTGGTCTCTGGGAAGATAAGCTGTTGTTTTAAGGGCTTCAGCCATATTAGATGAAACCATAATAATTTAGCAATTCATACTAGGGCCAGAATCTATCACTATCTATCTATCTATCTATCTA
>NW_004524649.1:7150273-7155255 GCF_000260255.1 Octodon degus | reverse complement strand
GTCCGGCCCACGCTGTGCCTGGGCTGGGACTGGTCCTGCCGGCGCAGGGTAGCAGGAAACTCTCCGCACACTCACCGGACCTGGGCTGGGACTGGGTCTCCATGATTGGATTTTAATAAGCTGCAGTGAAGGAAGTCCTGTCCTTTGGCTTCTTCTTGGTGCCTGTGTCTTTGGCCCTTTTGTTGGCAGGGTACTTTCACATAAAGGCTTTGTGACCTACTTTAGAGGCAGATCGGAGAGTTCTTTTATATCTTGCTTTGGGGAGAAGGTGGGAAATAGAACTCTCCTCTGCTTTGGCTGTTTTCTGAAATGCCAAGGTAACTTTGTTAGTCAGCTTCCCATTCCTGTGGTGAAATCCCTGAGACTAACAACTCAAAGGCGGAAAGGTTTATTTTGGTGCATGGTTCAGAGCTTCCTGAACCTGGGGTCAGCTGGCTCCACTGTTGTAGACATGTGGTGAGACAGAAACAACATGGTGGAGAGTACATGGCCAAGGGAAGCTGCTCCTCTGGCAGCTGAGAAGCATACATAGCAGGAGTCATGGAGGAAGGGCATGAGACAAGATGTATTCGCAAGGGCATGACCCTCTCCCTTCCACCAGGCCCCGCCTCCCAAGTGTCTGCCACCTTCTCCTAATGCCTCAGTGGATTAATGCACAAGGAAGTTAGAGCCCTCACCTTCCAAAAGCCTTTCTTTAACATTACTGCATTGGAGGCTGAGCATCCAATACATGAGACTACTGGGGGATATTTTATATCTAAGCCACAGCATTGCTATATTGTAAGATGTGGGGTGAGGTGTGTTCTGACTCTGATCAGGTTATAACATTAGATCTTGGGATTACTATTTATGGTTCCCAAGGAAGCACTTGTTTTGGCAGATGATAGAGTAGGTACCCTATACCTGCCCCATACAGAAGCTCGTTCTGAACTCTTCTGACATGAGTTATCAGCTTGATGTTAGAAACAAAGTGCTTTATGTTTTAAGTTATTAATATGAACATCAAGTAGTTATGCAGCCTTGAACAAGCCACTCAATTTTCACTGGGGTGAACAAGTGAGTGGAAATGATCCAACAATAAGCAACTGTGTGTTTGTGAGAAAGTGTCCTTAGAAAATGAGACTGCTTTCTCCTGGGTCTGGGCGGCCTCACCCCACTGTCCTTGGGTACTGGGATGTCTTCTGTCAAAATGGTGACTGGTTCTTGGGCGTCACTGTGTGCCTGTGGTCTTCCCTGTAGAGGTTTTCCAGTCATTCTTCCTCCTCACTTCAACCTCAAACTTCTGAGGCAGTGGAGATTAGTTATTACCAGGATGGATGATGGAGCTTGGAGATTTTGAGTTCGGACAAGGATGAACCCGAGGGGAAGGACCTTGTAGTGAGTTGTGTGGGCAGCGTGATGATCCACATCATGACAAGTGGCACTTAATGGAGATGTTTCTCCTCCCTCCCTCCTTCCTCTGTTCCCCTCCAGGCCAGCTCCCCACCAGAATTGTGCTGCTTAATTATCTTTTCTGATAAAGATAAATGGCAATCATTCAGCACCAGAATGATTGAAAAGAGAAATTACGTGAGTTACCCGGGGAGTTCTTCCAAACCTTGCTGGAAACTAAGCTGCATTTTTTATGACTTCTGTGCTCTGCAGAGACTCTAATTTCCCCTGTTGGCGACCATTACTATGCTTTATATAGAACAATAAAACAACACAGCACATTAACCTTTGGGAATGACACAGTCAGACAGTGCTTTCGTAAGCAGCGAGCTCTGATGCAAACACGAGAAAATGAGACACAGTTTTAGCACAGATTGCTTTCTATAGCTCAGCCCCCTGTGGCCCTAGAGTCACTCTGGAGGAGTCATAGACAATTCCAGATTTGTCTCTGCCTCCACAGGGTGGTAGGGAAGAAGCCATCTCAAATGGCCAGAGGGACAGCAGGCTGTGGCATCTCACAGCCCTCAAAGCCTCCTCTGCTGTCACCTGGCTCTGCCCCACCACTGTTTCTCCCAGGACCATTGCGATAACTTCACAGAGGGCTTCTTGTTTCCACCTCTGCTCTTCCATTTCCAGGATCCAATAGGATCCTTTGAAAACAAAATTTGGTCACATTTGTGCTCCCATTTTGTACTCTGAGAAGGAGACCGAGGCTTTTGAGTTTTCTCAATGCCAGGCAGGCTGTGCCCATACTCACTTCTCCCCTCTCCTGGCCTATACTGCATGGAAAGCCTTGGTGCTGGCTATTTCTCTGCAGAGAATATTCTTCCAGACTTCTGTAAGAGTCCATCTTCTGCCTCCTTTAGCTTTTCTTCCAACACCATCTTGTTACTGGAGTCTCTCCGGATCACCCTATTCGTATTAGTCAGTTTGCCCTTTGCTGGAGAAAATACCCAGCATGCACAAGTTAAAGAAGAGGTTGAATTGAGCTCCTGGTTTGGGAGATTTAGTCCATGGTCAGCTGGATCCAGGGCAGAGACATGGCAGAAGGGAATGGAGCAGCAGCGCTGCTTAGTTCACAGCAGCCAGAAAGCAGCGAAGGGCAACAGTGCTAGAGAGGAAGGGATAAGAAACAGAACACAAGGGCAGCCAGGTAGCTCAGTGGGCTACAGCGCCTGCCTAGGCAGATGCAGGGACCGGGGTTCAATCCCCGGCATGCCGTGCTGGCCCTGCCCCCAGGGCGCTGTGAGATGTCTATTGAGACTGGGCATGGTGGTATGTGCCTATCATCCCAGAGTTTGGGAAGCTGAAAACAGGAGAATCGCTATGGGTCTGATCTACATAATAAGACCCTGTAGACCCTGTACTAAATACATAAAAAAAAAAAAGAATCAAAAGAAGCAGAACATGTAATCCCAGGTCATGCCTCCCTCCAGCAGCAATGTGCTTTCCTAATCCTGTGCATAATCCCCAAGTTGATCAAACTGACAGTCTACTTTAACCATCCCACTAAAGGCATAAACATATTCCCCAATTCCCTTTCCTCCTTCCCAGCACTTATCCACATCTAATGTACTATTTTAAAATTTAAAGCAAACCACGCACTAGTTGCTGTTGAAAACCACCAGTTTTACGCATGATAAATAAATACATAAATAAATAAATAAAATTGCTATTGACTCTTACCTCCTCCAAGTGGAAGTAAATATCACAACGATGGGGCTTTTTGTCTGCTTCTTTCTGGCCTGCTCTGTGGATCCCATCCTAATCTAAAGATCAGTGCTTCTCCTTGGCCTGGAAATCACATGGGAATGTCATTTAAGCCTTCTCAGTTTGGGGATAGGATCCCCGGGGTGCTGGGGGGCCGGTCTGGGAGGCAGACTTGGAGCCCATGGGGATGTGTCTAGAAGCAGGGATGACAGTTGTTTGCTTTACAAAGCCAAGTGTGAAGACCCAGGGATAGGCTGGTCATACCAGAGCCACTAGAAAGCTGTAAGTGTGGCAGATTCTTGGGCGCCCATCCCTGAGGTTGGCATTTAGTAGGTTGGGAGTGGGATCTGGGAGTCTTGTTTTTAATAAAGCTCACCAGGTGATCTCCACATGCAGCCAGGATGGGTAAACATGGATGGATGGAAAGAAAGACTTCCTTGCATGTGCAAATGTGATTCTGATTTTGCCAAATTGTCATCTAGTGGGTACAAAATGAAAATTGGTGTCTCAATTGAAAATCAAAAAATTCCTTTTTTCCCCTTCATTTGCATCATTTGGTTGGTCTCCAAAAACATAATGATTTCAACAGAGAGAAAAGGAAAATGTGTATAATCATCTTAGACTATCCCTATTCATCACTTAAAATTTCTATTTAGTGTTATGGAAATAACACAAGCACACGGTAAACATTTCAAGCAGAAAACTTTGAAATGAGAACTTTTCTTCTATCCTGAGCATCCAGTCTCATTCTCTGGAAGAAGTTATTATCAACAGTGTCTTGCGGATATTTCTGAAAGATTTTGATGCACACACACACACACACACACACACACACACACACACACTTTCCCCCCCTTTTGTAATAAAAGGGAAACATGGCCACCTTTGCCACCAGGCCTTTTCTTATTACTGTAGGTCTTGGTTAGCTATGGATGACAGATTAATACTCCCTATGCCGCCTGCCCCAACCCCTCTCCCATCCAGTAGTGTGATTTAGGGTCCTTTTCCTTCAGTTTGGGTGGGCTTGGGACTATGTTGGAGGTGACAGCCTCAGGGCTACATCATGAAAAGTCAGAAAGCTTCCAGCTGGACCTCCTGGGGTGTTTCTCATGGAACCCAGCATGCTGTGAGAAAGGAGGGAGCCGCCTAAAGTCCTCCATGCTTAGGTTTTCTGGTTAATGGCTCTAGCTGGAGTCTCAGCCAACAGCCAGGATCAGCCTGCAGAAGTGGGAGAGAGGGAGCATCCAAAGATTTCAGCCTCCAGCTTTAGGCTGCACCAACAGGAAGCAGAGGTGAGTGGTGAGAGCCAAAAAGACAGAACCCTGAAGATGGGTGCCTGGCATGCTGAGCACTGCTGGACTGTACGGACCGGGAAAGGCCTCAGCAGTGCCTCAGATGCAAGGGCTCTCTACCTTTCTTTGGTTTCTCCCAAGACTTCTCTTTGAAGTTCTCTTGCCTGACTGAGAGGACTTCTAAAAGAAATGCCATTGTCCTAACTCCCTTTCAAGGCATGGCATTGAATAACCAGGCAAGACTCCATAAGAGAAAGCACGAAAGGTCTCCATAGCCCACAGACTCTTCACCTCTGAGCATACCTGAGAGGTTCTGTCTATGGAACACCTCAGTCACCTTCCTTCAACTCCTCCATGACCAAGAGCAACTTTGTCTTGAGCCATTGTCTGTCCTCTGAGCTCAGATATAATACCCTAGATATTTATTTTCTCTCAATATTTCCCGCATTCCCTCATTTCCCTCCATCCTATGAGGAAGAATATATGTGTTCCTGAATCTCATTTGACCTATTGGATAACCACGGTGAGGCCACTAATAAACCCACAAGC
>NW_004524649.1:7149089-7150173 GCF_000260255.1 Octodon degus | reverse complement strand
CACTATCTATCTATCTATCTATCTATCTATCTATCTATCTATCTATCATCTATCTACCTTATGAAAGACAATCATCCTTCTAAGCACTTCTTTCTATAACATACCACTACAAAGAACAGAAAAACGTAGGGCTGGGGAGATACATCAGCAGTCTAAGTGCCTGCCTGGAAAGCACAAGGACCAGAGTTCAACCTCCAGCACCACATGCTGTGCTGGCTCCAGAACCGAGGCTCATTGTGCGGGCCTGAAACCAGGTGTGATGGCACATGCCTGTAATTCCAGTGCTGGGGAGGATCACTACAAGTCTGAGTTGTACAGCAAGACCCTGCATCAAATAAATGAATAAATAAATAAGGAACAGAAAAACAATAATGAAATAGTAAAGCAATAGGGTCTGAGCAATCCATTGTCCTGAGAAAGGTAAACTGAGCAGAAGAAAAACCCTGCTTGTCATAAAAGAAAGAGGAGGAATTTGTGTTAAAGAAAAGAGTAAGAGGGCTGGTCAAATAGCTCAGTGGATTAAAACATCTGCAAGCAGTTGCAGGGGCCTGAGGTTTAATCTCCCAGCCTGCTGTGCTAGCCCTGCCCCCAGGGCACGCTGAGACAGCGATTGAGGCTGGGCGTGGTGGCACGCACTTGTAATTCTAGCTCTTGGGAGGCTGTAAACAGGCAGATCACTACAAGTCTGATCTAGTAGTGAGACTCTGAACACCCTGTACACCCTTCCCTAGAATACACACACACACACACACACACACACACACACACACACGAGAGAGAGAGAAAAAGAGAATTGTAGTAGAAAAATAATATCTTTTTCCTTACCCATCATGGAGTTTACAACTGAGGCCTCTATAAAAAGATCTATTAACAGGAGAAAGGCCTACACATTTATTTACTGTGTTAGATGTCGCAGAAGCCTCAGAAATGAAGACTCAAAGGAACAGGGAAATTTCTAAATTTGTTTTTGATTAGTTTGCTGAAGAGTGAATAGCCATTCAGAAGAATGATTGGATGAAAGGGACATGATTGGATTTTATTTTTTATTTTTTTTTCTTTTCAAAGTTTTATTGATAAACATATA
>NW_004524649.1:7133440-7148989 GCF_000260255.1 Octodon degus | reverse complement strand
GGATATTTCTGAAAGATTTTGATGCACACACACACACACACACACACACACACACACTTTCCCCCCCTTTTGTAATAAAAGGGAAACATGGCCACCTTTGCCACCAGGCCTTTTCTTATTACTGTAGGTCTTGGTTAGCTATGGATGACAGATTAATACTCCCTATGCCGCCTGCCCCAACCCCTCTCCCATCCAGTAGTGTGATTTAGGGTCCTTTTCCTTCAGTTTGGGTGGGCTTGGGACTATGTTGGAGGTGACAGCCTCAGGGCTACATCATGAAAAGTCAGAAAGCTTCCAGCTGGACCTCCTGGGGTGTTTCTCATGGAACCCAGCATGCTGTGAGAAAGGAGGGAGCCGCCTAAAGTCCTCCATGCTTAGGTTTTCTGGTTAATGGCTCTAGCTGGAGTCTCAGCCAACAGCCAGGATCAGCCTGCAGAAGTGGGAGAGAGGGAGCATCCAAAGATTTCAGCCTCCAGCTTTAGGCTGCACCAACAGGAAGCAGAGGTGAGTGGTGAGAGCCAAAAAGACAGAACCCTGAAGATGGGTGCCTGGCATGCTGAGCACTGCTGGACTGTACGGACCGGGAAAGGCCTCAGCAGTGCCTCAGATGCAAGGGCTCTCTACCTTTCTTTGGTTTCTCCCAAGACTTCTCTTTGAAGTTCTCTTGCCTGACTGAGAGGACTTCTAAAAGAAATGCCATTGTCCTAACTCCCTTTCAAGGCATGGCATTGAATAACCAGGCAAGACTCCATAAGAGAAAGCACGAAAGGTCTCCATAGCCCACAGACTCTTCACCTCTGAGCATACCTGAGAGGTTCTGTCTATGGAACACCTCAGTCACCTTCCTTCAACTCCTCCATGACCAAGAGCAACTTTGTCTTGAGCCATTGTCTGTCCTCTGAGCTCAGATATAATACCCTAGATATTTATTTTCTCTCAATATTTCCCGCATTCCCTCATTTCCCTCCATCCTATGAGGAAGAATATATGTGTTCCTGAATCTCATTTGACCTATTGGATAACCACGGTGAGGCCACTAATAAACCCACAAGCATTTCTTTCCTGTAAATCTATCTATTGTCGGCTAATTTCAGTGAACTTCCAGGGTCCCCACCCCCAACAGCATCCCACACAGAAGCTGGAGACAGAATCTCCTGCTACCGTTGAAGGCTGTGTACCAGGACCTGTAGGAAGATGGCAGAACCTGAGTGACCTTTGTGGTGACCTTGAGCTGGTCATGTTGTGTGGGTTAGTGTGGGCTATGCAGTGCTGCTGTACTAAGCAAACCTTCACAGCATATAATTTCATATCATCAGTACTTACTTTTTACTTACATTATGGTCGTGTGATTCTTTCATATCAGGAATCAGGGATCCAACTCCCTGCTGTGTGGTGGGCCTTCTGTCTTCAAAACCTTTCTTTTCTGTATTCTCATCATTTATCTGGCCTAAGAAAGTAAAGAAGTTTGGAGAATCACATAGGAAATGGTATAGCTTAGGCTTAAATGAGTTATATCATTTCTGTCCACAATTGTTTGGCCAAGACCTAAGCAGATGACTCCATTCTAACTACAAGAAGTCCATAGGCTTTGTATGTATCCAGAGAGGAGAAGACAAAACTGGAGAGGTCCTGGACAGTCTGTGCCATACTGTGCCTCAGTTCCTACTTTGTGGATGGGGATGACATCCTCACCACCAGGTTGACATGATCAAAATGTGAGAAGTTGTCTTATCATGAAAGACACTGAAAGGACTATCCATATTTCAGGGGCAGTTATGCACTGCAGAATAACATGTTAGCCAGTAACATATCACGTATACGATGGTGGTCCCAGAAAATGATGGCGGAGCTGAAAAATTCCAATCATCAATATTTACATGGTTATCTTTTCTATATTCAGATATGTTTATTTATTTATTTATTTATTTTTGTATTTTAGGGAAGGGTGTACAGGGTGTTCAGGGTCTCACTACTAGATTCAACTCATAGTGATCCACCTGTTTATAGCCTCCCAAGAGCTGGGATTACAGGCCTGCGCCACCACGTCCAGTCTCAATTGCCATCTCAGTGCACCCTGAGGGCAGGGCCGGCACGGCAGGCCTAGGGATCAAACCCCTGGCCCCTGCACCTGCTTGCAGACACTTTAATCTGTTGAGCTATTTAGCCAGCCCTTTCAGATATGTTTAGATGCACAAATATTTACTGGGGTGTTCCAGCTGCCTGTAGTACCCAGGACAGTGGCTTGTTGTGCAGGCCTGCATCCCAGGACCATGTAGGTTCATGTTCACACACTCACCAGTGCTGGCACAATGACAAAATCACTGAATGACACCTTCTCAGCACTCATTGCTGACAGCATTTGGGTGTTTCAGAGAAAGTCCCTGAGATGACAGTCACCTTCCATCCTCAGTCTGGGCTCCTATAACAGGCAGTGAGAAACCTCCCCACCCCTGGACAAAGCTAACCACCACCACGCAAATCCCAGCCTTCACTCTGTCCCAGTGGTCAGAACAACACGTTACCAAAAGCAGCCCTCTCATCCCCCAGTTTATTCAAGCTCCGCAAAAAGACGCAGGAGCACAGCGGGCCCCTCCCCTGGCAACACTCGAGAGGGACATTAGGCAGAGAAGCACTTGTGCATTCTCTTCTCTGCTGGGCTGTACCGGTGGCTGCCCGGGCTCTGTTTCCATAGCAGCGCATACATTTCATATAAAGGAACAAGAGGAGAGTTTAGGGTAAAGGAACTGAAAACAAGGAACGGTGACCCTTTCAGAGCCTGGCAGCCCACCAGGCTTTTGTGTCCATTCCTTCCATAAAGTACTTAAACTCTGGGGGACCTCGAGCTTTCTGTGGGGAGACTGGAAATGATGATGATACGTGAGTGGCCCAGCCGGGCGGTGGTGAGGGTCAGGACAGGAATTATTCAGAGAGCTTCGTGCACTGTACACGGGAAGAGGGGGGTGTGGCCTTTCTCCTTCCATCGCTTGAGAGGCAATGGACATTAGGCTTATGCGACTTGAAGCACTACAACCATTTTCCTGAAAGTGTATGAATATAAAATTTGGAAAATACAGGAAAGTAGAATATCTACCCACATAGCAGAGGGTGGCGGGAAGGTCGTGCCTCCTGCTTGGACCACAGACAGCCAGGCGGGGCTGTCGGGCTCCAGCTTGGTTTGCCGCCCCTCACTGTGCTGGCTATGCAAGAAGCTCAGCACCACAAGACGTGTGCCAGGGCCTTAAAAATGCCCACTTCCTCTGACTGTATAAATTTCTTTTTAGGACTCTTCCCTAAAGATGTCATCTTAAACACAGCCCAGATTTATTAAATATCCAGAGAAAGCTGCTTTAGAGTTATTTATAAAAGCAAGACGCTGAAAATGTAAATGTGTGTCATTATGGGTCAGTAAATCACAGAGCACTCATGCACGCAGCAGAATAGTATGTGACATCTAAGAATAATGTTTATGTCATCCCTTTAATGACAGAAAACTGCATATTACATAAAGGTTCATGGAATTGTGAGTACTATGCGTAGTTTTATCTCAACTATGTTCCAAATTCATAGAATGATGACAGGAAAGAAATAAGCCCAGGGGAGCTGTATTGGTTCTGGGCAGTAGAAATATGAGAAGCCCCCCCTTTTTTAAAAATGTGTTTTAGTACAGGATCTCACAGGGTCTCACTACACAGATCAGACTTGCTGTGATCCTCCTGTTTTCAGCCTCCCAAGCACTGGGATTATAGGCCCGTGCCACCATGCTCAGTCTCAGTGACTGTCTCAGCACGCCCGGGGGGTGGGGCTGCCACAGCATGTTGGGGATCTAACCCTGGTCCCTGTGCCTGCCTAATCAGGTGCTTTAGTCTGCTGAGCTACCTGGCTGGCCCTTAGAAACCTTCTTTTACATATTTTCTCTCTCACTTTTTCTGTGCCTTTAAGTCTTTCTACATGGAGCAAAATTTAAAAAGAAAAGTAAAGTAAAATACTGAACAGAAAGTTACAAGCCCTACAAATTCTTCCAATAAACAATCCATTTTATTTTATTTTATGTTATATTATTTTAATTGTTGTGACTATGGGGATTGAAGCTTAGGGCCTTCCCACTGAGCTATATTCCTAGTCATTTTTGTTTGTTTGTTTTGGAGGCAGGGTTTTGCTACTTCTCTCAGGCTGGGCTTGAATTTGAGATTGTTCTACCTCAGCATCCCAGAATACTGGGATTAGTGGCATGCCCACCATCAGAGAGAGAGAGAGAGAGAGAGAGAGAGAGAGAGAGAGAGAGAGAGAGAGAGAGAGGAGGAAAGGAGAGAAGAGGAGAGGAGAGGAGAGGAGAGGAGAGGAGAAGGGAGGAGAGAGAAGCTGTGGATGGATGGAACCTAGAATGCTTCTTCCCTGAGCTTCACCCCAACCTTATATTCCTTATCTTAACTCCCTTTGTTTCACATACTTACAATTTTATTTGTGTTTCTGTATAAAGTTTATATCACCATTAATTGAATTCATTTCAACGGATATGAAAATTGGAGCCACTCACTCATCACAGCCTCCTGCGTGCCAAGGAATCCCTGGCAGAGCTGTGGGGAAAGTGGCTCTTATATTAAGTCCTCCCCTTTGTCCACAGGTCAGGGAGCCCAGGCAAACGTTCTTCACAATCTAAGTGAATCTGTTGCAAACACCCTGGAAAGAAAAGGAATCATTGTTACTGGTTCATTGACGGTAGCACCTTGCAATGTAAGTGTTTTCCAAAGTCCATGTGGTTTGTGTTGTGGCTTATAGCTAGATGTCCCCCAAATCCTCATGCAACCCGAAAGGAGCTTTGAGAAGGTGGCTTAAGGGGCTCACAGCAGACTTGCCCTCAGGAAGAGGAGTGTGGCTGGAAGAGGTGAGTCACTGTGGGTGTGGCCCAGAGGGGTGCTTTTTACTCCGAGACTCCTCCCTCTTCTCTCTGCTTTTTGTCTGCCAAGAAGTGAGCTGCTTTCCTCTGCCAGGTCCATCTGCCATGCCACCTTGCCTTGGAGACAGCTGACCATGGACTGAAACCAAATAAACTGTGAGCCATGTAAGCCTTTCCTCTTTCAAGTTGTGGCTGTCAGGTATTGTGTTGTAGGAAGAAGACAGTGGCTAAGACAGCTCTGGATAGTCCTGCTGGGAGGTGGAAAAACACTTAAGAGAGGGGACCCAGGGAGAGCTCCTTAGGCTGCTGGGGCAGTGTCCTCCATAGGGACAGGGGAGCTCTGGTTCCTTCCTTTTAGGTACACTTTCTGGTCATGTGGTGAACATGTTCTACTCCATACTCTTGCCAGGATGTGCGGTCTCGCCACGGACCCAAGAGCAACAGGGCCAACTGATGAGGGCCTGCAGCCTCCAAAGCTACCAGGTGGGTTCCCTGGCATTTCAGGCATTTTGTTCCAGCAACAGGAAGCTGACTGCTCTAGCCTTTTAGAGATGATGCACTCCAGACAATCACACCAGTGTTAAGAACACCAGCTTGCTGAGATGCTGATTGGGTTTTATTTAGAACTTGACAACAATCCCTGTGCAGGCTCATGGTGCTTTGCATGAGTGGCTGAATGTCCCTGGGAGGAGTTTCCAGGGAGAACATTGAGCCAAACCCACGGATAGCCTTGATTTACATTATCTTGTCTCCTTTATTTCTTCTTGCTGCTACCTCCAAAGCCATGAAATTTAAGTCACATGTGGAAAGACTTCTGAGAAGAAACCAAGAGAGTCTGATGTGTAAGAAATATCATCAGTTTATCTGTTAATGCTAGAAATGATGGCAATCATTCGTTTTAATGTCAATATGTCATGAGGCCTCGCTGAGCTTTGCACACCCAAGCCCATACAGATATTTATTCTATGTCTTCACTGGTTGGAAAGATGAGTTGGACATTGACTTCTTTTATTAGAAATGAGCTCTCAGCTCAAAATACAATTTGAATCTTGCCCAGGGGTTGGGCTCAGCGAGCACCTACAGTGCAGGCTGATTCTCTGAGATGGCCGCGCTTGTCTTAGCCTCTTTTGAGTTGTTATATAAAGTACACTGTGCTGGGTACTTTCTAAAGCCAAGAGGTAGATTTGACTTATTGTTTTGGCAGTTGAAAGTGCAGAATTGGGTTGCCCATCTGGATAGACCCTGGGGAGGACCTTCTGGCTGTGTCACCACATGGCAGATGGCAGAAGTCCTTGCACAAGAGGGACACCACATGGTGAGGTAGGAATCAGAGAGCAGAAGAGGGCCACCTCTTGTATAACAACTCATTCAGACAGGTGCCAAACCAATTTTGCAGAATGGAGCCCACCTGGAGAGACTTGCACGGGCCCCTTTGCAAGCACAGCCAAGGTCCTGTCACCTCCCACTGTCTAGTCACCTCCCTTCAAAGGTCTCCTACCTTTCAGTACCATTATTTTGGGCACTAGGCTTCTAGTAATGAACCTTCAGAGGACAAACCATATCTAAACTATGACAACACTCAAAAGATACACCCACATTGAGCGCATTCTGCTGCTCTCTGATCATTTCTGGATGATGTTGGACTTCATATATCAAGGAAAGCTGATGTTTAGTCTATGGTGTAACCTTGAACTCGCTGGGGCCAAGGGTGGTTGTTAAGTAGATGGCTTTATGTGAGACAGTCTAGCTTTGAGATACAACCATCTTTTGCTCACATGGGCAAGACTGTCATTTCCCAGCATGCCCCAGTGTGGGGTTCTTGGTTTCCAGCATTTGCATCTGTCCTCCTCAGCCTCCACGGGGAGTTCTCCAGGTTCCCTCACCTGCCTAGGATCGTCCCCCCACCACACTTTTTTTTTTCTGTTTGATGCACCAGTTCTGGAAAAGACCATACCTTTCTTATTTGGAGCCCAAGTATTAGAATCCCAACCTTGAATCCCAGTATAGGCCTTTTGGGTATCAACAACTTCTAAGTGTGACCACTGCTCTTCCTGGTGGGAAAGTCTTCAGGACAGTGGTAAATCTGCTGTCATATTCTGGATATCTGGCTCTCAACTGCTTTTCAGAGTTCAGCACCACTGCAGGGAGGTATTTCCTCTTTGAGAAGAAGCTTTTTAGGGGACTCTGACCCACTCCTTCAATCCAAGATGTGAGAGTACCTAACTCAGATGGTGTGACCTGAGTTGGCAAGGCTAGTTAGGGCTTTCTGGGAGGATTCCCAACAACACTAGCTTGTAGCCATTTTCTGGGAGTGAGACTGAAACAATGAGACCCAGAAAAAATGGTAGATCTTCTTGCACAAAGGGCAAGTCATTCAGGAAAGTAAAACCAAGTAATTCTGGTCCTTTTGCATCTTCTGAGGAATAGGATGCCACTGTCAGAGCATCTTCTTCCCCAGTAGCGTGAGTTGTCTTTGTCCTTGGGCAAACATGTGCCCCTTCCCACCTAGAAACACAGAACCTAGATCAGCCAAGGTGAGTGTGGACCGCATGTGAGGTTGCCAGATGGTATAGCCCAGATTGGGTCCCCCCAAAGCCACTTCCTCTTGGTTCTGGGCTGAGTAGGGAAGTAGCTCTTTCCCTTGGTAGTATAGTGGGGGAAAGACTGGTATTCACATAACTTCCTAAAGGCTCTGGATTATAAAATAGAAATATATGCTAAAAGGAGTCACACATTATATGTCTGACTAGATGATAATTTCTTACACTTGATCTTAGCCAAAAGGCCAAGAAGCGATGGATGATAATTTTTTTAAAAATTTATTTTTGGCTTAGAAAGTTCAGAAGAGAGTAGACTTTTTTAGAACCTGGCTTGATGCTGCATCAGATCCAGAATAGTCCACGGCTGAATTTTAGCAAGGCCCAAGGATTCCCTGAGATTGTAATACGGCATTTGGGTGTATGTGTGCATTTTGCTGGAAGTAGAAACTGTACTTTTTAAAAGTGAGATTCTCAAAGTTGCCTCCTGTGTCCTCAAAGCCATCTAAGTCCATGCACTGAGCATTTCGGCTCTTTAAAGCCAAGAGACCGCAGCCCAGAGATGCAGACTGGATCTGCTCTCCAGCTTCCGTCCCTGGTTCCTGGCCCCAGGAATGAGTGTCTACTTCAACTGAGCCAAACTGCACTGATAACAAAACACAGCTCCAATGGAAATGGTTTCACAATCTTTGGGACTGTGTTTTATTACAAGCCAACCTCCGCCTGGTTCTGAAAAAGCTTCTATATAAATCAAAGTTCTTTCCTTTATGCTCTAAAACAAGAAACAATTCTGTTAAAAGCCCTCATGCTTTTTGTCCTGGACTTCAAATGAATTGGGTCTTTGGAGTGTTAAACAAATTTTATCTTTACAGACACTCAGTGGGGAGAACTTTAACTTTAATCTGTTTTATGTTCTCAGAAGGTTTGGACAATTAATATCATGGAAACAATACCATATACAGTCCCAAGGATGGCTGCGAATATGAAATGACACATTAACTTAATTCTCGCCGGTGAAAGGCCTCTCATGTTGGCCAGCAAATGTGGCTCATGGGTAATTGGCAAAATCACATAGATTCTTCTCTGGAGAATCCATAGTGGGCTATTAGATCAGTGACGAAAAGGAATAAACCCTCATTCTGATTTGATTAATCAAACATTGATAGTGACTTCTTGATTAATGGGACCCTGACAGACTAAATTAACAGTTGATGTTCCAGTGTGATGATTTGAATGTGTCCCTTAAAAGTTCATGTGTGAGAGTCTTCATCTTCCCATTCATATGTTAATGTAGTATGTGGAGACAGGACCTGTGGGAGGGGATTAAGGTTAGATGAGGTCCTGAGGGCGAGGCCCCCGTGACGGTATTAGAGAGGAAGATGGACCCGACCTAGCACACTCTGTGTCTTGCCATGTGACGCCCTTGCCCTGTGTGTGGTTAGAAGCCCCTCACCAGAGGCCAAGCAGTTGCCAATGCCATGCTTTATGATGTCCAGAACTGAAGTCAAATGAACATTTATTCTTTACAAATTACCAGGCTTCAAGTATTTTGTGATAGCCTCAGAAGACGGGCTAAGACTCCCGTGGAAAGAATGCTACTGTTAGAGTGCACAGGGTAGGGTCTGGTGATGACTGGCCATGAGCACAATGCGCAAACACGGTCCAGTCCTTCTGGGTGACTGTTGAGGTTCTCAGCCATACAGAGGAGCTCTGTGAGCTCAGCTTTGATGCCTACGACTCTGATAAAGCTTCGGAGAGAGCACACGACCTTTTGTATTGGTAAAAAGCCAAGAGAGAGAGCCGGCCAAATAGCTCAGCAGATTAAAGTGCCTGCAAGCAGGTGTAGGGGCCAGGGTTTGATCCCTGGGCTTGCTGTGCTGGCCCCGACCCCGGGGCACGCTGAGAGGGCAATTGAGACTGGGCATGGTGGTGCGCACCTGGAATCCCAATACCTGGGAGGCTGTAAACAGGCAGATCACTATGAGTCTGATCTAATAGTGAGACCCTAAACACCCTGTAGACCCTTCCCTAAAATACAGAAAGAAAAAGAAAAAGCCAAGAGATGGGGCTGTTTTGATCTGGGTTGAGGTTGTACCAATCAGGGTTTCAGGAAATGGTGGACTTACCATTAGTGTTTCCCAGTGAGGCTAGGGAGGCCAGAGTAGAAAACAAGGAGAAGACACCCTGGTGAAAATAAAATTTTTATAAATTTATGCATAAAAGTTTTATGTCTTTATAAATAATTTTTTAAATCAAATTTAGACAAAATTTAATCACTTAATCATTGAAGGTCTTGCTTAGGATGAGCCTGTGGATTTAGACATTCTTGGCTAGAAACTTGGTATTTCAAAATGTTCTTGAGGCTGGGGAGATAGCTCAATAGCATAAGCACCTGCCTGACAAGCGCCAGGACCTGGGTTTGATCCCTGATACCACATGCCGTGTGGACCCTAAAACCAGGTGTGGAGGCACATGCCTATAATCCCAGTGCTCGGGAGACTGAGACAGGAAAATCACCATGAGTATGAGCTGTGTAGCGAGACCCTATACCAAATCAATCAATCAATCAATCAATCAATCAATCAATCAATCTGTATCTATTTGTATCTGTATCTCTATCTGTATCTGTATCTCTCTTTATATATGTTTTTTGAGTCAAATAATTTCCAGCAAGTATTGTTAAACACTAGTGTTGGGCTAATTATGACACAAGTGCAAACAAGATTCAGATAGCCTATCCTAAATGAGCTTAGAGGAAAGATGAGTTCATAAACAACCAGGATGCACAGTGGTTTGGGTTGGGGGATTTGAGAAGGAGGGTACAAGCCATGGCCCAGGGGTGGAGGTGGCCAAACTTGCCCAGGTCGCCCAAAGCATAGCTGGATTTGAAGCCAGACTGGGTGGATAAACTGCAGTGAGAACTCTTCCTAATGCTTTTGTTATCCTGGGCTGGGATAACAATGACCTTTTACAAGCTAATAAGCTGCTAACTCATGCGCAGCTTTTGGGCTGCAGGAGGCCCAGGGTTCAGAATGTTCCCTGGAGGCCATGTCCGAGTGGGACTATTTTTTTGTCTTTTTGAGACAGGGTCTCCTTATGCATTTCAGGCTAGACTTGAACTCATGGCAATCTTCCTGCGTTAGCCTCCTGAGTGCTGGGATTACAATGCCTGGCTTGTGCTCTTTTGAAACTTCTGAGATATTTATTAAACATCTACTCTGTAACAAAGCTCAACAAATCATTACAAGACATGCCAGGGATTGCTCTTAAGGGTAGAAACAACTGTAGATATCTTAAAAGAGATCCAAGGAAAAAGAAAACAGAAGAAAAGCTGTTGGATGAATGTCAATATCCATTTCCCATAAAATTTTTTTGAACTAGGAAGAGAAGCTGGATCTTTCATTTAATAAAGGTGATTATAGGGGACATTTCCTGTTTTGGTCACTCTGCTTTTTTTCCTTTTCTTTTCTTTTCTTTTCTTTTCTTTTCTTTTCTTTTCTTTTTTTCTTTTCTTTTCTTTTTCTTTTCTTTTTTTTTTTCCAGTGCTAGAGATCTAACTCAGGACCATGCACTTGCCAGGCAGGCACTTATGCAGCTGAGCTATATCCCTGACCCCTGTGTGTTTTCAAATTGGCTTAGGCCTTTGCCACACAGTTCTCCTTGGCCCCTGTGACTCGTTCAGGAGTGTGCAGGTGACTGTCCATAGGGTTGGGGGATGCTGGTTATTTCTTTTGGTTCCTGGAGGCACATGGAGGGCTGTTCTCCTGTTGTGTGTGAGTAAGGAGACTCAGGCATCTGGTGGCCACATTTGGATGGGAAAGAAAAGGGATCTCAGGTATAGGCCGAGGGGAGAGACACTTGGTTGTGTCAGACACTGCTGCACCTGCCCTGGGACTTCTAATAGATTTAATAAGCCAGTTTGAGTTTTGTGCTACTGAAAACAGCTTGCTAACTAATTCAACTCATTCAAATACCAACCTTAAGCTAAGAGAAAACATCACTTTTGATGAAGAAGCATTGGAGACATTAAAGTCAGAAATGAGAAAATATTGCCACTGTCCTGTAATTCAATATTGTTTTACACATTATAGTCAATGCAGCCTGACAGATAATGAGGAATAATTTCTGGAAAGAGAGAGTTACAGATAGATATTATTTATAAATCATATAATTTTTTATTTCGGTGGAAAGCTTGAGTCAGCTGAGATGTATGAGAGTTCAGAAATATGAGTGGAAATCAACTGTAAGAAAGTATCTGTAATTTCCCTGTATATTAGCAAAAGTCAGTTTTAAAATATGATGGAAAATGAGTTCATTCTTTATTAAAACAAATAATAGATAGGACCACATTTTTAAAATAAAAGCAATTGACAGAAGACAAACATTCCAGAGCTGTATTTCGAGAATCTATAATGTTAATGTTAGTTTGCTTATACACTACTGTCAATCCTAAAGGAAACCATATAATCATTTTTGGAACTCAAGAAGGCAATGAATACCAAAAGCTTTAATAGCTGAAAAACTCTTTGTTTCCTAGCTTTTATTTGTGAGAAATTTATCATAAGAATATTACTAAAGATCTATTCAAAGACTTAGTTCCAAGGATATGCATCGAGATATCATCTATAAACACAGGAAATAATTAAATGTAGCACAAACAGGAGTAGGCAAATAAATTCCTTCATATTCACACACAGCTTGCAATTTTTGAAAATATGGCACAAAAGGTGTTTGTTGCTTTTGAAAGATGTGTGGTTATGCTGTCAATGAAAACAAGGCTTACTGATAGATACATGTTCAGTGACCTCACTGACCTCAAGCAGATATGAGGTGACAATGGGTGGAGAGAGAAGGAAGGAATTGGAGAGAGATCTCAAGAGCAGAGCCATAGTCCTTCTTGAGGTAATTTTTTAAGGGATGTACCATGATTTCTGCTATGGTGCTGGACACACAGGCTAACTCTGCCACAATGTGAGGGGTAACTACACAAAGGTGTGAGTGTCAAGAGATCTCTGGGGCCATCTGGGAGCCTGTGGGAAGAGAAGAGAGAGCTGGAGAAGGAGGAGGAGTGAGCTGTGGCTACACGATGGTAAAAATATGGGAATATCACAGGTACTGTGTTGGATTAAAAGCTTGAGTTTGGAGCTGGCTCTTCACGGAGCATCATGAATGCCATGCTTTCTCCTGGTTGTCCACAACCAGGTGAGTCCTCTCTCTTCTTTGATCTTGGAAGATTTGGCATAAGAATTAAAGATGGAAAGATACAGTCCTGGAGAAAGAGAAAGAAGAAGTAAAGATCAGAGCAGAGGGTCAAAGAAAAAAAAAAATCAGAGTGTGAGGAGCATTGCAGGTGGTGACAGTGAGCTAGGAACAGAGGGAATACTTTGAAATTTTTGTAAAGAGTTGGATCCTTTTAATGTTCTTTAAGAGATACAGACTGTTTGGTGAACATTGATACGGTGACTGCAAGAAGCAGAAGAGATCGGATTGTGTGTGTGCACATGTGTGTGTGTGTGTGGTCATACACATGGACACACAGGTCATGAATTTGGCCTTGAGCACAATGTCATAGCAAGCACTGGCTTAGTTACTTTCTCCTTGTTGGCAAAATACCCAATACCCATAAGTTGCATCAGGAAAGGTTTGTTTTGGCTCACTATTTGTAGAGGTATCAGTCCATATTTGGCTGGCTACAAGGCACAGCACCATGGAAGAGGGGTATGGCAGAGGAGAAAAGTTCACAGTATGTCAGGCAGAAAGCAGTGAACAGTAAGCCTTCCTTTCCCTTTTCATTCCACACAGGTTAGAAACCTCTTGGCTGGTGCCACCCACAGCCAGGGTGGGCCTTCCCATTATCCACACCCAGAACTATGCTAACTTTATCAGTGGACTGATCTAGTATCACATACCGATGCTCCGGTACCACATATTCATGATCTAGCCACCTTCCAAAGTCTACCTATGAGTGCATGAAGCTTTGGGGGGAACATCTGGATATAAACCACCATAAGGCTTAACAGGGATACTGTAAGGTATCAAGTCCAACCTGCCTAGTTTGCTGATGTGAAAAGTTAGATTAGTGCCTTATTAAGCCATCTAAGATTGTAGGGCCATTGCCCAGTTTCCTGGCTCTTTCCTTTTTGCATGTGCTGAATTTTGGCAGATCAGCAAAGAAATGAGAGTTTGGTCTTATGTGCCCCCTTCTAGGATTTTTTGTCCTGTGTGGATCCAGTTCAGCATCTCCCCCTTCCCGCTTCTGTATGTCCCTACTTTCATGCCCAATTTGACATTTGGAGACTGTCCTGACCACCAGCTATGCACATTTCTCTTCTGGAGAGCCTTCCTCTAATGCAAGCTTTGAGAACATGCAAGGATATTAACTGATCAATGCTTTAAAAGCCCAATTTAATGCATGAAGGAGCAGGTGCTTGTTACATCCTTCAGCCTGAGAACAAGTGAGTCATTGTGCTCCCTGGTGACCAGTTTCCTGAAAGATTACCTTGTGAGGACAGATCAGTCAGCTTCTGGGGAGATTCATGTTTTCTCAGGCCCTGAGAATCTCAGGGAGGGTTTCACTCCCTTACTATAGACCAAATCTTCTTCATGAGTTTCCCACATCAACCAGCTTGAAACAAAATGTAGTAATTCCAGGCAGCTGGTAACTCTAGCAGTGTGATGAGAGGTGTAGCTCCAGGTAGAGCTCAGGACGTTGCCTTTTCCTTTGCAGGAGACCTGCAAAGCAGGGCTGTGGTGGAGGCTGAGGCCGTCTTCATCCCTCTCAGCCTTCCACCTTGTGCCATGACACCTACTTCTTCTTGGATATCCAGGACTTTCCTGTTGTCCAGGTGTGACCTGAGAGTCCTCCGTTCACCATTGTCTTAGTTACTTTTCTCTCTTTGCTGGGACAAAATACTTGACACCCCAAATTAAGGAAAGAAAGGTTTATTTAGCTTATTGTTAGTGGAGATTTCAGTCCATACTTGGCTGGCTCCAAGGCAGAGTTGCACATGGCAGAGGGCAGCCATTCATGGTGGCAGAAAACAACTAAGAGGAAAGGGACAGGCAGTGGCTGTGGCGGCTAGCAAGCCTGTCTCCCCTCCTTACATTGTAATGCAGACTACTCACCCCAGGGCAGGGATATCACTCAGGAATTAATCACAAACTCTAGAAGCTGCCCCATGACTGCGTGAGGCTTTTGGGGGGGGCAACTAGACACAACCCATAACAACCACCTTCCCTGGCCCCTGGAGCACAACTGAGCCTGCACTTGAGCCACCTGAGGTGAGGCTGAGCAGGCTGAGCTGCACAGTCAAGTATGGGCTGGTTTTGTCCAGCAGCTGTGGCATGGGGCTGCTGCTGAGTGGGCATCACTTCCAAATCTAAAGAGAAGGGTAAGACATGAAGAACAATGAAGTGAGGGTGTGATGAATGTCTTGCATTCAAATGGGGGGAGGATTTCTAGCTGAGGCGCAAAGCCCTGTTGTATACAGAGGCAAAAGAGGAATGCCAACATTCTGACTATGTTTTCCAGCCAAGGGCTTTCTCAGTGCTGGGTCTTCCCAACATTGGTTCTTCCCAATGCTGAGTCTTCCTCATGTTCAGTCTTCCCAACATGGATAGTTATTTTTGTAAACCAAGAAATCTATTAACATTGGTTGGAATACTGGAGCCCACTGCTAGGGCCCACTTTGTGGGTTCCACAAAGTTAAGGTTTACATCAAAGTTAAGCAGTTAATTTAAACTACAGTCAACAGAACAATGTACTGTTAAGTTGTAGAGGGTTCTAAAAAATGATATCCTTATATACCCCATCATGATATCCTATTATACTTGTAAAATTAAGGGCTACTAGCTGGGCACAGTGGTGCACACCTGTAATCCCTATTCTCATAGAGGCTGAGGTAAAAGGTTTACAAATTTGAGGGACCTGAGCAATTCAGTGACTTAGGGAGATCCTGTTTAAAAAGAGGGGGCACTGGAGATGTAGCTCAGTGTCAAGACCCTGGTTTCAATCTCTACTACTTTAGAAAACAAAACCAAAAATATAATTAAACTAAAACAAAATGGCACAATTTTAGAAATACATGTGCTAAGATTAGACTCAAGAAAGTAAGTGTT
>NW_004524649.1:7111914-7133280 GCF_000260255.1 Octodon degus | reverse complement strand
ACTGGGGATTGAACTCAGGCCCTTGCGCTTGCCAGGGAAGTGGTTATTCCACTGAGCCATCTCCCTGGCCCCGAAGAAAGCAAATGTTAAAGTCATCGTATAACATGGATACATATGTACTCATGTTTATAGCAGCACAATTTATAATAATTAAATCTTGGAAACGGTGTATTTGCCCAACAGATAAGTGGATAAAGAAAATACAGTATTTGTGCACAATAAGTACTATGCTGCCATAAAGAAGGATAAACTTGAGACATTTGTAGGCAAATGTGTGCAACTTGAGCATGTAATGTTAAGTGAGATAGGAACTTTCAGACACTTGAGAACATAATGTTGAGTCAAATAATTCAGATATACAAGCTTAAATATCACATGGTTTGTCTTATGTGAGAAACTTTCTCGCTTGCTCTCACTATCGCTCTCGCTCTCTTGAGGGAGCAAAAAAAAAAAGATAAATAGGAAGCAGGGAGATGCTCTTCAAATGGATGAGGGAAGAAGAGATGGAGGAAGGGCGGCAAGGTAGGGAAAGAGATGGACAACAAAGAGTTGAAGGAGAAAAATGAGGAAAATAGAGCTTTTGTAACCAGGAAGGGGACAAGTTGGAAGGATGGCGCATGCAATCATTATGTGCTGTGAGTGTGCACTAATAAGCTAAAAATAATTTAAAAAAGTAAACATTAATCATGTAGTTCATTGATTGAGGAAAGATGGGGAGGGAGTGGATGGAGGGAGCCACATGTGTACATAGAAATTGGCAGCATTTTGGGTCTTGTGTTCACGGTATGCTCACAGGTGTTTATCATGTTACATTCTTGAAATAACATAAATTATGATCATGTGAATTAAAAGGTACAAGGCAATTACGGTTATTCAAGATTTTTGTTTTGTTTGTTTTTTGAGGTACCAGGGATCAAACTTGGGACCTTGCACTTGCCAGGTAAGTGCTTATGCCACTGAGCTATCTCCTGGCACACACAAGATAATTATGAAAATGACTTAGTGATCTAGTCAACACTCAATCCTATGCCAAGTATTGTTCAAAGCACTTTATAAATGTTAACAGGATGAATTCTTAAAATGAGATGGGGTTATTATCATCTTGTTTCCATGAGGAAGCAGAGCTACATCAAGGTGAAGTAACTAGCCCAGCATCACACAGTTGAGCTGGGCTTCGAACCCAAGGACCACCAGAGTCCTGCTGCTGTAGCCAAGGGGTTATTGAGCATAATGTCCTTCTGTGAACCTGAGGTCAAGAAACGGGAGTGTGTTTACTGACAGAGTGGGTGTTACAAGAGGCAGGTACCCAAGAGAAAGAGAGGGAGCTGCCTGGCCTCAGCCTGGAACAGGCATGGAAGATGAGGCTCCAGTGGGTTCCTGGTTGACCTTCAGCAGTCCTTCTGGACCGATTCTGCAGGATTTGGAGAGACACTGCAGACTAATAGAGGATGGCCTAGCAACAGAGCATGTCTTTGAGCCCCCACACTTTGCCTTTGAGTCTCACTCATATGGTGAGCTGGCTGAAGTTAATGCCTCTGTCTGTTTTGCCTGGAGTCTGCTCACCTATGGAGCAAATATTGCCTTTTAGAATTAAATTGTAATGTTTCCTGCAACACAAGTCAGTGTTTGATACCTGGTGAAGGGGTGCATGGAGGTAGGTAGTTTCTCCATCAATAGGAAGCCCCAGAGTAGAACTTCTTTTTCCTTTAAGGAGGTTGATGGAGAGTGGTCTCCATGACAGCAGGACCAGCATCCTTTGGGAAATATTTAAAAATGCAAATTCAGGGTTTCTCATCTGCATTCTATGGAATCTGGAGCTCTAGGCGCACTGGCCAAGATTTAACAGCTAGCACTCTGAAACAGATGTATGTCTACATATTTATTCTACATTTGCTGATATATAGGATATGTGGCACATATGTTACAAACAGTAATAAAACACTCCATTCTCTGTACTACAAATTTCATGGAGCCAGTTAGTTTCCACAGAGTGCTTTTGCTGCGTTTTGCCAAACTTGCATATCAGAGACAAGCTATGGAGAAATGAATGAGTACAGTGCAGACTTGAATGGTGCTTGATGGCTTTGTTTGCAGTAAGGAATAAGAGGAAAGTGAAACACAAAGAAAGTGCGGTGCCATTCTGTCATCATGTCAGGATGTCACTTCTTCAGTAGCAAATGACTTCTGTGCTGAATTGGATCATAGTTTTCAATGTTGAAAACTGATTTGTCTCTTTAACGTCTTAAAATTGTTTTATTTTTTTGCTATGCATAATGTATCAGTCACAGGGTAATCAACCTGCACTATCAAAATTTTCTCCACCATTTTCTTAAGTTTAGACAATTAGCAAAAGGATACAGTGGGCCCAAATTCGCAGCATTGGTCCATTTCTGCGGTGTAAATACTTCCGTCATGGCCTCTTTAAGCCACAAGCAGACACCTTGGGATGCGGGGGTGGCAGAGGAGGGACACAACACCTGTCCTCCATGGTCTCATCCGACAGACACAACAGGTGGGAGAGAGTGGAAATGTGCAGTGGAACAAAGAGGAGGTGTTGCAATTGTCTTTTGTTTTTAGCATAATTTACTTACTATTCTTTATAGTTTATGTTTTAATAGGGGTTGTGTTTCATAGCTGGCTTGAAAATTTCTGAAAATGTAACAGTTGGTGTTCAGGAGCTAATCTGAGTCACTACAGGACACCCTTGGGCCTACCAACCTGGGTTTTAAAAAGAGTTTTGAATCACTTCCGGCGGATGCTGAGCCGGCCTACTTGCGAGAACTGCAAATTCAGCAGGTGCTGAGAACAAGAGCAGCCTGGGGTGACATATGTTGGGTCTGGTTATCTGCATGCTACAGTCAAATGTTTAAGTAAATTCAGATTTTTTTTAAGGTAAAGAGAGGGGAGTATCTAAAGGAGAACAGAGGAGTGAGCTAAGTTTTAATTTGGATCTTTTATTTTTGTTTCTTTCAGATCTGGCTCAGTCTGAAGAACTATTCATAGATATTCAAATAAATCTTTGACTGAATTATTGCTCAGTTTATTCTCTTGAAACAAAATGGTACAGCTACTTAGATGACGTGTCTTCCAGACTCTAGTAACAAACCTGGTTTGTTGATTCACTCAGAAAATACCTTTTATGCACCTAGGATGTGTCAAGCATAATTGCAGCTGTTGGTGATGTAACCATGAACAAGTCACCTGATCTCAAGGTCCTCCGAGGAAGAAAAGATACAACACCAAGTGTCTGCCCAAGGAAGCAAGACAGCTAGCCCTGAAACAGCTACAGGCTAAAAGAAAACCAAACAATAGCAAAACAAACAAAAACAAATGAAAAAGAAGGAAATTGTGCAATAGAGGATGTTGAGTAGGTAGGGGCTATGTTTTTGGTAGTCTCTTCAAGGTGGCAGTTAAGCAAAGAGTGAATCCATCCCTGTAACTACCTGGGCAAGGAGCATCCAGGCAGCAGGGACAAACAATATCGAAAAAGTCTTAAAATAGGATCAGGCTTAATATGTCCCAAGTCTGCCTGGCAAGGAGGTCCATATGGCTGGGACAGAGCGTACAGGCAGGAGTGATGGGGCAGATGTGGAAAGGCAGGAAGCCAGGGCCAAATGACACAGGGCCTCCTGGAGCATGGAAACACTTGTATTAAATCCTAAGTGACTGGAAGCTTATGGGAGGCTTTAAAGCAGGAGCTTTGTAAAGATCACTCACTGCTGGAGGGAGAATGGGCTGCAACGAGCCAGGCTGGAAGAAAGGACTCCACTGGGAAAACATTCAGAGGTCTCCAGCACCGGCTGACACAGCTCAGAGTGGAAGTGGTCAGGCTGGGAAGGTCTGATGGAGGAAGAACAGATCCACTGGCTGGGAGATTGGGGCAAGGCCTTGAAAACATGCTGGGAGACCACTAATCCTACCATCTTTAAGCAAAGTAGGCTAGAGTGCTTTGTTTATGCCTACTAATATCTTACCACCACCCCCTTGGCTGATCCACCAGTTTCTACCTTCTTTATAGAATCATGTACACAGCCAGTACCAGGCAGGTGTGAACTAGGAGGGTGGTGGGCTCTTAAATGAGTGGGTGGCTTAGGAGGCGTCACCCAGACAGCACTCTACAGAGACTAAAATTAGTCCCCTGACTTGAGTTCCATGAGCTTAGGGGACTAAGCATCCAGTGTGAATTAATAGTAGAACTCTTGCCCAGGGATATAGCTCAGTGGCACAAGCGCTTGCAAGGTCCTGAGTTTGATCTCTGATACCCTCAAAACAACAAAACAGCAACAACACAGAACTGTTCATTAGCACACTGGGTCTGTGTCCTGGAGGATGCAATGTTAATGCCATTTCATCATGGATGCATTGGGGGTCTTGATCCATGCAGGGGCCTGGGAACCTTCACCTTTCCTGGGCAGCCTCAGTGCCCTTAGTGGTGCATTTTTTGAGGAGTGCCAGGATAGTTTTCCAAGGGTTCTGCCTGGTACATTGCTTACCCTGTGGTCACATGATAAATGCCCTTTGATGGACACAGTACAGAAACCATCATGAGAAGATTCACAGGGATTTTTCAGGCTGTTGCTGAGACTGTCTCTCTGAACCATATTTTAAAAAGTTGCTTAGTATTTGATTTTTACTCACTGATTTTTTAAAAAAGTCATGAATGCAGTACTATCTCATGTAGCTTAGCCATCTCCAAAAATGTAGCATTCCAAGTGTTTCTCATATATGTCCTTAAATGTCCAGGCAACTTTCATGTCATGAAACACTGAGCTCTGAGAGAGAAGGCATCCCACACGTGCTGAAGCAGAGCAGCTGTGTGTCACAAGCTTTCTTTGGTGGCTCATGCTCATCATTACGACCATCAGTGACGACTTCCTATCCTGCTGAAGGGGATGCCACGCTCAATGAATCAGAGTATCGCTCCAGTTTCTTCATTCCCTTGTATCCTGTTTGGAGAACTAGGTCTCTGGAAGAGTGTTTTACATCATTATTACCTACTAACGGCACCCAGGAGTCACCCTTCACATCACTGTTTCTTGTAGAAAATGATTGCGCTTGAGAAGATGGCTCTTAGAGGAGAGATGCTGTCTAGTAATCCAGTTCCCTGGCCAGCCTTTCCTGGAAGCAGAAGGCTCTCTGTTTTGCTACCTGTCTGAACAGTGTGCGGTGCCCCACCCACATCTGCATATCATTTATCGATGCAAATGCCTGTTTTGTCAACTATTGGTCCTGGGTCACAGCAGCCATCCAGAAGTGCCATCTGATGGAATGAGAAAAGTCACATGCCTCCTGGGCCACCCAAGCAGAAGCCAGAGGGGAAGGTTGACTCCAACAGACAAGGACATCCTCAACTCCACCACCAGTGAATAAAACTACATCAGTGAGACCTCTGTCTCCAGTCTCCATCGTTGGGGCCATGCCACTCTCTCCAAGTCACAAGTCACTGTGAGCGTGTGGTGGTTTAATTTTCACTGTAGTGATTTGATTGGCTTAGGAGCCACCCATAGGATGAGTAAAGCACACAATTCTAGTGAGTCTAAGTGAGCCATGGAAATGTGCCCCTGGGTCCTGCACACAGCCCTTGAGGCCTTTCTCTTTGGCCCTGCTCCTCTACTCTGCTTCCAGCTGCCATCTACTAAGCGGCTTGCTCTGCCACACTCTTCTGCCACGATGTTTCTGCCTCAGAGCCAGCTGGCCATGGCCTGCATCCCCTGAAACCTGAGCCAGATTCTTTATATCATGGTGTCAGGTATAGTATTCTAGTGTGGGGAAGCTGCTGAGGTAGGATGTGAGGGGACCTCTGGGACAAACAGACACAGATGTGTCACCCTCAAATTCTCCCAGGATTGGATGTGCATTAACAAGAACTGGGTCCTAGGGGAGGTGACTGGAATCTTCTAGGGGACCCATTCCTCACTGTGATAGATAGTAGTTAGCTTGCTTCAGGGCCTGGCAAGAAGCCCTGGGTGCAGTCATTTACATTAAGAAATAAATGATGTCAGCAAACATCCAGTCCCTGGGTTTCTGCACTCTGAGGGCTATTTCCAGGGCACACTAAAGGATGTCCCCATCTTCAGCCAGAGTTTGCCACAGCAAAATCATGGCAGCTCAGAGCCAAAAGCTTATGCCAGGCTGGACCCCAGAAGTTTAGGTGGTATGATCCAGCCTGCCCTTTGAACCAGCAAAAGAAAGATGAACCAGGAAGTTATCTGTATTTTGTCTGATGTTTGTTTCCATCCTTTGTGAAAATATGAGAGTAATCTGTGTCTATTTATACACAGATGCATGTCATTTTTCTCTTTTTTAAAGGTCAAAATTGTCACTGTCTGTATATACCCAACTGATACAATTCTGGCCCCTTCCTCTGAATCTCTGTGATAATTGGCTCCTGTGAAGATGTGGATGGATAGGATGAGACCAGGTAGACCATGTCCAGGTGTGCTTCCAAGCAGGGCTGCCTTGGGCTGTGACTCTGATTTGCAGAGAAGTCCTTGGTCTAAAGGCTTTCTAGGGCTGGGAGGTAGCTCAGCAGTCTAAGTTCCTACCTGGCTAGTACAAGGACTTGGATTTCATCCACTTTATGCATGCTGTGTCGGTCCTGGAACCCCGGGACTATCATGCAGGCCATTGAAATTGGGTGTGGTGGTGCACACCTGTAATCCCAGTGTTGGGGAGGCTGAGACATGACGATCATTATGAGTCTGAGCTGAGTAGTGAGCCCCTGTACCAAATAAATAAATAAATAAATAAATAAATAAAATACTTTCTATTGCTCTTTATTGCTATATAGGCCCAAGGGACAGGCATATTCCCTGTCCCATGGGAGAGATGGTTGGCCAAGCATTTAAGTTGTGCAGCTCATGGCCCTATGTCAACTTTGTGCTCTTGACATAAACCATGGAGCCCATTGGTAAGAGTTCCAGGTGAGTAAGAGCCAGGTTAGCTAGGCCCAGGGTGCAGGAGATCCATGAGGAGGCCTTCAAGGGCCTGAAAATTGGGTTTAAAGAAATAGGAGAGAAGCCTAAAAAAGTAAACAAGACAAAACCCAAACCCAAACAGCATAATAACCAACCAATCACTAGCATGAAGCCAAGAATGAATGCCAAACCAACCACCATCCCATATGGCTCCTCTCTCACTCCTGCGATGTAAATAGTTCATTTCCTGGCTTATTTGTCTTCCGGGGGTGGGGAGTATGGAAAGGAAAGGAGGGCTTGTGTAGAAGATCGCTAACACCTGATCCTGTATTCATTTGTCCAAAGGTCTCTGTTTCTAGGTGCAGGGACATTTTCATAAAGCACAGCATCCAGGGGATGCTTTGCGAAGTGCTTTCTGAGTACCTCATTTCATTTACGGAGGGGAAAAAATGCCTGTATTTAATGTCTGCCTCCTAATCTTGGGCTGACAGAAACCAGGAAACTGCTCCATTTCATATGTTTACTTCCAAACACCCTATCTCAGCCAAGTGTCTGGCTGCTCCACTCTCAAAATGCCAGGCTTCACCATCTTGCCTGGTATTCCTTTTGTCTCTTCCTGTGTTGGCTGATGCTCGTGTTTAAAATGCAGGCTCTCAACAAATTGCATTCTGATCGACTGACCTGGATTTCTGCTGGTGAGCGGAACACTAAAGCCAAATGAATTTGACCAAAACTCGTTATGCTTGGATCTTTTAGTCTCCTTTAGAAGCAGTCTCCAGCATGTTTTATAAGGGGGATGAAGAATGTTATTTAAGAAGAATGGTACAGGCTAGAGTCACAGTAAAGAGGGCCTTAGAATTGGATGAAATATCAGGCTATTTTGGCTGTTCTTTTTTAAAAATGTATTTAGTACAGGGTCTATAGGGTCTCATTATGCAGATCAGACTTATAGTGATCCTCCTGTTTTCAGCCTCCCAAGTGCTGGGATTATAGGTGTGAACCACCAAACCCAGTCTCAATTACCATCTGAGCAAGTCCTGTGGGCGAGGCTGGCACAGCATGCCATTGATCGAATCCCAGTCCCTGCATCTGCCTAAGCAGGCACTTTAATCCACTGAGCTATCTGGCTGGCCCTAGCTATTCTTCTTTAGAGGGATTCTGTTTAGGCCATGATGTAAGTTCATAGTCATAGGCCTTTAAACTCCTGGAGCCTACCCTTTGAGTTCCAGTTCACCCTCCTCTTAGATTTTAGCTTGAATCTCTCATTAATCCATTTCTCTGTCATGGATTGATTGTCCTCTCCAAAGCTCACATTGGAATCTTTTTGCCATTGCAGCTATGTGAAGAGGTGGCATCTCTAAGAAATGACAAGACTGTGAGGAATCTGGCTTCTCCAATGGATTCATGCCACTAACATGGAGTGTGTGAGATATCTGAGGCTAGGTTGTTGTAAGTCCAGTCCCTTTTTCCCTCTCCTTTGAGAGTTTGCTTTCTCTTCTGCCATGTTCAGACAAAACATGGAGATGCTTGCCAGATGTTAGCCCCATGTTGGACTTCCAGCTTTCAGAACCAAGAGCTAATTAACCTTTCTCTGTTAATAAGCTACCCAGTCTGTGGTATCCTGTTATAGTGGTGGACAACAGGCTAAGACACCATGTACTGGGATCCAAACAGAAGTGTGGTTCTGTGAGCTCCACAGTGTGACTTGGGAGAGCTGGAGGTAATGTGGGCTTACCAAAGGGCAGGTTTGGTGACACCCAGGGATTCATAGCTATTCTCATGGACCCTGGTCTAAGCTGTTACCTGTTCAGCCCTTGCAGACCCCAGTGGCTTCTGGGTGATTTCTTAGAATCAAGCCATTTCCTCTTCCTGCCTAACAGCATTGTCTTTCTAGCAATTGTCACAAACTTCTGTAGTACATAAACACTTTAACAACCCCTCTATTTTTGAAATAAACTTTGGATTTTTTAAAATAGCTTTCAATTTACTGAGAAAGTACAAAAGTAGAGTGTAATCCCTATATCTTCCAGGCCAGTTGCCCCTATTACTAATATTTAATATTAGTGTGGGACTTTTGTCACGGTAGTGAGCCAGTTCATGGGTCAACACTAACTAAAGCCTCTGCCAGTAGTAGCGAACCTTTCAATGATCGTGAACAGCAGGTGGTGGCACATGTGCCATAGCTTTTTTTTATTACTCATCTCTATCATATTTAGCTTTAACAAAAAATCGATTTCTTCTTGCAAGATCCCACCCAGAATACCAGATTACTCTCAGGAGTCATGTCTTCTTAGACATCTCCATGCTGTGATAGTTTTCAGACGTTCCTTGCTTTCACTCACCTTGGAAGCTTGGAATATTGCTAAGGTGTTCTGGAAGGCGGTCCTCTGCTCAGATTTGTCTGATCTTTGTGTTCATCCTGGAATAATGTGTCCCTGAGAGAAAAGAAAAACAGAGTGACGTTTTCCTCCCACCTTACCAAGGGTTTATGTTATTGAAGTAACTGATCATTGTTAATATGAATCTTCATTACCTGGCTGAAGGAGAGCATGTGTCAGGTCTTGCAACTGCAGAGTGATTCCCCAGGTGTCCTTCTCTAGAAGTAGGCCCCTGTCTGTGTCACCCACTCAGTGAGCAGGGAGCTGTGTCTTTTCTCCTTGAGGTTGGAGTATCTTATAAATTATTGAGAGTTCTTCCTGGAGATGGTCTCTTCTCTCTTTACTATTACTTATTCAGACCTTTATTTGTGTTAGTATGGTGTCACAGATGTTTATTTGATACTTTTAGCGATTATTCAATGTCAGATATTTTGTTGCTAAAATTCTTCCAGTTTTGGGTATTGGGAACCCCTTCAGCTGGCTCCTGTAGCCTTGCCAATGTGGTTTGGTTTTTGGTTTTGGAATGCATCATTATTTTCTGGAGGCATAAGGTGTTTCTGGTTTACCTTATTTATTTCTTGCCCAATCCTAACATCAGCTGTTTTTCCTAAAGAGTCCTGAGTGCGTTTTTATTTACAAAGCTACTAACATGACCAGTGCTCTCTTCTAATGCCTTTATTAATATTGTTTCATACATTTATAGTACAATAAGACTGTGCTTGAGCCTAGGATCTCTTTACATTGTAATTTTCTAAATCACATGTATCAAGTATTTATTCTTTGTGCTATCACAGGAGAAATATGTTTATGATCTAAAGAGAAACCAGACAGTGCCATAAATGTCTATGGGTTTTGGCAAATACCCAGAGCCATGTCTTCACCATTATGGTGTTGTGGTCCTCTGGATATTAACCTCCCTTTTCAAAGATGCCCCTGTCCTCATCTCTGGAACCTACAGGTTGTTACCTTACAAAGTAGAAGGAACTTTGCACATGTGATTAAGTTAAGGACAATGAGATGGGAAATGACTGAGTTATTCAGTTCTTATTATTCCAGGAAAGAGAAGGAGTTAGTATCAGGAGATCTGACTTAAGCTCAAGGTTGGAGGAATGTGAGGAAGAAGCCATAATTGTAGGAATGTGGTCCTCAGAAGCTGAAAAAGGCAAAAAATTAGATTCTACCCTGCAGTTTTCAGAAGGAGGACAGCTTTCTAACACGTTGATTTTAGACTTATAGCTGCCAGGAATAGGAGAGGGTAATTTTATGTTTTTCAAAGCCACCAAGTTCATAGCCACCTATTACTGAAGTCTCTATTCATGGAGAATGGATATAGATTTTTTTGGTACTTCAAAATGAGGTCTTGCTGTAGTCAATACCTAAAAAATGTGGAAGCAGCTTTGGGATTGGGCAGTGCTTAAAGCCTTGGAGAATTTTGAGGACTGTAGAAGAAAAAGAACAGGTTTGCTTGGGCAAACTGATGATAGAAATAGAGATGAAAGAGCTGCTAAGATTCTGCCTGTTACAGCTCAAGAGGATGGGGGGGGGGAGCGTGGTTGAAAAGCTTGTGTCATCTTGGAGAATTCCTGTAGCATTATGAACAGAAAGAAGAACACTCACAATGATCCTGCTTAGAAGGGAACAAAGAACAGATTCTTGGAAACTAGAAGGAAGAAAACATAACTGGGTTGCATTCTGTAATTGCGTGGATAACAGAATTTGCAAGTGATGCTCTCGTAGCCTTAGCTGAAGATATTCCCAATAGACTCATTTCTTCATGCTGCCTATGTAAAATGTGAAGACAAGGAGATAAAGTGAGGGTAAAAGTGTAGGCAAAACTGAACATATATTTGATAATGTAGGAAATTCTTAGACTTTTGTGATTCCGAAAGACACTCTCTTCACTGGTATTTCAGAAGGAAGTAGAGAGCACAGTAGGGCTCACACAGGACTTGCTGAAGAGATTCAGTTGTGATGGATGTGTCCCTCAATCATCCCATCAGGAGCCAATGAAACAGGGACAGGATCAGCCAGGACAAAATCTTGAAGGCGCCTCTTACCTAGTGGACCAAGTCTCCGTGACATGAACAGGAAAACTCACAGGTGTTTTTTATTTGTTTGTTTGTTTTTTGTCTTTTTGAGGCAGGGTCTCACTATGCAATTCAGGAGGGCCTTGAGCTCATTTTGTAGCCCAGGCTGGTCTTGAACTCTTAATGACCTCCTGCCTCAGCCTCCCAAGTGCTGGGATTACAAGAGTGCACCACCACATATGGCTGACTCAAGTTTATAAACGTTTTGCTACCACGAAACACAGCAGCCACTAAAACTGTGCTAAAGTTTTACAGAAATAGCACACTTGCCTACCATACAGGCTTCTTATTTTTATCAGAGTACCTTTTCATTGTTGATTCATTTTTAAAGGCAGCAATTATACCTAGCTATTTTTCTAGTCTCCTTCTAGCTAGTTGTGATTACGATAAGTGCTGGCTGATGGGAAATAAACAAGCTGTGAGGACTTTTAAAGAACGTTTCCCTGAAAGTGAAGAAAGAAGGCCAGGGTATGCCTCTTTGGTCTTTCCTTTTTAAAAAATATTTGTGTCTAAAATGTGCCTAGCATGGCTGGGCCTGTAGCAGCTGTTATGGACCATGAGGATAGATTATATGAAGAAATTAAGTCATGTAATAAGAAATGGAGAACAGAGAGAGCTAAAGAACCTATGTTCTTATTATAATTTATATCTAAAATATGCCGCAAAGGTTTACATGTTCATGAGGTTGCTAACCTCACTAGTGGATCAAGTGTGGGTTAGTTCATAGCGGAACATTTGCGGGCTCAGTCGCTGGGCTCAGTTGCAGCAGGTGAGTCACCGGAAGTGATCTTTGAAGCTGTGTTTCTCTTTCTGGTTCTCTTTTGTGTGTGTGTGTGTGTGTGTGTGTGTGTGTGTGTGTGTGTGACATAATATTTCTTTATCCATTTTATTTGGGAGACATAGAAGGGTATTAATTAGTCAAAATTAATTTAACTTTAAATAGTAGAGTCCTAACTAATCTGTTAGAATTGTAAGTCCATAAGGTGTGCACGGGTATCCTGGCACCCAGCTGTTGGCTGCCTATTTTGACCTTTCAGGCTTCTTCTACCTTCGAGAATGTCTGTTCCATGGCAGGGCTTGATGTTCTAAAAGATCACTTTGAGTCAGGTGGCCCCCTACATGATGAACTGAGGATTTCACTTTGCCTCCCTTCAAAGACAGGAGAGTTTCTGGTAGGGGACACTGGTTTGGGGTTGTGGCCATGGATCTCCCTTAGGTGTTTTCTTTTTTTCTTTTTTTGTTAATTACTTCCCAACCATATGGGGCAGCAGCTTTTCCCTGAGATGCCCCTCTGCCACAAGGCCTCTGACTTGGAGACAGTGGACCATGGCCTGAGACATCTGAGACCATGAGTCAAAACATACCTTTCCTACTTGAAGTTGCAGGTCTCAGGTATTTTATCCCAGCAACTTTCCAGAATAGCTAATGCAGTTCTCAATTATTTTAGACCACAATGGCTGTACCTGTGACCTTCAAGACAGGGTTGTAATAGTTTTCTGTTGCTATGTAACAAACAAAGCAGTTTAGAAGAACATGGATTTATTATATCACAATTTCAGTGGTCCGGTGTCTGGGTCTAGGTTATCTGTCTTCTGCTGAGTGTCTCAACAGACTGAAACTGAAGTGCTTGCTGGGGCCACCGCTCACCTGAGGCTTTTGCTATTCTTCCAAAGCCACTGGCTGTTAGCACAATTCATCTCCTTGTGTGTGTGGGACTTGTGTCCCTGTCAGCCAGAGAGCCACTCTTAGCTCTCTGTTGTGGAGGTGCCATAGGCAGCTTGCAGTAGGGGTGTTTGCTTTCTTTCTAGCAGCCTTTCTGATTTCTTATTCATGCCAAGTCTACTCTTATGCAGCCTTATATAACCCAACCCAGATCAAAGGGCTAGATCTCCCCACCTCCCGGTGTTCACAGTGAAGGAGAGGGGATTCTACAACGAGCGTGCAGCATGGGGTGGGAATCTTGAGATTCACCTCTTGCTCTTTACATGTGATAACCACCCGTGTCTGAGAAAATGCTTAGCAAACTCTTGGTTGGTTGGGAAATTGGCCTAATCACCCCAAAATTACTCTTTATGGGCATTTCTGTTGCTTTCTAGCTGCTAGAAGAAAAACTGAGCCAGGGTTATGGACAGATCCAGAGTTAAATTCTTCTCATATTCCTGCAGAAGGTTAGGTAAGTCAGCAAGAGGAATGATGAAACCCATAGGCACTAAAATTTACCAAGAGTTAAAATTAGTTGCATATATGAACTAAGAAGCCTCCTTACTAGGTCTACACAGTAGCCTTATCATTATCTCTATATTGGAGGTGGATAAACTGGGGCATAGAGAAGCCAGTACCTTCTTGGGTTGTTCAAGTTCAAACAACTTACAAGTAGCTGAGCCAGGTTTTAACCAAGGCAGTCTGACATTCATGCATGTACTTAAATGAACGCCACTGTGCATACCAATCACCAGATAATCTTGTCAAAATTCAAATTCTAATTCGAACCCCTCAAGCGAGGTCCAAAATGTTGCATTTTTAACCCTCCCCAGGTGATGCAGGTCCTTGGACCACACTTTGAATAGCAAGAGTGGTGGAGGCCACTATGAAAAAGCTCTGAACTGGATTTAACCTTTTTAAAAAAATTAATTTTATTGAGAAACAAATAGCAATGAGACAGTTTCAAAACCAATTAGTAGGACAGTTTCAATAATTAACACATTGCATATTGTTGTCTTCATAGTGGTTGTTCATAGTACAAAATGCAGACATGATATCATGTCCAAACACTATAAGTATAAATCTTTTTTCTCATTGAATTAAGAGAAAGTAGCTGTATACCTATCCTATTTTGTATATACAGATATAAAATGGTCCTTCATTTGTATCCCCTTTTTTGTTTAGTTTTGTCAGAGATGGGTATTTCATAGCCATTTAAATATTGTAGGTGTGTGAATTCAGCAAAATAATCCAATATAATCCAGTATTCCATAATAGTAGTGGGTTATCCGTAGGACTGGCAATATCAGAAGTTGTTGACTTGTAGTCAAGATCCCAGGATTTAATCTTAACCAATTCGCTTTTCATGTTTACATGTGAGTTTGCCTGAGGCTTAACCCTGGTCAAGATGTGCAGCAGATTTGCAGTAAGTGAACCCCTGTGAGCTACTGGCCCCTCCTGAGGCATATATTGGCCACTGAAGCTGGGATTCTTCAAAGGACAAGGTAAGGCCAGGGCTGAGAATATTTGGCTCCAATCCCAATTAATTAAAATGAGACTGAAGCTGCAGACTTCTCACTCCTTTGAAGAAGGCCTTCCTGGAGATAATATAGTTCTTTTAAACTAATATAATGTATTACTTGGAGAAGCCTCTAAGGAGGGATTCCACATCCTGCTCAGATTCCTGCACTTTTTTTTTTTTTTTTTTCAGTATCTCCCTCCTTTGTTTGAAAAGCTAATACATATGGGCTGGCCAGAGAAGTTCTTTGTTCGGAACCCCAGAATACCATTGTGGGTCCTCCTGGAGCCCTAAAATTGTATCACTTGTCTCTTTTATTTAAGCCTTCACCATCCAGTCCTTTGAGAGATGGTGGGCCTGATCAGTCCGCGATAACTAGGGGATAATATTCACGTGATACAGTAAACTACTGGGCTGTGTTGCTTCAGCAATGTCTGTTGAGTGAGTCAACCTCTAATGTGAATATAAGGACTCATGCATTAGCATGTATAGGTAGCTTCAACTTCTTCTGATGGGAAGATGTAGGAGTGAAGGACTAAGATTTAAGTACTTCTGGGGTCATGAGATGCACGATCAGATCTTTGGCTTTTCAGGAAGTGCCAGTTCTGGATTTGGCGATTTTCACCTTCCCCTAGTCCAATGCTGGCCCTTGAAGTAGGGCCCATTCCTTGGAGTCTCCACAGAAACTGGCTCTTTGCACAGCCATGAGTGTGGCCTGGATGATAGCAGGGACAAGGTAGAGGTGGTGGATGTGAAAATGTATCATGCTTCTTATTTGTAGGCTCAGAACCAGATCACAAACCTATGTCATACAAGTTCCCAGTACACACCAGGCACTCATCCGGTGTCACGTGAGTGCACAGTAGTCTTGTCCAATTGTTAGCAGAGTTTATCATGGATGTGAATTTTAAGTGGCCATTAGTGACTGGGTCTCTATTTTACTGTGCTCTTGCAGGAGGATCTCAGAGGATGTGCTGGACTTTAGCTCATGCTGTCCTGGCAAAGGGAGAGTAGCTTGTTTTCGCAGAGTTCTAACAACATTCTATTGTCATTCTTACTACTCAAGGCAAGCTCCTTATCTTCTGACTTACGTCTTCTTGTAGTTCACACAGTTGTTTACTCCTGCATCTTAACTATTCATGGTTCAATCAATCACTACTCAGCACTGTCTAAAAGAACTTCATGTGAAGGTAGAAATGCCCTACATCCATGCAGGTCACCATGGCAGCCACTGGTCATGTGCAGCTAAGGAGCCCTGAAAATGCAGCTAGTACAGTTGGGAAATGGAGTTTTACAGTTCACTATGTTTTTAATTAAATAGTCATATATAACTAAATGATTGCCATATTGCACAGAACTCAATTTCTGTCTTTCTTTTCTTTCTTTCTTTCTTTCTTTCTTTCTTTCTTTCTTTCTTTCTTTCTTTCTTTCTTTCTTCCTTTTTCTTTTCTTTTCTTTTCTTTTTTTTTTTTTTGAGATAGTCTCACTATGTATTCCAGGCTGGAGTTGAATTCACTGTGTAGCCCAAGCTAACCTTGAATCATGATTATCCTCCTGCCTCAGCTTCCTGAATACTGTTAATTCTCATATTAATGTCTCTAGCTCAGCTCTTTCCTTTCAGACTCAAATTAATTTCCATCTGATTAATGAATTTTCTTATCTGATCTCAAGAACCAAACAGGGGGCCGGGGAGATGGCTCAGTGGAATAAGCACTTCCCTGGCAAGCGCAAGGGTCTGAGTTCAATCCCCGGTTCAGCAAAAAAAAAAAAAAAAAGAACCAAACAGGTTTCTCATAGAACTTTTTATTAACCACATCTACAGTCTGACAGCTTGAGTACCTAACCTCATCCACCTGATCACCTCCTGTGTACTATTATCATTTGATATCTAGACTATTTGAACATATGAAGCATTCTTTGAACACTGAACACTCTAAACCTTTGCCTTCTCTCCCATCTTCCTGCAATCCCATGCCTTCTTTCTGCATTGCCAATTGCTACTTATTGTTCAGAGCCTGCTCAAACTCTGTAAAGCCTTGCTTTGTTCTCCTAACAGTGGACCATTTATCTCTCAATGACATTTCATGGGTAATGTGTTAGAGTACTCATTTCCTGGCACTGCAGCATATGGCTTGTATGACCTAGTCTAGGCTGAGAGCTTTAAGGAAGTGACTATTTTATTCACAGTTACATCCCTTTTATCTATGTCTGGCTCATTTCCTGGCATGCAGTAGATACTCAAAACAGCTGTAATGAATAATTTGAAGGGCAATCATTGGAAATTTATCCACCTAGGTAATACAATGAACTCGTGGAGAGCAGATTAATTCAAAGGTTGACATGCAAGTGGTATTGCTGTCATTTTCAGAGTAACTTGGCCAGGAAAGGAGTTATGTTTGGCAGAATCTGTGCTGAAGACTCTGCTTGCCCTGCTCTGGAACAGATAGGAGGCAGCACAGAGATAAGAATGTAGCCCAAGATTGAGAGTCAAGAGCGGTATCTTGTAGCCCTGGCCATGTCACCAACCTATCTCATATTTCTTTGGGCTTCAGGATTTTTTGCATAGAGATACTCTTGGATTTGAGAATCTTCTTAGGCCCAACTCACTCTGATTCTGACTTTTGCATTCTGTATAAGTTTAGAAGTGAGAGATGTCTCTAAAATTCTCCAGGTTCTCAGGAGAAGTGAAGAACTATGATGGAAGTGGTAGTGGGTTAGAAGAAGCAGTCCTGCTAACTGAATCCTGACTTCATCGATTTCTCATGTGCATGTGCTGTTGTTATCTACTTGCTAAGTAAAAAATCACACCAAAACTTGGTGGCTTAAAATAGAAATTTGTTACTATTTCTTATGCTTTTGTGGGTTTGCTGGGCTTATTTAGGCAGATTTGTTGTGGGGTTCTCTTATGTATTTATAGTCAGATGGTGTCTGGGGATACACTTGTCTAGGAGCTGACTGGGCTGGATGTATGAGATGCCTTGTCTATATGGCTCATGGTGTGTGGCTCTTCTGTGTGGCTTGGGCTACAGTTGGCCCAACTATAGTGGGAGGTGACTCCAAGTCAGCTAGCATCATCTGTCTGCTGAAACTATTTGGAATTCAAATCTGTTCACAAGCAGGTTTAATGTTTGTCCTGCTGGGTTTAGGTCTTATTTTGGTTTGATTTCTTTCTTTCTCCTATTTCTCCTTGCGGAGAGTGAATGTTTACTGTATGCCACTGCACATCATCAGTGTTTAATTTTCTTTTTGATTTTTACAGGGGCTTACAGCTAGGAGTTTGCCTTGAGTCTCAGAGGAGATTTGGACTTGGACTTTTCAGCAGTGCTAGAACTCTTAAGACTTTGGTGACTATTGAAGATTATTAAATGCATTTTGAATGATGAGAAGGACACACATCTTCTGGGGACTAGGGGACATTTTTAATGGTTTATTACTGAAATGTCTCATAGGCTTGGAATGTGATGAGATCAGAGAGATGCTATAGCTGAAATTGTTGGTAGGAGTGGGGTCCTGGCTGGAGGTAGATCACTGAATACGTGATCTGGAAGGGTGCACTCCTGTCCCTGGCTTCTCTCTCTGCCTGGTCACCATGACACAAACAAGGTTCTGTGGCCATGACTTTCCATAATGCCATTTCTTTACTGGAAACCACAGACTAAATCTCATTGCAAAGAGTTATATTAAATCTCTCCCCTTTTAAGTTATGGTGCCTGGTAATTTGTCTGAGCAATGGTAAACATTTTTCAGAAAGGCATCAGTCCGTTTATAGGGGCTCCTTCCTTATGATGCAGCTATTTCACTTTACATCTCACCCCCTTGGTGCTGCCACACTCAGTCTCACTGAGGATAGGACTTGGGTCATCCTCAACTCTGCACCTTGCATGGGATGTACCTACACACAGGCAGCTCTCAGTGATCCTGAATTCCAATCAGAATTCCAATCAGAGCAGCAGAGCTGGCAGAAGAGCTCACTTGCTCCTAGAAAAGAATGATTAGGACCTTTGCTAATAAAAAAAAAATGAAGCAGAGTCTCCCTACATAGCCCAGGCTGGACTCAAACTCATGATGTTCCTACCTCTACCTCCTGAATGCTGGGGTCACAGTTGTGCACTCCTGCCCCATTCTTCCTTGACAGACTTCTAACCTGTCTGTTCTTTCCTTAGTATCTTGTTAACTCTCTTTTTCTCTTGGAAACTGGGTCTGGAGGCACACCATGTAGCCCTTGTCACATCCTGCCTCGTGGTGTGTCATAAACTGCAAAGGGAGAAGCTCCAAGAAAGCCCTCTCTGTGAAATCCTTCAAATTACCCTCTTGTGCTGCTGGTTGTCACCCACCACTGACCGGAAGTCTCACTGAGGATAGGACTTGGGTCATCCTCAACTCTGCACCTTGCATGGGATGTACCTACACACAGGCAGCTCTCAGTGATCCTGAAGCTGAAGTCAAGGAGCTGTCCACTGTCCTGCTGACAGTTCCCCTGGAGATCTGCCCAGGAGTCTCTGGTGGGAACTAAATTCAGTGCTTTGAAGATGTTTTGTTCCTGAAAGGGAGCAGGCTGTCTTATTGCCTTTGATGAATTCATGGCCAGGCTGGAAGGGGAAAGGTGACTCATTACAGAGGTCAGGGCACTGGAGAGGGAGGAAGCCTCTGCTGGCTGAGTTGTGGGGGAGCCACCCCAAGTCAGACTTGTCATCCCCCTTGCCTGCCTTTAATGGAGTCATTAGGTTCTGGGGCATGTGGCCCTGATGCTGTCCTCTTAGAAGCACAGGAAGATTGGTTGGGGACCATTAAGATCCAAAACATGTCTTTAATTTGTCATGATTTAATTTCCCTTTTTAGGTACTGCTCTGTGTTATGTATATTTTACGTGTCGGATGGAGGCCTGGGAATTAGATAACTTGGGGACTGTTGGCTGCCAGACCACATGTTCTTGGCTCTTTCAGCACAAATGTCAGTGGAAAAAATGCAAAAGCAAGCACTGGTTCCTGTGATAGCCTTTGTCACCCTGTTTCTCTCTTTCCCTGGAATTGTGGGGTTCATCTCTTAAAAATGACCAAGGAGAATGACTCTTCTTAGTGTAATCCCTTTGACTGGTAGGGACTCAGGGGCAACAAGACTGGCTCTTTCTAGATTGACAAAGCCAGGCAGGTCTGAGGTTCAGAGACTGTAGTTATTGCATCTGCCTTGTGACAGAGACAAGGTACTTGGGTGCAATCAGTTTTCTAGGAGGTAATTTTAGGAAACAGTATGAGACAGAGGGGAAAAAAAAGAACCAAAGTGAGAGTATGTTGCTCTGAGCAGCAGGGCTTAACTTTGCTCAGATTTTGAGGAATTACATAGAATGTCCCTGTGCCCCATTGGTGTGGCAGCCTCCAGGGTGTTGACTTCCCTCCCACTTGGCTGCTGTGTGTGGCCCGGAAGAGTCCCGCTATAGTGTAGGTTTTCCTAGGGACACACAGGAGACAGGTGATTTGTGCTGGGATGGGAATCTGTCCTTGTGAGGTGCCCCCATGCCAGTTAGCAGCAGGTGGGCTGAGCAGGATCTGAGCATCTCTGACCATGAGGAGTACTGTTTCCCTCGGACTCAATCTTTGAGAAGCAACAGAAGCAAAGATTTAAGGGCTGAGCTGGACTAATTCTACAGTGTTTAGGTGGACTTACCACTGCAGAGAACCACTATTGTTTCCTCTTGCCTACAGTTTGGTATTTCCTCGTCTGAGACCAAAAATACCACTCAGAGCCTATTTTTTTCTCAGAGAGAAAAATGTGTACCCTTTCCTCCCTCTTCTCAGCTTTCTGCCTTTCCTCTATGTTGTTCTCTTTTGGTCTTTTCCTTTCTTTCTCTTCTTTTCCTCTCTTTATTTCCACTGGCATTATTTATTCAATTTTCAAATCTTTAAAGATTTTTGAATTACTGATGTCTGGTTTAATTCCAAAGGTCAGGGTACATTGCCTGTAGAGTGCATATTTTGTATGAATTGAATTATTTTACATTTTCTGTGATTCATTTGTGGCCAGGAATGTGGTTCTTTCTTGGTGAATGTCTCACGTGCATTTGCAAATAATATGTATTCTGCTTTTGTTGGGTGGCAGCTCTGAGAAGTTCAGTTAGCTTCAGTTGGCTCATAATGCTGTACAGGTCCCATGTGTCTTTTATTGACTTTCTATTTATTTGCTATATGGGTTACTGAGACAAGGGTGATGAGTCTCCATCTAGGATTTTGCATTTGTCTCTTCTCCATTCCCTTTTATGAGTTTTTGCCCTATATATTTTGAAGGTATTTTGTTAGGCACACATTGCTGTGTCTTCACGGTGAACTGAACCCTTCTTCATTATGCAATAATCCTCTTTATCCCCAGGAATCATCCTTGTTCTGAGGTCTAGAAAGTATCCTCATCTAACATTAACGTAACATTCAAGTTTTCTTTTGGTTAGTGTTTGTATGGTGCCTCTTTCTCCATCCTTGTATTGTTAATCTACCTCTTGATAGACTGATAGATTGGTTTTTGGAGACAGGGTCTCACTGTGTAGTCAGATTGGACTTGAACTCACTATGTAGCCTAGGCTGGTCTTCAGCTGGTAATGAAACTCCTGCCTTAGCCTCCTGAGTGCTGGGATTACAGGTGTGTGCTGCCGTGCCTGGCCTACATCTTTGTATTTAAGGTATTTGGTTTAAAACAAGCTAATGTGACAGTCTGTATATTTTAGTTGGGTGTTTTAGACCATTCGATTAAATGTGATTATTTATTTTTTTAATTTTTTT
>NW_004524649.1:7103537-7111814 GCF_000260255.1 Octodon degus | reverse complement strand
AGGGGGGCGGGGCTGGCTGGCATGTGGTGCTGGGGGATCAAACCGCGGTCCCTGATGCTTTGCTAAGCTTGTTCTAAGTAGGTGCTTTAGACCACTGAGCCATCTCTCCAGCCCCTAAATGTGATTATTTATGTGATTGATTTAAATATATCATCTTGCTAATTATTTTCTATTTGTCCTATTAGTTATTTGCTCTTGTTGTCTGTTGGATTTATAGAGTAAATGATTCCATTGTGTGTCTATTCTTTGATTTTTGTATGTATTTTTATACAATGACCACAGTAATTTTATGTTTTATTTTATCACAGTCTACCTTCCAATAATTTAAAGTACAACAAGAATATCAAAATGATACACTTTTGAGTTCTCTCTCTTGTTACTGTTGGTGATATCCTATTGATGCATATTTGATAAACTTCAAAACGGAGCTATGGGTTTTGCTTTAATAGACACGGATATTTAAAGTAAAATATTCTTTTTATACAAAATTACCCTTTGTTTTATCTTTTTAAAGTAGATACAAATTATACTTCTTCTGCCTGAGAAATTCCTTTCAGCATTTCTTGGAATGACAGCCTCCTGATAACAAATTCTGTCACACTTTAAGCTAGAGAATGTATGAAAATGTCTTCATTTTGCATTCAATCTGATTTGATGGTTACTGCCTTTTAGTACTTTAAAATGATTATCCCACTGTCTTCCTGCATGCATAATTTGGGATAAAAAGTCTGTTGTAATTATTATGTCTCTTCTTAACAGTTTTTTCTCTGTCTGCCTTCGAGTTTTTATTTTTGTATGTCGATAGATTGATTGCATGTCTGTGTGGATACACCTGCCAATGTATTTGTGTGCATTTGCATGTGCATGTTGTCCATGGGGGTATATTTTATTTTTACTGCTCAGGGTAAATTCCTTTTCCTTCATCTGTACATTATAATCTTTTCTTAATTTTGTATATTTTTCAAAACTTTCTTGTGCCTCGTTCTGTCTCTTATTTCTCACATGTCTGCTAGAGTACTTGATATTGTCCCACAAATTTTGCATGCTTTGTTCTACTTTTTCATTTTTTGTGTGTGTATATGATGTACAAATTTAGTAACCTATCTTTAAATTACTGGTAATTTGCCCATCTGGGTCTAGCTTACTCCTAGAATAAATTCATCTCTGTTATTGTACCTTGTTCTAGCATTTGCATTTGATGCTTTTAAAACTCTTTGCTGAAGTTTCCTAGTTGCCTATGCGTGTTGTTCACTTTTCCCATTAATTTTTTCAAAAAAATCTTAATCATAAGTATCATAAAGCTGATTGTTCTAAAAGTTAAGCAATGTCTGTGTCAGCTTCTGTTGGTGTTTTAGTTTTCACAATATGTAGTTCTTTCTTATTCTCTTATTTTATTTTATTTTTTCATATATTTAGTACAGGGTCTATAGGGTCTCACTACACAGATTGGACTCACAGTGATCCTCCTATTTTCAGCTTCCCAAACCCTGGGATTACGGGTGCACACCACCCTGCGCAGTCTCAATCTCCATCTCAGTGTACCCTGGGGGCTGGGCTGGCATGGCATGTGGTGCCGGGAATTGAACCCCTAGTCCTTGTGCTCTGCCTCAGCAGGCATTTTAGTCCACTGAGACATCTCATGAGCCCTTGAATATCATATATTTTTTTTGGGGGGGTACCAGGGATTGAACTCAGGACCTTGTGCTTGTGAGGCAGATGCTTAAGCCACTGACCTATCTCCCAGCCCTGTTTTCTTGCTTTCTTCATGTATCTTAAAATCTTATATTGCACCTGAATCATGTGTTGTAGTAAAGAAAACTGGCTGAAATAGTGTTTACCCAAGAAATGGACAATTCTCTCTGACAAGCTGTTAGCATGAGTGATTGAGTTGATCTATATAGTCATTGATCTAGTCATTGATCTAGTCATTTGATTTGTTGCTACTGTCATTTCTTTCAATATGTCACAGTCTTCAAATTCCTTCCCCAGTGGTCTACTGTTGTCTTTGTTTAGTGTGGGGATTGGAGTGCTGGAGAGGTTGTTTCAGTGTCTGTATCGCACACTAAGCTTTCAGTGATTTCTCCAATGTCTTGACCCTGCCCCAGTAGCATACTCAGCTGCTTTTAATTTGGTGTGTGTGATGGGGCCAGGGATAAGTGGATCTCATATTTTCTACTCCAGCCCCCAACTTAGGCAGAGTTTCTGCACAAGAGTCTCAGGTAAAACAGCTTGGGTGCTCCATCTCTCCTCAGAGGGGCTCTTTATCTTTGGAAGTCAGGGTGAAGAATTCTCTCGTTTGCCTTGTGATTGAATAGCTAATGGCTAAAAACATCTATGATTTTATAAACTTTCCTCATTGTTATAAGGAGTATTCTCTTGTGGCTTTTTCCCTTCTGAGTGGAAGAACAGATTTTATTTGAATGCCAGTTTTATGTAGAAAAGTGTCCTAGGTCCTATTGGTTGACTGCACTGTAACTTGTTCCTTCTTATGGGTTTTCCCTTAGCTGCCAAGGCTTTGCCCACTTTTTTGACTTTTGGAAAAAAAATCTACTTCCTAGATTTGCCTTTTTCTTTTAAGTGCTCCCAATCTTTGGGAAAACAGGGTGCAATCTTATTTTGTACCCAATCATCTGGAACACTGCCACCTAACTTTAGCCCTATCCCAGCAACATTAGTCTGAAAGGGCACATCTGTTTTGTCACTTGAGTCACTGTGACAGAGTGATCAGGCAGTCAGAGCTGACAATCCAGTGAAGAAGTAGACCAGGTCACATGTACTTTATATCCAGAGTCAGATTTGTACTCTTCAGTTGTATGGTGTAAGCAAGTCTCCTTCATTCCAGATCCCAATTTTTAGGGCTGCAAGTTAGAGATTAACTAAATTCTCTTGGAATGGATGGGCACAAGATTGGGGTGGGCCAATGATTCTTGGAGTTTTGGAATTTCTAAGGCCACAGTAATATTTTTATACTGGAGGGAATGAAGTGGCAACTACCATCACGTGAGGTCAGGGGAAATGTTCTGTGTTCAGCGTGGTGCTTGGGCTTGGGGAGAAGGAAACCTCTGCTGAGCTTCTCTGCTTTGTAGACATGGCCCCACCCTGTGCTCACCCGGGGAGCCTCGTCCCAGACAACTCAGACTTCAGGGAGCTTATTTGTTGAGCTTCTCCTCAAGTGTCTTCAGGAAGAAATGGCTTTAAGAAAAAGACACCCACTCAAATCAGACTTGTGATTGCCTGGGATTCAGGGAAAGAGCAGTCGGGGTGGGGGTGGGGGACAGAACTTTGTGGAGTTAGAAGGTCTTCTGCCTCTTGACTTGGGTATTTGTTATGTGGGTGTGTGTGTTTGTTCAACTCATCGAACTGCATATGATGGGTGAAATGTGCGGCATGAAATTACGCTCCAATAAAATTGATCTGAAATTTGAAAACCACTGTTTCAGGCCAGTGTTTCTCAAGTTCTTGAATATTCATACTCTTTTTAATTAGGCTGAAATCTGAATCAGTGTTTAGCCACTTAGACTTTAAAAATAATAAATAAATAAATAAGTCCAAGAGATGCAGGTAGAGGGAGAGAGGAAAGGGAGAGACAGCTTGAAAATAAGAAAGTATTTTAAAATGCCCTATGCAAGCACAGGCTCCCCACGATGAATGTGATCATTGTGCACTACAATAGATGCCATAAGAATAGTAAATAAATTAAATAGATAAATCAATTAAAGTGAGAAAGGGCACATCGAAGCAATGGTAATGTCAGAATATGCTCTCTTATTTTGGACACCTGAATAATAAAACACATACCCAAATTCCCACAACTCAGCATTTGTATTTGTATTGACCCTGTTTCTTCTAATTGTCTCAGGAAACACCATGGGATGGGTAAATTGTGCTGTATCCGCCTTTCCTATAGCCCATCTTATCCCTGGCTTTAGAAAGATGCAAGCAAACCTTTTGACTCCTGGTGACTTCATGTCTTCCCAAATCTGCTCATTTCTTTGGCTCTCCATTCCGCTGTGCCTCCAAACATCTCACAGAATTTTGTCCTTGAGACCCCAGGGGAGACCCTGTTTGGTGCAACCTTCATAGGAGAGCTGTGTGGAGTCAGCACCCTTTGTCCCTGCAAAAACCTGCTAGAGGCAGTGCGCCCCTGCTGTGGGTCCACTTAGCAAGGGAGGAGCACAGTGATGGCAGAGGCGTGGGTCACCGTGCCTGTCCAAGTCACAGGTGAGGAAGGTAAATGTCTGTCTTCCTTGCCTTGTCTCAGTTCCACTCGTCGACCTTCACTTCCTTTCTTCACTTTCTGCCCTGGAGTCCTTGTTGTGGAGTCTACTGTCTGCCCTGGTGGAGCCTGACCTCATGAAGCCTGTTGAGTCCCTTCTCGCTAGCTCCCCTTAGGCCCTACCACCCTCCTGTACATGTCTTCCCCAACCATGGGGGCCTGGTTCTGCAACCATATCTCAACCCTGGAGGAATCTGGCTGTGAACTCCACCCCCCTGGTGTTCAGTAGTTTGCAAGCACAAGTGGCTGGAGCCTCCAGATGGGAACCATGTCCCCGTGTCCCCTGGTTCTAGTCCTTGGACCAGTACCCTGGAGCATAAGACGCCCTCAGGAAGAGTTTCTAGAGCTGTCTAAGACCCTTCATGCCTGGACTTGAGCCTTTGGTCCAGCCCAGCCTCTTGAAATCATGCCTGTCCCTCCTCCTCCTCAGCAACCTTCTTGGCCTGGTTTGCAAGCAGAATCAAGAATACTGGCCAAACACATTTCATTCCAAGGCTGGTTCCATGTTCTGGGCTCCTGGCTGACGCCCTTTCTTCCTACCTCTCCTTCACTAGGCCACTTGGTTTGGACACTGCTCTTGCTTTTCCAATCTGGATGCCATCCTGGACTCTGCTTACAGTGTCCGTGCACATCCATCCTGGTCCAGGCCAAGAAGACAGCCATGAGGCAGCTATTTCTGACCTAGTGGAGGACTCAGATAAGTACATGGGCAACTACAACCCACTGGGACAAGTCCTGTGATGGGGGAGCACTGGGGCTATGGGAACATGACAAGGTCCACTGTGAGGGTGATGTCAAGAACCAGCCAAGGAAAAGCAGAAGCGTGTTTCTGGCTCAGGGAGCAGCACCTATGAAGCCCAGAGGGACAAAGACACCGTCCAATGAATCCATGTGACATAGATGGGAATAAATACGGGAGCCTGGCAATATTTAAGGACATGTTCTCCCCTGGCCATAGCTGGATTTAAGTATTTAACTGTGTGGATGGTTGGTTCCCTAGCGAGCTTTGTTTGCTCCCAGGGTCTTCTCTCACAGTCGTTCTCTTGATGGCATTCATCTCTGCAGGGGATAAACGCCATTATCCATAAAGCATTGAGAGGACACCGGCCAAGGTACAAACAGTTTAATTGAGCCTTCCATGTGTGGGTGGTGGAGAAGCTGAGCTCCAGGGGATCTCGGGATTTCATTATTGAGACATTTGCTCTGGGAAAAAAAGCAGAGCACTTGAGTCAATAGATTAGAAAAACAGCCCCTGGTTACCAGCTCTGCCAGTGAAGTGCCTCCGCCCCAGAGCGAGGCACTGCCAAGACGGATGGTGTGTGAAGAAAGCTCTAGAAGAGAAGCCCAGAGGCTCGCCTGCCCCACCATCCCTGATAGGCCCAGCTCTTCTCTCTGTGGGGTTACCTCGCCCAGCCCCGGGATGAGGCAACCACGCAGATGTGGAAGAGATGCTGAGGATACTGAATATTCAAGAACTTGGGTGAACTGTGTCTCCTCCTTATGGTCGCGTCTTCTCTGATTTCTGACAAATGAGTGGTGTGGAGACAGGGTTAAGGGGTGTGTTTTATGGAAGGAAATGTGAAGTGAGTGCTCAGAATCTGGAGAAGCGGAGAGCCACAGGCAGTGAGGATGGAAGGAGAGGAAGACGGCAGAACAGGGCTCATGTGCGTAGCTTCTTAAAATTGCTCAGAAGAGAGCCAGAGCCCCCCAGGTAGACTTTGGGTATGTCAGTTCAGAGCACAGGAGAGTAGCAGCACAGGAGGACAGGTTGCAGAATCCTAGGGTGGGAAAGGAGTAGAAGCTGGAGCAGATGCCTGAGCATGCATATGTGTGTGTGTGTGTGTGTGTGTGTGTGTGTGTGTGTGTGTGTCTGTGTCTGTTTATGGGTATGTGAGTGTGTGTGCACCAGAAGCCAGTCTGAGCATCCTAGGCTGCTTCAGGTCATGGTGTCCAGGTGACAGATAGGGAGCCTTTCTCAGGGCCAGATGTTTAAGCAAATGCACTGCGCTCTGACGGAAACCCGGGGCTTCCTGGATGAGAACATTTCACCTAAAGCGTGAGGCTTCAGGAGTTCCAAGTCTCAGAGATACTGCAGATCCAAGTTCTTTCTCGATGTGACTCAAAGTGTGTCCAGACAGCTGGTTGGAGCAGGCATGCGGCTGGCTGCTGCCTGCAGTGTGGCCTGCAGATGTGTGTCTCCCGCATCCAGTCCAGATGGGGCCGGGGCTGTCACCCTGGGGGCTCGATCTCAAAAGGCCTGGGCTGCAGATGGCTCTCCTTCTGCAGAGGAAATGCTCTGGGTTTCATTTGTGAGATGGTGACACAGCCCTGCTTCTGAAGGTCCTGGCAGGAGTGAGGCCACCCCCTGCCAGAGTATCCGGGAACATATCCTGGTTCAGACGTGGGCTCCATGTTGTGCAAGCACAGCATCTGTTCAGCCTGCTTCCTGCACATCCTTGGCTTTCAGTTGAAAGGCCAGGGCCCCAGCCTGTGGATTCTCCAGCAGAGAAGGCCTTTTGTGGGCCCCTCTCAGAGGTTCCAACCACTCAGAGTGAGCAGGGACCAGAGGGGAGGTAGTGGTATGAGGGGGGACCCAGCGCCAGGCACTGAGACTGGCAGCCGGGCTGAGGTTGGTTGTGTTCCTTTCTGCGTGGCATCACCCAAAGACAAAGGAGGGGTACCGCAGAGACCAGGCTGGGGTCTATTGTTAACCCCAGAGACACTGTAGTCCATGATGACCCCTAGGAAGGTAGAGACAAGCACCTGTCCAGTGGGGTGGCTTTCTGGTTTTGCCCTTGAGGTTATGTATCTACCCCAGATATCACTCCTGAAATTGGCATCTACATGCATGCCTGATATCTCCACACCAAGCCCAGACTCATAGTGCAGAAATCAGCCCTGATGCTCTGCACCAGACCTCCTCCGCTGTGCCTTTCCTATCTTGGTGCAAATCAACCCTTCCCAGAGCTCAGATGAAACATTTTCCAGTGGCCCTGGTCTGCTTCCTGGTGCTCTTACTATCCATGCAATCCATCAGCAGGTCCTGGTGGCCTGACTTTCAGAGTACACCAGCATCTTCTGCCCACTGTCTCCACAGCCACCACCTTGGCCTGAGCCACTGCCACCTCTCATAGCAGTGCTGAGCAGTCCTAAGCACAGGTTGGGTTAGGCCACTGCTGTAAACCATGCAGTGGCTTCTCACTGTGTCAGAGTGAAATCTCAGTCACCCAGCGGGGCCTGCGTGCTCTTGTCTCTGCCCATTCTCTGACTTCATTTCCTGACCTGCTTTGCAAGTTCCTGCCTCAAGGCCTTTGTGCTTTCTGTACTTGTTCAGCTAACTCCCTCGGAGGAGCCTCATGGTGGCTCTTACGAGCTCCACACTGGCCAAGGCCCCGGCACTATGTCAGCTTCGTGATGGCTCAGGCAGATGCTATGGGGTCCCTGGTCCTCCCTTTCCAGCAGCATTGATGGTTTCCTCCCATGAGCACTTGCCTCTGCCAATGAGTGCATAATGCTTCCATGGAACTGGCCAGGAGAATTTGGAACTAGTGCTCAACTTCCATGTCCTTTGTACAGAACAATTTTAGGTATACTTGGCAGGGTTTCCCCAAGTCTTCCAGCAAGACTGAATCTCTGCTGTCCCTGATTATTAGCTGACTTGATTGCATCCATCTGACTTGCTTCTTTCCTGTCCCTATCTTACTTCCCTGCATTCTTGACATTATGAGTGTTACCTTTCAAATGGTCTCAAAAAATCATTTCAGAGTACCCTTCTGAGGGACCAAAGGGAAGTCACCTGATGACCAGAGACTCATGCAAAGTCCCCCTTTGCCAGAGAGCCTATTGCTTATGTCTTCCACATGGATAAATAACTACTGTAGGTCTGGAGATGTGAAATCAAAGATTTCATGAAGGCCAAGAAAGAGATGCTGTGAGTCTATGTGAACTCTTTCTCTCTCTCTCTCTCTCTCTCTCTCTCTCTCTCTCTCTCTCTCTCTCTC
>NW_004524649.1:7096735-7103242 GCF_000260255.1 Octodon degus | reverse complement strand
TGACCATGGACTGAAGCTTCTACACTGTGAGCCAGAACAATCCTTTCTTCATTTTGTGTTGAATGCCTCTGATACTTTATCATAGTAAGTTGACCAACACAGAAAGGTTTTTAGTAATGGAAAAGGAGAGATAAGATGAAGAGAGCAGTGGGTAGGGGGAGTTGGCCCCCAGTCCAGCCTCTTGGACTGCTCGGAACCCACAGTGGAGATCCAGGGACAAAAGCCTAAATATCTTATCTTCCATGGCACGAGTGTGAGGTGCTGAACATGAGTAGCCGTGTTTAGGTGCCAGAAAATGATGTGCAGCATGGAGTGGGAGTGTGGAGTCCCATTCCACTCTGGAAATTTGGGGTTTATGATTCAGGCAGCTCTGGGAGGGGTGAGGACACCCATGAGTTTGGGTATAGAAGGCAGACACTGACATGGGTGGCCAGAGGCTCAGATGAGGGTGGTAGCAGAGGAACTGGGAACACCACGGGGTGGGGGGTTCATCCCCACAGGGTAGGATAAGATTTGGGGGACTTCTCACTCATGTCCAGGCACAGGCTTGGAGCTGAGAGGGACTTACCCGAGTGTCCTCAGGATGTTCAGTCAGGGTTGTTTGGGACAGTAACAGAATTTTAATAATATACTCTTAGCACCACCATATTTGGTAAAATGTGCATATATGTGTGGCTGAAAAGCAAAAGAGAAAAGCTAAGAGAGTAAGGTGGACATTTTTATCAAGTACCTGGGCCATTCTGAAGCAGATTATGTCCCTGCCACCCACTGGGGAGAAGGAGACCCTGCTCTTGGCATCTCTGCTACATGACTCTTGTCACCTCTGGGGCTAGCGTATATATCTCTGGAGGGGAAGAGGCATGGGGACGATTGGTAAGATAGGCCAGCTGGTGTTGGCCATTTGGTGTTGCCTCAAGGGACAAGTGAGGTTCCTGGGGCTGACCAGGGGACATAACCCCAGACCTGGCTCTCTCTCTGGAAGGTGCTCATCCCTTCATGGTATGAATTTTTACAGCCTTCACAAAAGACTTTGCAGTCTCTCTCAGGAAAGTTGACAGATTTCTAAATGCTGCAGTGTCCAAAATATTTAAAAGTGGTCTTTAAAGTGCTTGCAGGGTCCTGAGTTCAATCCCTGGTATTGAAAAAAAAAAAAAGTGTTCTTTACTCTCCATTTAGCAAAATATGTGTCTACTTTGGAAAGTCAAAGAAAAAATTGAGCAAGAAAACAGAAACAAGTCACCCTACATTTTAATAGTCAGACATATCCAGTGTTAATGGTACGTATTAGAAACACATTAAAATGTTATATCATCAATTATTCCATTTCCCATATTTTTTGTAAGAAGGGAGCTTTTTATTCTTCCACATTGGGAGAGAACTGTGGAAGACAAATTTGCACAATGTGAGAGAAGAGAAGATGATCTACAGAAGAAAGGGTATGGAGAAATGGTGTTGGGGCCACAAATAGATGAGGGATGGGGGCGGGATTCAGAAAAGGAAAGAAAAAAGAAGGAGGAGGAGAATAGTAAGGGGAGCAGAAGGGTGCAGAGGGTGGGGTTTTGGGGGAGATAAAAACAGAATAAAAGGATATTCAAATATCTGTAGTATGGAGCAGAATTTTGGAGAAAGGAAATGATGGCTAAAGATAGCTATTAAAGGAGTATTTGTTAGCACACACCAGCGGATAATTCTGTAAAGTATACATTACTTTTCATGTCTGGATTGATGTTATGATCAGCTGAAAGCATGAAGATGACTGGGTTTTGGTTGATATATTTATATTTACCCTTATAATTGAATATTATTGAAAAATTAAAGCAGGATCTTATTCTATACACCATTTTATGATCTGATTTTTAGCTTAACAATATGCATAGAACATAACACTGAATGACCACTGCAGTATGTGAAGGTACTGCCATTTGGTTATTTGTTTTTCTTGATTATTCCAAGCAATACAGACATGAATAACTTGTAAGTGAACCTTCATGCACATGTAGGATTATTTAAAGATAAAATGATTTGCTTGAGATACATTTCTTGAAGTAGATTTACTGGGTGAAGGGAATAAAAGGGTAGCTCTTAAAATCCATTGCTGAAATTCTGAAAGACAGCTTGACCAGCTGTTCTCTGTTAGGATAGCTCCTGATATATTGATTCTGTACTATCTTTTCTTGTTCTGTAAATATATCCTGAGGGTAAGTCAACTAAAATGTAAGGTCCAGGAAGGCAGCAACTACTCTGACTTCACATAGAATAGATCCTGGCACATAACAGAAGCTTGGTAAATATGTTAGAATGAATGACTGATTGGCTGATTGAATGTATGGTTGGGTTGATGGGTAGTTGGATTAGGACTCCTCAAAGGCAAGTTTTCTACTTATCCAAAGCTTTCTGGTGTCAGATATACCATCAAGCACAGGGGAAGTGCTAATGCTGAACACCCCGAGGAAGTTGGATTCAGTCCAACCATATTGCCATTTGGGACTCAGTGATTCCTTCCAGTCTAAGAAAGTGGTGGTGCACTTGAAAGTATATTTGGTGTCAGATATACCGTCAAGCACAGGGGAAGTGCTAATGCTGAACACCCCAAGGAAGTTGGATTCAGTCCAACCATATTGCCATTTGGGACTCAGTGATTCCTTCCAGTCTAAGAAAGTGGTGGTGCACTTGAAAGTATTTGATTCCAGAAATCTACCATTCTGAGAAGTGGATATACTTTCTTCTGGATTTGTTTCCATTACTTCAGCAGTCTATCCATCCATCCATCCATCCATCCATCCATCCATCCATCCATCCATTCATCCATCCATCCATCTGTCCATCCATGCATCCCCACATCCATGAATCCACGCATCCATCTATGCATCCATGTATCCATGCATCCACCCATGTATGCATGCATGCATGCATCCATCCATCTATCCCTCCATCCCTCCACCCATCCATCCCTCCACCCCCCCATCCCTCCACCCCCCTCATGACTTCTGTTAGTAAGTGTCCATTGGGTGGAGCCAACTTGAGTTGTCTATCTCCTTTAGATAAGGAATCAAGAACATTTTGAGGGGCTGGGGAGATAGCTCAGTAGAATAAGCGCTTGCCTGGCAAGTGCAGGGTCCTGAGTCCAATCTCCGGTACTGCAAAAAAACAAAAACAAAAACAAACAAACAAAACAAAAAAACAAACAAACCCAACAACAAGAAAAAAAAAAACCAACCCAAACCATTTGGATCTTCTTTTAAGATTCTGTGTCCTGGATAGTGGTTGTGAGGCTGGGTGGGAGATATTCAGCATAGTGCCTGGCATAGAGTTGCCTCTCAAAAAATGGAGATGTCACAGTCATCAAGCCCAGAACTCTTGATCTCCTCCACTCAAGAAAATATGGCAAATAACTAAATTTTTGCTAGGGTTAGGATTTAACTGATTCCTGTATGTACTGCAATAGGTTAGGTGCATCCCCCTTCCCCCAGTTTATGATTCCAGTAATGCATTTTAGAGGCAAGATGACCACTTGTTATCTCACCACTATGAGCTGTCTACTTGAATGAGGAGAGTGCATGTAGCCTCAGATTTCCCAGTTTGAGCCCCTGGGTAATCCCACCTTGAGCAGAGCTGAGCTCTTGTCCAATCAGCAGAGATGAAGTCCATGGCTGCTCTGTCTTACGGGCCATGTTGGTCACCTAGATGTGGGTGTCATCCCCAGAGAAGGTGGGAGCTGTTTTGTCAGAGCCTTTCTCACTTTTAGGCAGGCAAAAGTCAACCATGTTTAAGAAACTCTCCTGAGTTCAGCAGGACAAAGAGTAATGGCTCAGGCCTGTCCACAAACATGATGCTAATCTCTAGAAGTCCTCTCACCAATATATGAAGGGGTTTGGTGATGAAAGGCCAGTGGTTGTAGTTTGGTGCATCAGTTTTGGTGCTAACAATAAAAGATTCCCGTTAGAATTAAGGCCAACTGGGATAGGCCCAGTTTAATTGTGGCTAATTTTAGGTGGGGCCCTAGCACTTTCTCTAACTTGGATTTATGTACACTTAACCCTCAAGATCCTAGGAATTGGTTCTAGGACTCTTCCTTGCTACCAACATCTGCAGGTGTTTGAGTTCCTTAGAGAAAAGGCTAGAGTTTTTGTACAGAACTTACATACATTCTTCTGCACACTTTAGATCATTACTAGATTGCTTACAATACCACAATGTAGATTCTATATAAATAGTTGATACACTTTGTTCCTTAGAGGATAATGATAAGAAGGTACATATATGTTATGTATGAGGTTTGTTGAATCCATGGGTGTGGAACACATAGATCAGGAGGGCCAACTATAATTCTTTTCTTTCTTTCTTTTTTTTTTTTTTGGTACAGGGGATCAAACTCAGGATCTTATGCTTGCCAGGCAGGCCCTTATGCCACTGAGCTATCTCCCCGGCCTGTGACTGTAATTCTTAGTCCATTCCTGAGCTGGAATATAGTGAGTTCCTCTGTTGAATATAAATATTTGTTCTTTCCTTTCAAGCCTTTCACTTTGATCCTCTTTCCATTTTTCCCAGCAATGCTGGCAGCAAAAAGAGAAGCAAATTAGCTCAAGTTGATTGGTTTTTCCACTGGATGTGGGAGATTTTGCTTTTGGAGCTTTCCTGCTATCCAGGCACCCGAGTTTAAGTAGCAGCTGCCTTTAGCCGGTTGTGAGGGCTGAAGATGGGGTTGTCCTCCCTCTGTCAGTATTCAGCTCCCCTCTGCTCTGGAGGAGGTCTACCAGGGCCGCTGACTTATCTAGGTAGAAGCTGGGCAACAGGGCAGAGTAGTGGAGGGATGGGACACACGTGTGGTGGGCACATTTTGCCACATACGCACAGCAGAGAGTGGTGGCTTTTCACAGCTCTTCAGACCTGACTTTTGTCTGTGACTAAAGAAATGCTTAAAAGGTGACATCTGTGTGGCCAGCACCATACTTGCTGTCTTCCCAGGAGCTTGAGAAGATGCCTGGTGCTGGACCAGTCCTATGACTTGGAGTGAGTCATCTTACCACATAGCGCCTCATTTTCCTTTCAGTCTGAAGTGGAGCCCCGTGGTTCTCTCAGTTGCCCTACTGTATCTAAAAGTGCCCAGCTCTGCGTGGGCCCACCGCAAAGGCTCAGTTGTGTCTTTATTTCTTCATCATCCATTTATTTTCCAGTGCTCAGAACGATGTAATGCGGGTGGCTCTTAGGCAGCTGGTTGCAAGGGCAGCGCTGCAAATTGGGCCGGTTTGAATAGCTGCCTTTCCTAAGGCATCCTGGGTCATCTCCTTAGGAAGCCTGAGAGACAAACCTCAGCCTGCGCTCATTCTTTTCCAGATGGAAAATGGAAAAATGTAGCCAAGCATCCAAATGTTTGGTCTATAAAACACTCAAAACATCGAAACGTTTGGTGTTGGGAGAACAGGCTGCCATCCAAGCATGGGAGGGTCAGAAAGTCAAAGGACCCTGGAACCTTGAATTTCACCCAGGAACTTAGGAGAAATAACCCTGGCTTTGTGGTTGAACCCATTTTTTTCCTCTCTCTCTGTCTTTTTTTTTTTAAGAAAAAAATCAGATTTTTATCCTTACTCCAGAAGCCTAAAAAGAAAGTTGTTTTGAAATTAGTTGATTTACAAGGCTAGATGGGGTTCTTAGAAATTATCCAGATTAATAACTTTGTAAGTATTCAAGTCAGACATTTGCTCCTTATTTTGACCAAACTTGGTTGAAAGGAAATTCTGCATTTACTTTACAGGAAAAAGAAAGTGAATTACTTGTTTTAATATTATGTAGGTTGTGTTTGAAGCTAGATCCTATTTAGTGATTAAATAGGATGACTTTTGTTTGTGACTAAATAAATGCTTTCATCTCCAAGTTACCAGCAACAAAATAGTTTGTCATCATCCTTAGCACATAGGTCTGTTTTTGATGCCACTCAGAGAAATTTCTAGATTAAGTTAATCTCTTTAATCCTGAATTTTTGGATAGTTTGGCAGAAGTAGCTGATAGTTTTTTCAGAAGGGACACCTGAGTGGAGAAGAAACATTTTATAGTGTAGAAAGATAAATCCTAGCCCCTCAAGGAGACTGCTGAAGTAGAAACAAAAATAGATCATTGGTTGTTTAGTGCTTGATTAGTGACTGATGGAGTTTTGGGAATGTCCTTTGGGGTCAGGTCTGGGATTGTGCATCTGGCTAAGAGATAAAAGAGCTGACTGTGAAAAACAAGGCCATGTTTCCATTATGTATCACTGTGTTTACATGCTGCTAAATCTGTTCACTCCGAAAATCTTGTCCAACAGAAGTTTCCATGCTTCAACTTTTTTTAAAATTAATTTTATTGAAAAGCAAATAGCAATGAGATAGTTTCAAAGCCGATTATTAGGACAGTTTCAATAATTAATACATTGCATATTGTTGTCTTCGTAGTGGTTATTCATAGTACAAGATGCAGACATGATATCCTGTCCAAACACTATTAGTACAAATCTTTCTTCTCATTGAATTAAGA
>NW_004524649.1:7088087-7095980 GCF_000260255.1 Octodon degus | reverse complement strand
AGGCTTTACTGTTTCCATGGTAACTAATGCATTGCAAAATGGGGAATGAAGAGAGGAAGTTAGTGGAGGATTAAAAAAACCTACACACTGTATATGTGAATAAGCAAAATATGGCATCAGATGGGGTGGGAGGAGGGCCACAGCATTTTAAATTGATGCCTATTTAGGAGAAGCTGTACATCTGACCCGAGGAGCGGCTGTTCACAGCAGTGGAGACTTTGCAGCCTCCCCAGGTGGGCGGTGCTGCCTTGCTGCCACTGCTGCAGCAGAGGTGCCTGCAGACCAGTGCTACCTGCTCTGACGGAGGCGTCCAACTGAGACGTTTAGGTTTCCAATTTTCCATTTGTAGGGAGACTTCAAAACCTGCAGGAGGTTTGTGCTTTCTACCCTTAGTGCCTGCCTGCTAAATCAGTCCTGCAAATGAGAGCTTGTTCCCATGCCTGGGGCTTGTTAGCAAGCCAGCCAGACTGCCGAGGAATAGCTGGTGAGCTACCATGGAAGGCCCTTGTACTGCTGGGCTTCTGGCAAAGCCAGAACCTTTTTCGTCTTTCCTTTTTCTCTATTGATTTTTTTCTTTTGTTTCTCCTTCTTTTGATTTTTCTTTGCTCTAGATGCTTCTAGGACCCTCCTCCCTGTGACATCTTGCCTTAGTCTAGATTATATAGCTACTCTCCCTGGAATGTTATTGCTGTGAGCACTTCCTTATTCTCGCCCCTCACCAGGCCCTTCAGGACAGCAGTCCTGGCTGCTCCCAGTGCCCAGCATTGTGAGCAGCAAGCCCCAGTGGACTCCCTAATCCAGTAGTCCTCCAGTGTCAGCCATGGCTGGACTTCCTGGACCACTGGGATTGCTCATAGAACCATGCTAAGTCTAGGATCAAATGGAGACAGAGAATGTATATTTCTAGTAAGTTCTCAGGTGATGCGATGCTTCTGGTCCAGAATCACTGGCCCTTTCAGGACCACTGGCCCAAGTTATGCATGGATCCTTGAGTGGTATCTTGTGATTTATTTTTCTAGTTTCTCTCCCTCCCTCCTCTCCCTTACAATCCCTCCTCTTTCCCTTCCCCTTCCATTCTTCTCTGTTCCCTCCCTCCCCCATCCCATACCCCTCTTTTCCTCCTTTTCTTCTTCCCTTCCTCCTCCATTTTAGCATGGTAGCACCACACAGCACACACAGTTTTGACTTCCATTACATTTTAAAATTTAATTTTATTTTCTGGTACTAGGAATCAAACTCAGGACCTTTCATCTGCTAGGCAGGCACTGCATTGCTGAGCCATATCCCCATCCCCTTCCATTGTCTTTAAAAAATATTCAATAGTTTTATTGACTTCTTATACTGCAGTCACTCATTTTGAGTGTACAGTTCAATGGTTTTTATAATTTGAGTAACTGTGGTGGTTGACATTGTGTCAACTTGAAATGTCAAAGGCTTGGCTGGACTGGCTTGGTGATGCCATGCCCTGGGGCATGGAGGCCCCCTTAGGGTGTGGAAGGCCTTCCCCAGAGTGACTCAGCAATTATAGGGTATATAAAGGGGTGAAAAAAAGGCTTCTGCACGCCACTTCCTTGGAGGAGTTTGATTGATGCAGTTGCACCATTTTGGAAGAGCTCAGATCTTCACAGAAGTTGCCACCACTTTCTTGAAGGAGCTTTGGTCTTCACAGTCAGCATAAAAAAGAGAGATAGGCTTGATAGATGCCATGGCTGCTGCTCCTCCTCTTCTGTTTGTTGTTTTCTACCACTATAAACTGTTGTCATTTGCCTTGGAGCCAGCAAAATATAGACTAAAACCTCTACTAACTGTGAGATAAATAAACCTTTCCTTCCTTCATTTGAAGTGTCAAATATTTGTCCCAACTATGAGTAAAAATAACTGAGACAAAATTTGGTACCAGGAGTGGGGTCATTGCTGTGGCTAAACCTCACCATGTGGATTATGAGTTTTTGGGAATGGTTTATGGCAAGAGATAGGAAAGGTTCGGAGATGTTGCCTAGAAGAAAAGCACTGGAACAGCTTCAGCTGTTCTGCATGAGAGATTCTGATTAGAGCTCAGAAGACCAGAAGGTTGATAGAAATGTTGCCTGTAAAGACCAGGCTGGCAAGGTCTGCTGGGAAGACGGTCTGCTGGGGAGGACTTCACTGGTTGTTGGCCTGTGAATGATTTATGTTATGGTTTGTCAGAAAGTTTGTCTGCATTTTTCTCATGTCCAGAAACTTTGCCTGAGACTGAAATTAAGTGCAGTGGACTAGTTAATCTTGCAAAAGAAATCTCAAGGCAATTGAATGTTGAGGCAGTGGCATGGCTATTATTGCATGCTTTTACTCAGATATATGTTGAGAGACAAGAGCAAAGAGCCCAGCAAGATGATTTAAAATGTGAGTTTGAGGGCCAGCCAAATAGCTCAGTGGAATAAAGAGCCTGAAAGCAGGCACAGGGGCCAGGGGGCTGATTTCTGGGCCTGCCACACTGGCTACACCCCTGGGGTGCACTGAGGTGGCAATTGAGACTGGGCATGGTGGTGTGTGCCTGTAATCTCAGCTCTTGGGAGGCTTTAAATAGGTGGATCACTATCAGTCTGATCTAGTAGTGAGATCCTGAACACCCTGTACACCCTTCCCTAAAATAAAAAAAAAAAGATTGTGAGTTTGGGGGGGGGAAAGCACCAGGAAGGCTGTGGACTGTGCAAAAATAGAGCTGAGATCTCCATTGCTCAGGGAAATCAGGAGAGTAAAAAAGTTGTTCTAAAGGTATTGCAGTAGGTGGTAGCCTCAGAATCACAAGAATTTTTCTTCAATTTGCTCTGAGGAAAAAGCTGCAGAGCCCCATGATCCAGAATGGAGGTGGCAGCCCCACCAGGTTCCAAAATCGAGGTGGTGGCCACATGAGATTCCAGAATGGTGCCAGCATAGAAAATGTGTTCCTTGGAATCAGGGTCAAAGTGCTCAGCCATCTAGGCACTCAATCTCTACAGCCAAGAGAGAAAAAAGCCTGGCTACTGTTCCAGCTGGCAGTCAGCACAGAAGGAAGAGAGAGAGGCTTGACAGATGCTGCAGCTGCTGCTCCTCCTCTGCTCTTTGCTGTTTTCTACCACCATCAACTGCTGCCATTTGCCCTGGAGCCAGCAAAACATAGACTAAAGCCTCCGTTAACTGTGAGCTAAATAAACCTTTCCTTTCTTTCTTCATTTCAAGTGTCAAATACTTGTCCCAACCATGAGTGAAAAATAATTGAGACAGTAACCTTCACCAAGGCCAATGTTATTTTATTTTTATTTATTTTATGTTTTTCTTTATGTATTTAGTACAGGGTCTCACTATGTAGATCAGACTGGAAGTGATCCTCCTGGTTCCAGTCTCCCAAGTGCTGGGATTACAGGTGGGCACCACCACACCCGACCTCAATCGCCATCTCAGTACTCCCTGGGGCGGGACTGGCACTGCAGGTGGGGGATTGAACCCTGGCCACTGTGCTCTGCCTAAGCAGGCACCAAGGCCAATTTTAAAAACACTTTTTATCACCTCCGAGGAAGTCTCATACCCTTTAGCTGTCGACCCTGTCCCCCTTCCCCCTCCCCATCGCTAAGCAACTGCTAATTGACTTCCTGTCTCTGTAGATTTCCTGTTCCAGATATTTCATATGAATGGGGCAATGCGGAATGTGGACTTTTGTGAGTGGCTTATTTTACTTGGCATTACTTCATCAATGCTGAGACACAGATCAATACTTCATTCTTTTTGAAAGCCAAATAATATTCTATACTATGGTTGCCTCATAGTTTGTCTATCCATTCATCAGTTTAAGGACCTTTGGTTCATTTTCAGATTTTAGGTTCTATATGTCTGTGTATAGGTTTTTGTTTAGACGTGTTTCCATTTCTCCCAGCCACATGCCTAGGAGCGAAATTGCTGGGTTGTACTGTGATGACTCCATGCAGCCTATTGCTTTAAGCTACCACTGATACAGAGGACCCTGTGGGAAGCTTTCCCAGCTCCCTGAGCAGGTCCACTCTGAGAAGGCAGCTCTCACTTGAGGCCAGTGCTAGTGGTTAAAAGGTTGGCCTTTATCTGTGCAGACTTGAGGTACATATGAGAGTTCTATCTAGACAATACATCTCAGCTGGGCCTGGTTGGTCTAATCAGAGCTCAGGATGCCTGGGGCACAGCCTGGCTTCTGGATGCTGGGGTTTGCTCAGTGCTAGGGAGCCAAGGTACATCTCTGAGGACAGAGGCCGCCAGGGCCCAAGGTCCCACTTGCACGCATCCCTTCAGGGAAGTACTTGGAGGAGCAGAGTGGGGAGCCACTGATGCTGAAGTGCAGGAGGGCTGGTCGCAGAGGGGTCGGTGTCCATGTGGGGCCCACACCCTGGGATTTCAAATATACAGCTGGGTGAGTTCTAAACGAAGAAATTTCTGGAAGAATTTCATATTCATTTTCCATGTAATTTTTGATAATAAAATATCTGAGTTTGATAATAAAATGTAGGATATCTTATTCTTGAAGAGCACCCTGTGGTATGTCAAGGACACCAGTGCATCCATAGACCATGATTGATTCTCTCTGCCACCACAGGGCACAGCCCATCCAAATGCTCAGAGTCTAAGGATCACACAGGTATGTATGTGTGTGTGTGTGTGTGTGTGTGTGTGTGTGTGTGTGTGTGAGGGGGTTGGGGATAGTTAATGTCCTTGGGGCAATTCCCTCCTGTATTAGTCAATGTTTTATTAAAGAAAGAGATACAACATAAGATATATAAATGTGTAAGAAATTACAAGACTGGCTAACATTGGTCACCACACAGTCAGATGAGGAAGTGTGCAGAGGGCGTCTGCACATTAGAAACTGAAGGAATCAGTCCAAGATCTGGAGCTCACCACAGTGTCACATGCAAGTCCGCCTTCGAAGACTGATGGGTCTGTGGAGGCAGGCTACAGGACCCTCGGCAGAAGCCAAAGTCTGCACTGGAAGCCGGGAGACAGCATCCAAACTGGAGGCGAAGGTTGGAGCTGCTTCAGAGAAGGCAGCTCCATCCTTCCTCATTCTTTCCCTGTGCCACCCAGGTGTCGAGGGCTCTGGGGTGGTCTTCCACATCCTAGGGTGTAGAATGGCTGAACTGATTTACTTGAGCTTCTTTTTACTAAGCTCCTCAAATTGACACAATCAGTCAGCCAACCATTAAACCTCCAAAGGGAGCTGACAGCCCATGACTAAGTGCCCAACTGATCTTTTTCCAGATGAGTAATTCTAGAGTACTGAGGGTGTTTCCTGGTGGGCCAGGCTCCCTTTGCTCAGCAGGGACTGTTCTCTTTCAGTGGCCTCTCCTCTCCCCAACTCCCTTCCTTGTCCTGCTTCCCCAAATCTTTATGATGCTTCTCCTGAAGAACTCGCCCATACCTAGGTTCTTTAAAAAGTCCTTCGTTTGGAAGAGACCAAAGTAAGAGAAACGATGAGATTGGCATTTTCTGAGTGGTAACAGGGTGGCAAACAGTCTTAACCCTTTATCTCCTATAGGATCTCTGTGGCCCTGCAGGCAGATTTATGAACCCAACACAATGCTGAGCAGAAGAGCATACTGAAGGTTTAGGTCATGTTTTAAACTGGTATCACAGAGCCCACAGTTCCATGCAGGGGGTCGAGTGTGTAAGAAAGAAGAACCCTGACATCACCCAGAGCAGCTCTTCATTCTCTTATTGATCTATGGGATTTCTCAAGGAAGCAACTCAAAAATGTTACTCTCCAGCTGAAAAATGTGTTGAAGCTGCAGGGTTGGAGTTCAGTACGCTTGGCCAAAGTTGTTGCAAGCCAGCAGCTCTTGTCCCTCATATCTACTCTGCCTGTTTCTATTCCTGCCTGGGACAGAGGAGTGGGCTGTTCCAGCTCTGGAATGCAGGTATTATTTAAGGCCCCCAGCTTCAGGATATTGTCCCCATCTCTCTGATGGATGCATAGAGAGGCCTAAGGTCCCAGTGTGGCCATGCAACCAGTGCACCCTGATTGATGTCCCTCTAGAACCAGGTTAGAACAACTAGAGGGGCAAACAGAGAGGCATCATGCACACCAAGTTGGCATAGGGGCAGGTCTACATCCATAAGTCACAGGGGTTTGTTTTTTGCCCTAGTGTTTTGCTTATTTAGAAATGTACAGGGAGGTCTGAAATTGTGGGCAATATGAGTGCAGTTGAACAGCACTGACCAGAGAACTGCCTGTGAGTTAAGATTTAGTCCCAGGCCTTGTCTACACACAAAGTTTCTTCAGGGCAGTAGTTCTGAGAGATCACTGGGAAAAAGTAGATTTCATGCCCAGACCCCACCCCTAGACAGGCTAGCTCCACACTGGTAGAGGTCTCAGAGCCTGGATGCTTTATAAACACTTCTTAGGCACAGGAATCTTCTTAGTTATATCCCTTGGTAATAGGACAAAATACCTGACACAGGAAACTTGGAGGAGATGTTTGTTTTGGCTCACATTTCAGTCCATAGTCCGCTGTCATGCCAACCTTCCTTGGAGCCAGCCCACTACTGACTGAAATCTCTATAAACTGTGAGCCCACAAACCTTTCCTTATTTAACGTTAAGTATTGGGGATTTTGTCTCAACAACCAGAAAAGTAACTAAGACAACATCATCAAAGGACTATACTAGGTTTTAGGAGGACATCAACATACAAACTATCACTGGAATTATTGTCATGTGACGGGCACAATGACCTCTTTTTAGACACCCACAGAGGGAGCCACTGTGGTAAATTCTGCATCTTGATGCTGTGGGGCAACCAGTGAAGTGTGTCTTGGATCTTGCTGGGCTTGGACAACACAGCAGCCTTCATGCTGCTGAAGGAAAGAAATGGCCCAAATTCTCTAATGGGAGATTCCCATGAGGGGCCCCAGAGCTGGTGAGAGCCAGATGAGACTGGAATAGCTGTAATGACCTTGCTGCAGATCTTTCATATCAATTTGAAATGTCCCAAGTTCTGAGATTTCTCAAGGGAGCAATCAAGGCCATCGCTCTCCTTTCTTCTATAAAGCCATGTATCATCCCTCCTCCCCGATGAGATGTTCAAGGACATGCCAGCACTGAGTCCTTTTTCATCCCAGAGGAAAAAAAAAAAAAAAAAGAAATGCCGATAGAGGGAGACTTTGCTCAAAGTGGAGGTGAGGTTTCAGAGCATGAAGAACCTGGAGGGAAGAGGGGACAGGAGGGGAGGGTGTGGCCAACAGAGAGAGGGATGTGGATAAATGAAAGGAGAGGAAGGAGAAGAGGACAAGGGGCAACAAGGATTGGAAAAGTGGGGGTCAAATTGTTCTGGCTATCCAGGCTTGCACTGCTCCTAGCAGAGCTGCTGGCAGAGCAGGGTCTGGCTCCTGGGTCTGGTGGGAGGTAATTATCTGCCTTCTTTTCCAAAGCATGAAGCGGATGCAGCTCCAGTGTTGTTGCTGATTGACTGGTCCATGGTGGGGAGTGCTCTGAGCCCTGCCTGCCATACACAGCATCTACAAGCTGGGAAGCTAAGTGGAAGGAGGGGTTGGGGTGGGGTGTGCTGGGCTGAAACCAGGGTGCAGCCAGGGTCATAGCTAGGGCTGGTTCCTTCCTGAGTCTGGACCTAGACCAAGTAGAGCCACTGCTACCTTCTCTTCCTCTGCATTTGGTCTTATCTCCTCGAAGGTGATGTCTCTTGGAGTTTGATTCATTTCAGGTGAAAAGATGGTTTCCTTGGAATTATCCAGGGTCTCCATGTTCATCTGTAGCATGGACAATGGGTCCCCACCTGTTGCCCTGCCCTGCCCTGGCAGCCATCTGGTCTGCTTGACTCACCAAGTCCTCAATGTGAGCACTCATTTCTCTCTCTCTCTCTCTCTCTCTCTCTCTCTCTCTCTCTCTCTCTCTCTCTCT
>NW_004524649.1:7085427-7087809 GCF_000260255.1 Octodon degus | reverse complement strand
CCTGAGCCCAGTTCTGCCCTCTGACTTACTGTATCAGAATCTTTGAGCTGAGGGAGGGCCAGGGTGATTTTAAGCCACATACAGGTTCGAAAGAAACTGAAGTGGCTCCTCATAACTCTACCTTGGCTTTGCCATGGACCATGAAAATTCGGCCCCTTATTTCCATCTCTGCCCTGGGTAGCATTTCCTCCCAGCTTCTCCAGCTACTGGATATCCCCTTTTCCCAGCCACCACAACCTACTGCTCCTTCTGGCCCTGGCCTTAACCTCTGTAGCTCAAGAAACACTATGTCCTCCCTTTGTCCTATTAGCCCTGTAGCGAGCATCCTTGAGCTGTCACTAGCCACTGGTGGCTTCTGAGCTGTTTTCTCACCTTGTGACAGATCTCCTGTATGAATCCCTTCTGTCTGAGATCTCTGGGATAGTTTCCATTCCCCTAAAGGGGCAGAATGAAGGCCTCACTCTCTACCTTTTGGTGCACGGGGAAGCAGAAAACAGGGGGTCTGGGAAAGGATGTTTACACCATCTGAAGCATCCAGATGCAGGATTTTGAAGGTGATCCACAGCCTGCCTATGTCTAAATTGCCTGGGAAGTGATTTCTTGTTTTGAAAAATTTATTTATTTATTTGTTTGATACAGGGTCTTGCTATGCAGCTTGAACTCATAATGATCCTCCTATCTCAGCCTCCCCAGCACTGGGTTTATAGGCATGCACCACCATGCCTGGTTTGGGGAGCAGCACAGTGTACTAGGAACACCAGAACAGCATGCAGTACTGGGGATTGATCTTGGGTTCTTGCACTTGACAGACAAGCACTTAGACCACTGAACTATCTCCCCAGCCCCAGGAAGTGATTTCTGGCTGACTCCTTTAACATGCTGAATTTAATTTTCTTGCTAGAGCCAGAAATTGTCATCTTAAAGAGAATTCTCCAAATCCATGTGTATCCTGTTGCATATAACCATGTGGCTCTAGACAGCTGCTAAGGGAATGAATAATCAGAGTCAGAGCTATGTTTTTCACTGGCCAGGCTCAGCTCTGCCCTAAATCATGCTGTCTCTGAGCAGGGAAAGTCCTTGCCCCAAGTGGGACAGCTCAACGAAGGATACGGGGCTGTGTTGGTGTAGCAAATGCAACTCTCCAAGTATATCTCTGTAGCTTTGGAGCCAGGGGAAGACATTCAGTGCATTAAAGTTGTATTACTTATAGGACAGTAAATGGTATGTCTCATGGAGTCTTCCAGACCTGCACTAGGATGCAAGCTCAGGAAACCTTGGCTGAACACTTAACCTCTAAGGCTGTTCAGTTTCTTAATGGTAGCACTTGCTTGTGTAGCAGTCATGCAGGGTGATGGCATAACAGCCACCACACGTCCAGCACATAGTAGGCATGTTAAACAGACTGTTGGGGTGGTGTCTCATTCCTCTTTTTCTCTCTTTCTGTTCCAATCTGAGAAAAGGACCTAGCAAGAGAGAGTGAAGATAAAAATGTATTTGTGTTTCTGAAGTCTTCACCATTTCTTCTTCTCTTATCATGGTAAGCCAGGGACTCTGCTGCTTGCTAGGGACGCTTTCTTTCTGTAAATCCCAGGGATAGGTAATATTAATGATTTTCTTCCTTATATACTTAACTGCTTTTGTAGCTAAGTCCTTTTGTGATTAGGGATTGTACGTTCCAAAGTGTCTTTCAGAACATATAATAGGTGTTCCATAAATACATCTTTCTTGCAATTAGTCCTCCAGCAATGACCATGATCTGTTCAATAGGTTTGAACGTGCCAGGTGAGAGTCTTAGAAGCGGTAGTTCTTGTAGGTACTTTGCCTGCAATAGGAGTAGCTGCCACTAGGTGGTGGTGTGGCAACGTGGAACATTACTAAAGTTATTTGGATCCTCATCAGCACAGGAAACTGGAATGAAACTATTACGGCCTTGACCTGGTTCAGAAGAAAAAGGTCCTTTATCAAAAATACATTGTAAAACATCTAGTTAATCATTAACAACCTATCCTGTGATTTCTCTGCACAGTATTTCCTAGACCAGAGATCAAACTAAGGACCTTATACTTGCCAGGTAGGCACTTACGCTACTGAGCTATCTCCCCAGCCTCTTCCCCCAGCACTTTGCTATTATACTATGATATACGTTTTTGAGACAGGAATCTTTCTGTGTTGTTCAGGCTGGACTGAAATGCTTGAGTAGCTGGGAATATATTTACCCAGCTTAAAACGAATTGTGCTAATCTCTCTCTCTCTCTCTCTCTCTCTCTCTCTCTCTCTCTCTCTCTCTCTCTTCTCTAGGTCCCCTCCAGCTAATTGATTTGCCCTGCAGCTTTTGGACTTGCCAACCCCTACAGCTGTGCAAAGCAATTTCTTAAAATTCCC
>NW_004524649.1:7072479-7085327 GCF_000260255.1 Octodon degus | reverse complement strand
CTCTCTCTCTCTCTCTCTCTCTCTCTCTCTCTCTCTCTCCCCCTTGTGATAATAGGGACTAAACCCAGGGCCTCTCATACCCAGTGCAAGGCCTTTGTCACTGAGCTACACCCCAGTTCGCCCAACACTGATATTTTAAATGTTATCATTTTTTCATCCTTTTATCTATTTATATTCTATCCACTCTATATGTAAACACTTGAGGTCCTCAGACCCTTGACTTTTTCTTAGGTTCCCTACCTGATACCAGTTACCTTTTAAGGTAAGGCATTTTTCCTCTGTAGTTTTAATTGTGGGTTATTATTTTTCTTCTGATGGAAGACATGGCTAGCCAATGTAATAACTTTTATAATTTGCACCAAGATGCTTTTCCCAAAGCCTCATGAGCTCATAGGTAGGGTTCTTTGGGTTGGCTGGATCAGGGTTAAGGCCCCGTGATACCTGGATTAGTTCCCTGGTGGGAATGGCACAGCTCTAGGTGTGGCTGAGTGAATTTACTGAAGAGGGAGGCCCTACCCTGAATGTGAGTAGCACTAATCAATTGGCTGGTGACCTGGATAGGAGTGTACAGGGATAAAACAAAGCAGGCTCACTGCTTCCTCCCCGCATGCCATGAACTCTTTCTCTCTTGCCACACCACCTGCCATTTTTTTTTTTTTTTTTTGGAACCAGGGATTGAACTCAGGTCCTTGCAGTTGCCAGACAAGTGCTTATTTTACTGAGCTATCTCCCTGGCCTCCCACCACCTTGAAGCCAGCCAACTATGGACTGAAAACTCTACAACTGTGAGCTAAAGAAAACCTCTCCTTCTTTAACTTTGGGTGTCAGGCATTTCATATCAGTAACAAAAATGTAACTGAGACAATAAGATTCTTTTTGTTCCAAGGAAATTCTAGAACTTTCTTATCTTAATATTACAGCCACTCTCTTCTGGGAGGTTGTTTTCCTTTCACGCTCTTGAAACTGAGGAAAATGGAGCAGAGAGAGAATTTAAAAATATATGCAGCCATGGTTCCTTCATGGGATTTTCAGGAAAATATTTTGTGGGTTGGGAGACCATTGTAATAATTTTCCTAAGAATAGTGTGAACTTGCAGTTATTAGGGAAACCTCTCTGTCCTTCAAAACATAGTCTACAAAGTTTGCGGGCATGAGCAGGTATGCACATGTATGGGGAGGGGGTACATCTCAAGTGCAGAGGTCACTCTCTGCTCATGGGAGTGCCTGGATTCCCTTGCTCATTCTGTTGTTCTCGAGCCCTGAAGCCTGAGCCTCACCATACCTCTTCAAACTTAACTTCCAAGAAGAAAACCAGAATATGGTCCTATGCCCAGAAGCACAAGTGGCAGCAGCACAGTGGCCATTGGAAAGGCCTGGCTTTGCAATAGCTCCTGCAGACAGGGGGCAGGATAGTAAAAACAAACAAACAAACAAATAAAAAACACTTATGGGAATAATCATAGCTGATGACATTATGTGGCAGCTGGCCTAGGGGTTTTAATGCATTATACCCAAATCCTTCATCCCTACCATCCTGTCGGGTTATCTTTTGCTGTGCACCCATTCCAATACTCAGTGGCTGAAAACAACCTATTTTAAGATCGCTCAGATCTCGTGAGTCTAGGCTCAATGGGGATAATCTTTTGCACTGCGCTTTTCAGCTCACTTTGCTTGGATCTATTTAGCTGGGGGAAGGGCTGGTTTGAGGGTCCAAGATGGCTTCAACCTGTGGCTGGTGCCTTGCAGAGATGACTGGAAGGTGGGGCTCAGCTGGAGGCAAAAAGAGAACTTCCTGTGGCCTCTCCAACGTGACAGCTGTTGGAGGTAGGACAGGAAGGTAGGGCTTGTTCTAGGGGTCTCAGGGCTCCTAGATAGAATGTTCCAGATTCATCTGGAAGATTCAGGTTTTCTGACTTTGTCTTGAAATTTCCAGAACGTTACTCTGTGACATTCTCTTGGTGAAGCAAGTCACTAAGAGAAGCTAAATATAAGGAGATGGGAATTAGACCCTGCTATCCGTGAGGAGTGGGGAAGTCTGTGGCCACTTTTCCTGTACCTCTTCTGGTTTATAATCACTTTTTTGTCTTATTTACCACCTTCTAACATACTAGATACTTCACTTATTTCTTAGATTTGCTACTTATTGGTCAATCTAGTAATATCTGAACAGAAGCTCCGTGAGGGCAAGGGTCACTATCTATTCACTTCATGAAAAGTCTCTAAAAATGTAGAAATCACATCTGGACCACCATAGGTGATGGAATAACTGTTGAATGCTGAAGGAATTATTTTACTTACTCCTCTCACGACCACCTGGACAGCTAATGCAATTATCTCTGTTTTAGAGATAGACACAGAGAGGTGAATACATGTATTAAGTCATTGAGCCAGTGGACAGTGGAGCCAGGATTTGAACCTGGATCATTCTGATCTATTTTTAAAGGCATAAACCATGTAATTCTACATCAGAAAAAAAAATCAGCACATCAGAGAGCAGGCTCAGAATGGCACATGTGGCCTCTCTCAGCTTCTCAGCCCATGTCAGTGATGGACCCTGAGTCGTCCTTGAAATGCCTTGGGTCACACACACAGTGCCTTCTTCTCGCAAGGGGAAAGCAGATACCGGAGGAGGCCAAGTACGAGGTGAGCTTGGTGTTTGTTCTCTGGGCTCCCGGCATCAGCAGCAGCACAGGACCTTGGAAGTGGGAAGGTTCTTCAGCCGACCGTGAAGTGGAGCCAGCCTGGGTGCGAGGAGCAAGCAGCCTTCTGTGCTCCTGTTGAATAATTCTCTGTAATTTCTGCCTGGCTATATTTAGCCCTGATCCATGGTCTCTGTGTTTGCCAAGAAGATGACATAACCCAGGGGACAATGTTTCTGAAGCCAAACTGCCAGGGCACAGTGTGTGTGTGAGCAATCATACCTTTCCCTTCCCTGCCCTCCCTCCTCCAGTGGAAGTGTCAAGCTTCCCGGCATCTTCAGCGAGGAGCCAGTATCCCTGGATACTTCAGTGAAGTCACGTCACAGGACCTAGTCAAATCCAATTACATTTTCCCCCTGTAAGTGTAGATATTTGGGTGTCTGTGATTTCCTGCAAGAGGAAGGGCCAGGGTTGGGGCTGGTGTTGACATCGTCTGCAGCTCCTCATCCAAAATTTTCTTCTCCAAGTTCGGGGTCGCCCAGCCCCACACTGTGTCCATTCCCACCGTGCAGCCCTGGCAGGCCTGGCCTGAAAGTGACATTGCTGTCTGCTGATTCTGGAGGAGGAAGGAAGTGTGGCAGAGAAGAGGTGGATGGTACCAGGTGGCTGATGGGAATTGTGGCCCAGTGGGTTTGTGGTACGTGGCAGCACGTGCTGTTCTAAGGTGCAGGAGGCAGGATTCAGAAAATCAAGGACTGGGAGCGAGATTGGATGCAATACAAGGAGAAGCTGGCCACAGGCCCAGGGATGGGCACAGGTCTGCAGCCCGGGGCTGGCACCACTCACTTGTTTGTGGACTCTCTGTCTCGGCAAGAACTTACCGAGTACCCGCTGTGTGCCCAGCCCTGTGCAGAGCTGAGAATGCAGGGCTGAGCCCAGCAGTCGTGTTCTCAGCATGTGGCAAAATCTCATTTGCCATTTGTGGGTGGGCACACAACTGGCACATGAATGAATGTGCAGCTAACGACACACTTTGAGCTGTGAGTCACTAGTCCTCTCTCATGTGACCCCGTGTCTCATGGGAGGGTCCGGCTTTCTGTGGGGCGTGGCCTCTCCAGTTAGTAAGGTGGCTTAGTGCTGCCCTGCTGTTGGGACCCTTCTGGAGGGGCACCTGGCTCATCCAGCTGCTGGGAAGAAAGGAGGCAGGGTGTCACCACCTCACCAGACTGATGCTGGAGCACAGGGTGTCCTTTGGGATACTGGTGCCCTGGAGGGAGGGAAGAGGCTTGGGCCCAGGTACGATGGCAGAGGGAAACATGAAACTTCCTTTAGAGACAGAATGGATGGGAGGGCCACTCTCTGCCACTTTCAGGGACCGGAACCCTGCAACCCCAGGTCCAAAGGAGGAGCATGTGTATGCTTTTTGCAGGCCTCTGGAACTTACCAAGTACAGCGGATCCTCGGTAAGTTCTTGCTGAGACTGAGAGTCCACACTCAAGCTGAGTGTACCTGAGAAGGGGGCTCTGTGCTCAGGTCCAGGCCTTGGACAGGAGCTGTGACCTCAACTGTGTTGAGTCACTCAGGGAGAGCGCGTTTGGATGGGTGAGGAGAGGAGAGGCTGGTGACCCTGTGCTGGCCCTGTATCCCTCTGGGTGCAGTGCCTGGCTGCTAACCCCCCAAGGTGAAGCCTTTTCCTGGTGCCTCAGGATATGCAGAGGCCAGGCCGGAGCTGCCATGTCCTGCATCCTGGGTCCTCTCAGTCCACATTTTCTAAGTGAAAGTAAAATTCTCCATTGGCCGTCACCAGGGTCTATTACAGAGCAGTTTCCTTTTCTACGTGGAAGCTGGTCTTGTGGCCCCCACTGACCTGGGAACTTGGATGACCTGTGCTTGATGTTTCATACATGAGCCACGTGTCAGTTGTTCCCGTGTCTCCGAGAGGGATGAGCTGACCTGCACAGCTCCTCTGCTGTTGTCTAGCCCAGGCCAGCCCTGGAAGAGTTGGGGAGGCATCCCTTCCTCTATACCACGGGTCCCCAGTGGGTGCCACGGGAAGGATCCTGGTGCTCACATGGTGGCCAGCACCGTGAGCTGGCTTCTTCCTTCATCCCTGCCAGCCCCGCCATGTAGGATGAGCACCCACTTCCCTGACAGCAGCTGGCAGATGAGCAGAAATGCCTGCCTGCTGGGGAAATGCACAACTTCATGAATGAGAATGGAAAGAACCCAATGAATAGGGCAAACAATTAAACACAGGAGAAAATCAGGCAACCAACAGCAGGAACTTGGGGCTACACTCATAAGTGAAAAAAACCAGACCCCCAAATGTAAATATCATACTGTTTCCCTAGTGTAAGAACTCAGAAGAAGAAATAAAACCTAAAAGGTATAACAGATACAGTTAAATGGAAAGAAATGGAACTTAAGGATTAAACAATGAAGAGGAGAAAGGAGAAAATACAGGGAAAGGGTAGGGGGAAAATATGTAAATATATATGCAAGAAGGCTGAGGTGATTGTATTAAGAATTTCCATCAGTTTTTTGAAAATAGCAGTTAATATGTAGAATCTTAACCTTGACTAACTCTGTATGCTTATATCTGCAAACTAAGCAACTACATTGAGGACAGTGATATGTAATACAAAAATCATGCTTTAAATACCTGTCATCTTGGTCTTCTAAATGTGTACTATTTTTAATGCCATATCAATTATTACTACACTCTTTTTAAAATGAATTTTTTTAGGGCTGGACAGATAGCTCAGCAGATTAAAGTGCCTGCTTAGACAGATGCAGGGACTGAGGTTCGATCCCCAGCATGCTGTGCCAGCCCCATCCACGGGGCACACTGAGATGGTGATTGATACTGGGCGTGGTGGTGCACGCCTGTAATCCCAGTGCTTGGGAGGCTGAAAACAGGAGGATCACTATGAGTTCGATCTGTGTAGTGAGACCCTGTAGACCCTGTACTAAATACAATAGATAAATAAATAAAAATTTTTTTTAGAAAAAGGTAATAAAAGGAAAAGAGAGACAAGAGCAAAAATTTAAGATTTCTTGAAAGCATGTGATAATATTCAATCACATGTCCAATCTTGCAAACTATATCTGTTAATCTGGGCAACATATTTGATGATAAAAAGATAATATATGAATCATTGTTAATCAGCTATTCTTGTTTTGAAAATCTGTAACATATGTACTGTTGTATGCTATCCTGTTTCTGTTTGTTCTTGCTTTTCTTGCTTTTACTTTTGCTCTTCCAAATAAAAGAAAATTATAATAAAAAAAAAGAAAGAGGGAAAGATGATTTTTCTGAAGCCAAAATTTCCAGGAAAGAAGCTACAAATATTCATGTGATGGTAGGGTCATAACCTTAGTGTATAATATTGAAGACGGTTAAAGGGAAACTTCAGAAAAAAGGGTGGTATAGTCTTCCAATTTGTGTCCCTACAACTTTCATATACATGTGTCGCCAAACAGATATTTCTTGTTATTTTTAGGAGATTGGTTCTAGGATAGCTCAGAGACCAAGATCTTCCAAGCCTCCAGTCCTGTATATAAAATGGGATGTGTATGTAACCTATGCACGCCCTTCCTTGTACTTTCGGTCCGATATAGAGTATTTACAATGCTTCATATGATGTCCATGCCATGTCAGTAGTTGTCCTGTATCATTTAGGAAGTGATGATAAGGGAAATAGTCTCTACACGCTCAGTACAGAAGTAGTTTGTCCAAATACTTTCAAAACATAGTTGCTCAAAATCAGTTGATTTTGCAGATGCAGAACTCACAGGTGGAGGGTGCTGACTACCCACGATGACCACAGGGACAACCACTGACTGTGTGGCCTGTGTGTTAAACAATTGCTTGTGAAGCCATAAAATTTGGACTGCACTTTTCAGGGGAAAAAAATAGCAAAATGCGATGCAAATAATGGCAAATAAATGAAGATATGCCGTTGAAAAAAATAAAATAAAGAAGGCACTGCCTAAAAACGAACTCTGTGCATCCCTTGGAGGAATTTGCTGGCTAACCAAGGACCTGGGTCCTCAGACCTGTCAGGCTTTATTGTCGGTACCTTGGGCAGATGAGAGTTGTCTTGGAGCTGGGGTTAAGCATACTTCCTGTGTGAGTCATGACAAATGCCCAGTGGATATGGCTATACTCCAGGACTCGGGAGGTGTGGACATGTGCCTGCCCTTCCCACCTATGGACACTGTCTCCCAGCCCCACACCTTACTTTTCTCTTGTGCAGAGTAGGTGGCCAGACCAATGGCTCCAATGACCCCAGTGGAACATTGCAATCCTGAGCCACCACTACCCCAAGGAAACTTAACTCCTGATCACTCTCTACAAACCTTTCCAACCTCTGATCCGTTGTCTCTGCTGATGGAGAGGACTTCCAGATTCTCTGAAAGAGGTTTTGAGGTCTCCTTTACCCAGAGGGCATACTGTGGGGATCTGCCTGTGGCCTGGGCCATACCTGGGCACTTCCTGCTTGGGGTCCCATCGCTGTCTGCGGAGTGGGAGAAGGTGCTGCTGGAACATCCACGTCATGTTGCAAGCTCAAGTCACACTCAACCAGATACAGATGGCATTCTCGGGGCAATGCATCACCCTGAGGGGCAGGCTGGCAATGTGGAAGCCTGATATTGGCTCCTGGGGCTTCTGCCCACCTCTCGTACACCCACATAAGTACCAGAACAATGTGAGCTTTAATTTTCTGTGCTTTTCTTCCCCAGGAATCAAATTGACTAGCATTTATCTAGAATGATTTGCTGCTAGTTTAGAAACGCATGTTTGAAGGCAAGAATATTTCAGAAAAAGGCCCAGAAATAGCCAGAGAAAATAATCGGTTTGCTTGCTTGCTGCTAACAACAATAGAAGCAGGTGGAGTGATTCATGGCTCCTGGGAAGACGGCTCCCTGCAGGATCCTGCCTGGGCAGCTCTCGGAAGTGTTTGTCAGGGTCAGGGCATCTGCAAAAGGGCAGCAGCCAAGGAAGGGAGAGTTGGGGTGGGAGGTGGGAGAAAAGGCTGTGGTGCCGAGGGTTGTGGCTGTGTTGGCTGGGCAGGTGGACACCAGGAAGGTGGTGAGTTACAGACACAGACTGAAGCGGAGGGGGGGAAGAAGGCCCAGCTGGAAGGGTACCATCCAGAGCTTGGGCTGTCAAAAACCAGCTAATGCCCAAGTCCTGGGTCTGTTTTTCAGGCCCCCCTTTTGTAGATTCTGTGCCTGTGCGCCTACTGTGTGTGAGACACTGGGCATTCTCAGTGAGGTACTCTCAGGGAGCCAGAGGCGCCAAGGTCATCGTGTTCCTCAATTCCATATGATTCAGTTCATGATTGTGTTGACAGAGAGCTTGTCACATGCTGTTGTTCTCACTGGAACCTCAAAAGGAAGATAATTTTATTCCTGTTCTTCATAAGTGACTGCAAATTTTCGAATAGCTGCATTAAAAACAAAACAAAACAAAAAAAAACGAGTGAAATTAATTTCAATAAGATATCTGATGGAACTCCAAATATCTGAACTATTATCAGGCCAGGATGGAATAATTCAAGGATTACTAATAAGCTACTTTGTGTATGAAGTCATTAGAATTTGGTGGGTTTTATATTTAATAGTACATCTCAGGTGGAACCAGTCATATTTCAAGTGGCCAGGGTCACGTGTGGACTGCAGTGTCTGTATTGGCTGGTGCTGGACTAGAGGTATGCACAGGGTTCCCATGCAAGTGGTGCAGGGGCATGTGATGGGGCCTCACCATTCATGTCAGGGTCAGCTTCAAGGGAAAGGAACCCCTGAGCTGGAGTTAGCACAAGAAACTGCACGACCAGTTTCGAACACCAGTGCCTCTGGCTCACTGAGAATACCTCACTGAGAATGTCCAGTGTCTCACACACAATAGGTGTACCAGGCACAGAATCTACAAAAGGGAGGCCTGAATAGCAGACCTAGGAGGGGCACCCTATTTTCCTCATGGTGGTTCTGGGTGCAAGAGATTCTAGGGCTCAGCCAGGCAGAAGCCAGAACAGAAGGGCAAAGGCAGGCTTCCCTAGCACTGTCAACTGTTGAGGGAACTCCCAGCATCTGCCAAAGTAGGGAGAGTTAGGTGGTGAGAAGCAGGATCCAGGTGGTGGCGACTGAGTTGCATTCTCTTGGGGGCTTGCTTTTCAGCAGGCAACTCAGCAAGCCTCCTAGAGGCTTGATTTTATGGGCCAGAGTGGGCAGACCAGCAGGGGCTGGAGAGCAAGGGCAGGGCAGGAGATGGAGTTGAGGGAGGGGCAGCCAATCAGCCAATCGGTGATGATGAGAGGGTGATCAAGGATTGGACTCCAGGATAAGTTAGATTTGGGAGGGAGGATGAGGGAACATTTACCAAGGTTGCAAGGTTGTGTGATTTTTTCTACCCAAATCCTTAAGCACCTGGGGTGAAAGGAGAGGAGCAGGAATCTGGAGCACATTGTCTCTGTTGTACAGACAGAGATGTGGTTCAAAGTGAAGAGGCAGCTAGAATGACCCTCAAGTCTCCTCCCGGGCCTCCCTCCCTTGCCCAGCCCAAGCCATGTGCCTCCCTCTACCCTCCGATCTCCTTGTAGATCCACTGAATGTGAGCATTTCTTCCCATTTTTGCTCCTCCTGATGGCTCTCTGTTGCTCTATACACCTGTTCATGGGGGTGACCACCTGGAGGCCTCTGTCCAGCACACCTGCAGTGACAGGAAGATGATTCTGGGTGCAGCTGCTCTGTTTAATGACAACTGTGCTTCCACCCACACCAGAGCACCCACTGCACTGCCAAAGGGCCTGGGTTATGGCTCTGGGACCTCGCTTTAAGTATTGAAGGGCTCTAGAAAGTAGAAGGATTGCAAAGTTCCTGAGGCCTCGGTTCTCTCTAGATGCATAACCTCTCTACCTCTGGCCCTGGGAGCTGGGTGTCCATTAGGCCTGTCCTCTGACTCTCTTGGAAGCCAGCCAGCACAGTCCAGCTGGAGGGAAGTCTCTGGAGAACAAGCCTTTGTGTGGAAAGTTTACAGGGAGTAAACAGAGGCCCAGACTTGAGCCACACCTGCTTAGGGGTTGGACACGTGAGTGAGGCCATCTTCTTTCCTCAGTCCCTACCCAGCTGCCCTGGCCAACACCCCATGGAGCAGACCCAAGCCATCCCCAGCTAGCGCTGCCCGAGTTCCTGACTTACTGTACCATGCACGGTTATGTGGAGGCCAAATGGTTGTTTCTAAGTTGTGAAGCTTGGGGTGACTTCCTATGCAGCAGTAGCTAACTGACCCAAGACCCAAGGGCCTCAGGGTGGAACCTGGATGGATTCACTTTTTAATCTCTTGGTATTTCTGAGGCTGCTAGAAATGCTGGATGCCAAGGAAAGGCCAAAGTAAAGAGCCTAGTGTAGTCCAGGCCAAGTAAAGACAGAAAGCAGAGATTTTGTATTTGGAAAGTGCTCGGTCAAAACCAAACCAAAACATGCAAGCTCCCCCCTTCACAGATGAGCATCCAGTCTTTCAAGGGTCTAAGCTGACTGCTGCAGTTCCTCCATCTCCCAGCTACCTCCAGCTTCCAGCTTCCAGCGCAGCCCAGCTGCTACAAGCAGGGGTCAGCATGGTGTAAATGGCTTCAGGGATCTCTGCAAGGGCCTTGGGACTGAGCCCGGCTTCCGGTGACCATCACCATGGCAACTCTGGTTTCCATGGTTCCATCACTCACCTTTCATTGCCAAAGATGCCTGGATGGGTCTCAGCTTCTGGGGAGCCAGGAAGAGAGCTGGTGGGAGAAGTCAGGGAAGGGGAGTACCATGGGGCCCCCAGCAAGGTTGTGCAGAGTCATGGGGCCTTTGGGGACTGTAAGGATCCATGGGTCTCTGTGTGATCCGTTCTCCCCAGGGAGAAACAGTGGCAGGAGTGAGGAAAAGATAGACAAGAAGACAAAAGCTGGGTTAGGTGGTGACTTGTCTGCCTGGTTGGCAAGATGACCCCCCACCCCCAGCAACAATATAGACATTTATTTATACCTTTGCAAATTTAGTAACACAAGGTTGTCTAGTGATTAATAGCTGACATTAACCAGTCAGGATGCTTATTTCAGGACTGAGGTAGCTTGTTTGCTTTAGGCACTGAGGCCTAGTCTGGCTTACACATATTTCACCAATTTTCTAGCTTCTATGGCTCCAAACAGGGAACAGCATCTCCTGACTGGTCATACCTGATCCTTCCTTGGGCTACAGTCATAATTTGGGGACATGGGCTTGGAGCTGGAGAGAAGCACGGCTTTGGTTCCTCTCAGGAAACTCCTTTCAGTCCTGGTGGCTGCTGACACCTCCAGAACCATCCTTAGCTGTGGAGAACAATGCCTAGGGGATGGAGTGAGAGGGTGGGGGAGGCATCTACCCTGCCTTTCCCTCCCTGCCATCATGCAGGTGGACAGTTGCCCTTTGTCCTTTCCAAGTGGGTCAGTGTCCTTCCAGAGGGTAGAGAGACATCAGCAACCCAGGTATTTGGCCACTTCGGGTGTGTGTGAAGACCTCTGAGGTAGCCTTCAAGGTGGCCCGTAGTGCCCACCCACCCTTTCAGGATGCTTTAACAAGGCAGCACCACCCACAGCCATGGCTTTGCATTCTCAAAAGTATCAGTCTGATTGACAATAGGAAGCACTGTGTCCCTCCCCACAGAGGGGCCAGAGGACCACTCCAGGGATCGCCCACTGCCACACACCCTGTTCCTGCCCCTCTAGAGCAGGGAGGATGGAGCTGCAGATCCCCTCCCCACGGCTCCCCTGTCTGAGCTTCTGCGACTCCAGTGGTTCTCCAAGTGCAGTCTTTGGAGCAGCAGGGTCAGCCGGACAGGACAGTGAGTCAGAATGCACGTTCCCTGGTTGCTCTCCAGAGCCACTGCCTCAGAATGGAGGATGGGGCTAGCCAGCTGTGCCCCAAAAGCTGCAGGGACTGGATGCTCACTGCAGTCTGAGAACAGATGTGCGCTTGTCTCTAAAACATAAGCAGAGAAGCCTCGAGTCCATGCTTCCTTAGGTTATTTTTAGTTGATGTATGATTGTGCATTTTCAGGGGCATCAGGTACTCTTGATGCCTGCATACATGTGATAGTGATCCAACCGGGGTAATTAGCATATCCATCACTTCCAAGAGTTATAGCTCTTTGGGAAACAGTCAAGGCCTTTCTTTCAGTTCTGTGCTGGGGGCTGATCCTGAGCTATGGGTCTGGGCTGAGGCCTGGGGTGCAGGATTTTTGTCTTCCCTTCCTTTTGTCTTCCCCTCCTCCCTTCTCTTCCGGCCTGATGATGCACCCTTCAGGAAGAGGACACTCCTTCAGGCCAGCGTTCCCCAGCCTCTGCTCACTGCCCTGCTCTGTGGATCATGGGTAGGAAACACTGGGACATGGAGGGTCACAGAGCTTCGCATGGGGGAGAGCGAGCAACCCAAGCTGACTCTGTTCCTTCAGAATACAAGATATGATTGAGAAATACAGTGAGTTTAAATTTTGAAAAATTTATTACAGTAAAAGACATATTGCCATGAATCTCCTTCATGCTATTCCCCTGTTGTAGCCAGGATTTACAAGGGAATAAGTCTAATACAGGACACATAATTTATAAGTTTATTTTATAGTGTTCACCCAAAAAGTCAACTTTAAGGCATCTGTTCACACCCTAGAGACCCAAAGTATCCAGCTGAGGGCCTGGATCCCACAGCAACGTTCTGAATGAGCCCATCTGTAGGCCTAGGGCTCATGCAAGTCAGTATCAAGGCTCTCTACTGGGAAGGCCCAAAGGTCAATGGTGGAAGCTAGATAGCTTGGGCCAGAGGGCTGAAGGATCTGCACCAGCTGGCTGAGGGATCTGCACTGGAGCCGGGAAGCGATGCTCAGTATGAGGACCAGAACTTCCCCGAAGAAAGCAAGCATCCAAGCTCCTCCTCTGATGAGCATGGCTGAGTTCATATCAGGAAAAGCACCATGCCAAGCTTCTCCAGGAGAGTCAACAGCGCAGCATCTTCCCCTCCAGTTCTCCTCTTATGCTGTTGGCAACGATCCTCAGGTGGGCCTTCCACATGCAGCACCAGGCTGACTCAGTTCAGCTGGGCGTTCCAGGTGAACCCTTGGTTAAGCTGCTAGATCCCTCTTGCTGTGAACATACTCATCCCATTGTTCTCAATACTTTCTGCAGCAGTTCTTTTTTTT
>NW_004524649.1:7070508-7072379 GCF_000260255.1 Octodon degus | reverse complement strand
GGCATCAGGTACTCTTGATGCCTGCATACATGTGATAGTGATCCAACCGGGGTAATTAGCGTATCCATCACTTCCAAGAGTTATAGCTCTTTGGGGAACAGTCAAGGCCTTTCTTTCAGTTAGTTTGAGGTCACCTGCTACAGATCACCAGAAGGGACTCCTACCCTCTAGCTGCATTCCACGCTGAACAACCGATCTGCCTGTGACTTCCCACACTTCCAAGTGTCTGGGATCCACTGTTGTGTTTTTTTTCCTTAGCACATATTTACAATATATAATGAATATCTATATTAGTCATAAGGAGTTGGCACATGCACATCACATCTTAACCCCTTTTACGTCCCCTCCCTCCCTCTGTCTCCCTCTAACCCTCCATCTCCTTCCCATCTGTAACGGGTCTCACTCCTTATTTCCTGTCCTCTGTCTTCTTCTTCTTTCCATTTGTACTTTGGTTTTCTCATATAAGAGAAACCATGCACTACCTCAGCTTATGTGTCCGATTTATTTAACTTAGCATTATGGCCTCAAAGTGCATTCATTTTCCTACAAATGACTCGGGGCTACCCTTCTTTATGGCACAGAAATGCTCTGGTGCATGTGCATGCACCACATTTTTTTTGTCCACTCATCTGTCGGTGGGCCAGGTAACTTCTACCCTACCCTCTCCTTCTATGGCATTGACTCTTGTAGCCTCCATGTAGGGGTGAGAACATGGGCACTGTGCACTAGTGCCTGCCTTACTCCATGCTGTCCTCCGTGGTCCTCCATCAATGAATGAATATTGTCAAAAGGAAGAAGTAAATTCTATTGCTTTCACATGGGTTCTTCTTTACTCCACAGTGATAGCCTGAGGTCCTGCAGTGCAGGGACTCGAAGAAATTCTGCATCTCTTTGTGTTCCCCAACCCCTCCCAGGTGAGGGCAGAATTAACCAGTTATGGACCCATCCTGTGTCCTGAGCTTCAGTGCCGTCCGTCATCATAACCGTATGAAGGGGCAGACAAGGAGCATGGAATGTCTGCTTGCCTTTCCAGAGCAGGGACGGGAGAAGTGGGATGAATATCCTCTCTCCTTTTCCCCCTCAGGACTGGGGGCTGATGCAGTCATTCAATCCACCCCCCCATCTCTTCCCAGCTCTTGGCTTGCTGGATGTGAGCCTTGTAGGGCCTGCCAGGTCTTATAAATCTAAAAGCCAAATTTAAGAGTTTACCCAAATGAAGTAATTAGCTCTGTGTGGCAACTTCAGCAGTCAGGGTCCTGACATCTATGGAGTTGCTGTCATAGCCGACAGAGCAGAGCGGCCCGGGCCACTTCTAAAATGGAAAGTCACAGCTAAGCAGGACCTCTGGAGGTCAGTCAGCAGCGCTGGACGCTGTGCCCTGTGGGGCTTAGAGTGGGACCATTCCATCCCTGTGGTGGCTGCTGTAGATGCTTGTGGCACGGTCGAGAAGACCTTTCCGTCCCTGTCAGTGTTCTGGGTCTTGATGCCTTGTCCAACTGATGACCTGCTCAAGCCAGGGTGGGGGCTGGCAGACTTCCTGTTCTTACTGAAGGACAAGGTCCAATAATAGTGTGGAATGACTTGGGAAGAAGTTGGCCTCCTAAGTGGCTTTACCGAAGGCCCTGGTCCTGCTGGGGCTCACCTCACCTTTTCTCCTTCCTCTGTGGTCTGAGCCCAAGGATGCAGTGGATACTCCCAGGGCAGGGCTAGCCCTTACGCCTGAAGATCCTGGTGTAGTTCTGTGCTGGGGGCTGATCCTGAGCTATGGGTCTGGGATGAGGCCTGGGGTGCAGGATTTTTGTCTTCCCTTCCTTTTGTCTTCCCCTCCTCCCTTCTCTTCCGGCCTGATGATGCACCCTTCAGGAAGAGGA
>NW_004524649.1:7052051-7068348 GCF_000260255.1 Octodon degus | reverse complement strand
TAGATCTGGGATCCCTCCAAGTTGAATGTCTGAGCATTGTGACACAGAAGCATGACATCTTTCTCCAGGTCGCCCAGGCTCCGGTACTTATGATTATGGATTCTTTTCTTTATCTTTTTGAAGTCCACTGGCTTCCTAATTAATTCATAGTATTCTGGTAACTCTTTCCTGGACGGTAACTGAATGAAGACCTCACTGAGCTGCCGCCCTGAATTATCTTTGTAGTTGATCACAGTATCAATGATGGTGTTCATCTGTTTTGTCAGTTTGGGGGGATTTGGTGACAGCTTCTCAGCTGGAGGGCGGCCTCGCCTCTTCTTAGCTTTTTCTACATCTTCCTTCACAGGATCTTTGTCCACATTTCTTTGTCTTTTTCTCTTCTTGAGCCGTACTTCCTCTTCCATTTCTTCCAAATTGCCGTCTTCAATAGCCCCATACTTTGCCTCTAACAGTTCACGAACAACAGGCCTCCCGGCTTGGACCAAGTCTCTCCCACAGTGCAAAATGTAATTAATTTCCACAGCAGTTCTGACAGACCTCTTTTGTGAGTGTCTTCAGTTATATTGTCCTGGCTGCCTTGATGTACTGAGCTGATTTAAAATGTTTATCTTTCCTGGTCATCTTGATTTTGAGGAAGAGCCAGAAGTCACATGATGCCAGGTCCTGGGAATATGGTGGATGAGGACACAGTGCCGTGTTTTTATGAGCCTGCCTTCTTGTCCGATGGTACTCAGCTGTAGCATTCACTGAAGTTCGTGTCATGTTTTATAAAGACACATAGGAAAGAGGGCTTCCAGAACTGGTAGAGGATGTGGCAAAAAGGATAGGCTAAGTAAATGCATTTGAAGTAAGGCAGAGTATTTTGAGAGGATTTCATAAGCCATGTATCTTTTACTATAATATTTTTTTTTTCATTGTATGTATTTGGTACAGGGTCTCACTATGCGGCTCAGACTCATAGTGATCTTCTTGTTTTCAGTCTCTCCAGTGCTGGGATTACAGGTGTGTGCCACCACACCCAGACTTGGTCATTGGCTCAATACACCCTGGAGGCGGGGCCAGCACGGCACACTGACTGGGGATTGTAATAATTGTTTTAAACATTAAAAATTCATCATCTACTTTGATTGTACCAGTAAAAGATGATTCTTGCCCCATTCCCTGGCTCCTTCATGCCCTCACTTCCTCATTGTCCTGGTCCCCTTTCACTGGCCCTCATGACCCCCTTTGCTCCTTCCTGCCTCAGGACTCTGTGCTGTTGGCCCCTGGGCCTCACGTGTTAGTGTCCATCTTCCACACCTGAGCCCTTGGTGCACTGAGGCTGAGCTCAGAGGCCCCATCCCCTGAGTGGCTTCTGACTGTCTCTGGTGTCACTGACCCTGGGCGCTTTCTCTTACTCTCTGCTTAGCTGCCTTCCTGGCACTTGTCACCCTCTGCATGCCTTTCTACCTTCCTGAGCATGCTTATTTCCTGTCTTCCTCTTGGGGCCTGAGTCTACACAGGAGAAGGACTCAATCCAGCCGACTCCCTTTCAGGCCCCTGAAGGCTCACTCAAGGCTGGCCCTCCATGAGTGCTGGCAGCATGAACAACATTTTGGAGGCCGAGGTGCAGGGATTTTGGACTGCCTGATGCAGACACAGCACTCCGTATGGCTTTGGCCTTGCTGGGGGTGGGAGGGCCTAGCTACTGGGAGGCCAGAGGAGACCTGGGAGCTGGCGTTGACTCTCTTCTGCCTCCTCTTTCAGCCTGGTTCTATGCCATCAACAGATTCTTCTGGCTGTGGAGTTCCTTAGAAAACCAGGAAACTCAATCAAGGAAGGGAAGACAATCCCTGATTTGCCATACGTGTTGTGCTTTTAGATGAGATGCTCAGTGGCTGTGTAGTGAGCGCCCTACTTAAGATGGTCTGACCTATTGATTTGTCAACTGTAGTTTGGTGCAAAAGGTGACAGGTGGTCTTATCCTTTCTGGTGAGGCCAGACAGTGGCATGGGACCCTAGGTCCCTCTCAGCTCAAGATAACAAGGAGAAACAATTGATGCTCTCAGTGTACTGTCCAGTAGGTTGAATACACTAAACGCATTTTACATGTACAACATTTTCAATCTACCGTGGGTTGACTGGACAAGTTGAGGACCATCTGTATTTCATTTTGTCACTTTCGTATGCCTGCACATTGTGTTTGAGTGGATGCTATAACACCTTACAACCAGCTTGGTGGTTTTAAGCACGTGCACTCTCTTGCAGTTCTGGAGTCCAGAATCTGAAGTCAGCTTCCCAGGGCTGAAGCCCGGGCAGAATCCCCCTGCCAAGGGCTCTCAAGTTGGATCTGGGCTTCGCAGCTCTTACTGTTGGTGGCTGCTGGTGTCCCAGGAGTTGAGCCTGTGTCACTCCCTCTTTCTGCCTGCATCCTTGCCTCTGGTGTCTGATTTGGAGCTGCCTCTGTCTCTTCTTTCAAGGCTGAGGGTGGTGGTTGTATTTAGGATCTTCCAGAACAGGAATGTTCTTGACTTCCTCTTTGCTTACCATATAAAGCGATGGCCACCAGTTCCAGGATTTGGGAGATGAGGCCACTGCTTGGTTCACTGCAGAGGGAAATTGCCTGTCTGCTGAGCTCACTGTGAAAGCCAGTGCACTGAAATGGAGCCATTCCCTTTAAATCTTTGCTGTCTGTGGCTTCTAGGAGGACAAAGAGGCAGCACAAAAGTGGGCCCCTGTGCTCGCACCCAGGCCTCTTGAATGCATTCCACCCTGAGATAAGCAGTGACACTGGGAGGACTGCTCTGGCTTCTGTCCCCTGGGCACTGCTGGCCTGACAGCCTCTGTTGATGTCACCGCCACACTCTGACAGCAGCTGCTTGAACTTGTGGGCGTTTGACTGTGAAATTGAACAGACAAGGCTAAAACAACCTGAGGACCGTGTCTCTCTTGCTGTTTTGCAAGCTCAGCAGAGATAAGCCCTTTGCTTTGTGCACAGAACACCATTCCCTCTCTGGGAGGAAACCTGCAGTATCTGTCTGTCAGGAGAAGCCAGGCTCTGTGTTCACAGAGAAGGGGAGGGATGTGAGCAGGAGCACTGCAGAGGCCTGTGGCAAGTCCTGGCTCTACCTGGAACCACCCAGGGAGTTTAAAAGCCCAGGCTTTGGTTGGGGAGATAGCACCTGTTTGGCAACCTCAAGGACCGAGCTCCATTCCTGATACAGCATGCTGTGCTGACCCTGGAACCCTGGGCGCTCTGTGCAGGTCATTGAAACCAGGCTTGGTGGTGCATGTCCGTAATCCAGTGCTGGGGAGGCTAAGACAGGAGGATTGTTATGAGTCTGAACTGAGACCCTGTACCAAATAAATAAATAAATAGAAGATTTAAAAAAAATTAAAAATTCAGGATTGGGCAGTGTCCCCAGGAGCCAGACTCAGGGATCTAGGGTGTGGCCTGGGGGTATAGTCATTGGCCAAGAGCAGTGCAGTCTGAAAGGTGGTCCCAGAACACCACCAACCTCAGTAACTTAGGAAGAGTTGGCTTGGGGTAGATAGGAGGGCAAGGAGAGGAAGTGGAAGAAAAAAGAATCAAGATTCCATGTGTACACACACCAGCATGATGTGTTTATTATGTGCTGCAAGCATACAGGAATAAAACAAGCACACATTTTCAGACCTGTCCTAGGTTTGTGGAACCAAGAGCTCTTGGGGAGCCCAGGGGAGGGGGGCGGATGGTGGTGCTGGGGTCGGTGGCCCCATGAGGGCACCACAGTTGAGAGCCACCTTTGAAAATTTGCTGTCACCTCTGGACTGCTACTGACCACAGGGAGTGTGGGGTCCTCCATGGGAGTGGGGATGGGGTGGGGGTAGGGAGTCCTTTAGGAAGCCCAGAGTAAAAGCAGGGGTCCTGAGGAGACCCCCAGCACCCTTAGAAGCTGGACCCTGGTGACTCCGAGTCCACGCTTGGGGGCAGCTGCACCTTGGCTTCTTATGCTCGCTTCCCCCATCCCAGTGCACCAGCTATTTAAAGCCTTGCTGAATAATATTTTCCACCATGTGGCACAGACTTTCCTCTGCTTATCTACAGCTGTCTGGGACCCAAATCTCTGGGGCAGATCTCTTATCTCTTTTTTTTTTCTCCTTCCTAATTAAGCCCTAATTAGTGGAAGTTGGGTGGGAGAGGGGCCTGGCCTTGAATGTTCCCTGCCTTTGCTCCAGGCACAGGCAACCCTCACAGGCCTTCCTCCATGCAGAAGGTGGCAGGGAAGTCAGGCCAGAGGGCCAAATGCATGCACCCCATGCAAGGCTTCAGAGGGCAGCTAGCAGGTCATCTCTGCTCTCAGCAGTGGCCGGCAGGGGGCTCTGGGCTGTCCAGCTGGAGTTAAGGGCTGGACTTCCCTTCCTGTCCGGCCTTGGGTAGGTGTGGGCTTCCCATGGATGGGATGGGGCGGACCTGTTTCCCTGTCTCCTGAAGGTCTGCACGTGTGTCCTGTCACGGCGATGTACTGCAATACACAGGTGATTAGGCAGCTTTTGAGCAAGTCCTACTGGCTGTTGCTTCCAGTCGCTGAGACTTTTACAAAGCCCATGCATACCGCCCTGGGTTTGGCAGCAAGCACCAGCCTCTCAAAAAGGGGGCTCACAGTGTTTAGGATTCATGTTTCCCAGGGCAGCTTCATGCTCACAGGGGAGGAGGCCTGGCTCTTTTGTGCTGGCCCATCTTAGCAGCACACATTCCACCTCGTGGGTGTCTTAGCCCAATTGACCCAGAGCTGGCTTCTGGTTTCTCTCCTTGCTAGAGTGCTACCCCACCTGTTCTCTTCTCTGAGGTCCTTTCTGGGACCTCACCCAATCAGGGAGAGGCATAGAATGGGTAAGGCAGACGAACATCTCTGGTTTTCAAATCAGATGGAGGAATCTAATTCAGTCTCTGTTTGCATGGAGTATATAGCCTGGCACACATTCCTAATCAGCTGGTCAGATGGTTGGTAATGAAAAATCCTGTTCTGAGTAGGGCTGCTTGCTTCCTGCTGCCTGCTGCGAGGACTGCCTTCATCTTGCCTTCTAAGGCATCAGTTTCTCCCGGAGCACACTGGGAATGGTGGCCTTGCCGCCATGCAGGGTGGCTAAACTGGTCATGGTGGTAAGTAAGACTGAGCAAGGAAACCTCACAAGCCTGTGTCTATGGGCTCTGAGCTCCACAAGGTCTGTGAGCAGCTTCTGAGGCTGGTTTTACAGCCCTGGAACCCTCAGCCCTTCATTCCCATGCTCCTGTCTGGTGAGAGCACAGGACTGAATCATCCCAAAGGCCCAACTTTCATGGCATCTTCCAAGGATATTGGGAAGAAGGAAGTTCTTGGACCACCGAGCTGGGTCTCTATACGTGGGTTGAAGCCCACATATAGAAGGCATTCAGGAATTTCGGATGGGAGAGCTTCCATCCTAATTGCCAGTAGACATAGGGAAGAGAGGCCCAGCCAGCCCTACCATATCATGGCAAGAGATGCCATGCAAAAGGAACTAGCGCTGTCTTTCTCTTGCCTACTCACATCCAGTCTGAGATTGTTCAGAGATCCACACTTACTTCTTTATTACTCAGGCTCCATGTGCTCTCTGGGCTGAAGATGAACCATACTATCCATTGCATGAAAAGACCCTGCACCTGCTCTGGGCCTACCCTTTGGCGGAGCATGGATCAAACGTTAGGACGTCTGCTGGTGTGGTTAAGGCAGAACTCTGGGCTGGGGCCTCTGTGGACCTCCCAGCCTCCTGCAGGCTGCTCACACCACTGGAGCACTCTCTGTCTTCAGTACCCGCAGTGTGCTCATCCTTCTGGGTCCAGCCTAGCCTCTGTGACTATGCGAGTCCTTCTTTGAGCTCAGATCTCCTAATGGCTCTACCTTTTGCCCAGTGCTAAAATATTTACACTGCCATACATTTTTAATTTGTTCTTTGTGAATAACTTCTCTCTTCCCAGAACCCTGTCCCAGTGCTTTCTCTTAGCCACAGACTCATTTTGTCTTTATTAAAGGTATCTGGCTGTGTCTTCCCCTCTGGATAATAGGTTACTTGAGAGTGAGCACATGGTCCTTAGAGTGTTTACAGTCCCCATAAATAGTGGCTGGCTAGATATGACATTTATCTTTAGACTTTTCTTTATCCTTCCTTTTATAGTTTTATATGATTAAAGGCTCAGCCTGGTTACTGATCTCTCCCTCATATCTGTGGCAAACCCAGATGTCTCAACAGGCCTTCTTGGGTAAAGACTTGTCCACAGTTGTGGACAGTATGGTCATCAGGTGGGCTTCAGCCACGAGATGATCCATCAGAGGCAGCTCCAGGGGCCCAGATCCGGGGCTGGCCTTTCCGGGGGTGTCTATATAATGCAACAGAGTGTGTAGAAGACATAAAGGCCTGAAACAAGGGGTAACTCTGAAGGCCATATTTATTCTATAGCTTCCTGCCAGGCTGTCCAAAGCTTTGTTGGACCTTCCTGATTTCTTCTCCTGAGCCTAATCTTGTTTTTTTTTATCTCTCCTTTTATAGTTTTGAACCCTAATAAGGATACGACTCCTCATTTTCTATCTCAGTTACTGTTTCCTCTATAAAGTTGAGCCTATGTAAATATTTGTCAGAGAACAGAAGTTGATGAAAATTGATCCCCAAATCTATCATTTTGTGAGTAAATACTGTCAGGAAAACACATGAAGATGACAAGGTAATTGACAGCAGAGTAGCAGCTGGAACCTCTTTGGTGACTCCTCCCTGTTCCTCAGAGGAGAAGGGAAGATTGAAAAGGCTAGAGTTTCCTGGGCTTTCTTTTGTGTTTCAGGATTTTCCCTTCCTGATACTTCCTACATGTATCAGTTAGCTATTGCTTGGTAACAAACCAATCCCAAACCCAGTCTTTAGGTGAAGATCTTTGGGTCATCTGGATGTTTCTTCTTTGCTTAGCTAAGCTCTCTCAGGCATATGGACACTGGAAATGAATATCTGGACTAGTAATGGTGTGGCTGATCTTGGCTGGCTACTCTCATTTGCTGGATCCACCGGCTATTGAATGGTCTACCACAGCTTTGGTATTCTCTGCATTGTCTGTCATGCTATGGAAGCTTATTCCAGGTTTATTATCATGATGGAGGCTTTTCTACCAGAAAGAATAGAAAATACAAGGCTGCTTTAGTATGAAATAATCATTTCTTTCACATTCTGTTGGCCAAGAGAACAATAAGGCCAATGCATATTGAAGAGGAGGTGTTTCTGCTTGCTGTTGTACACTCACAGCCTACAATTTTTCTCTGAAGATGTTCCATGTTCCTGGATTTTCTAACTTTTGGGGGCCTCCACTATACCTTTGACTTTATTTTAACAACTCCACCCACTCCTTCCCAGGGGCTCCTTTTCTGGCTTCCCAGATCTTTCTTTAAAATCTTGTTGATGCCTCCTTGACCCCATAACTCTTGCATTCTGCTTTCTGGTAAAATCAGCATTACACAATTGCATTGATATCCGCCACCAATGTAGGCAGCAGTCAGACTTCCCTAGACCATGGGTAGAATGACAGTCTAGTACATGGATGATTGAGCATGGTGACATGAGCCCCAAGGGATGAATTTCCCAGGTGGTCTTTCTCAAGAAGATGGTCCCACAACTGCCATCTCAAACGAACATTTTACACTTTCATACCCTCAGGCCTGTAATGGATGGGGTCTTTCTAATTCCAGATGTTTCCTCCAGTTATCTTCTTCTCATCCCTGTATGAAGAACTTGGTTCCATTTTAATGGTACTGATCTCTTCATTAGCCACATCTCCTTTGATGCCAGCTTGACATATGGGTCCTCCTAGGTCAAAATATAGGTGTTTACATTTTCTGCTCTCTTTTGATCCCAAATTCTTACTATATATCTGGCTAAAAGCCATCAGCCATATCCTGTAAGACTGAATGTTAATCTGCTTTGAAAATTATTATACCAGATCCACTACCCTCAATCTCAGTCTTCTTCAAGGTCTCAGGACATAGGCAAATGGCAGACAGCTTTTCAACCACAGTGCAACAAAAATGCCCTCTGGTCCAACTGCTCAAAAGTCTTCATTCATAATTGAAACATCCTGAACTTGGCCTTCTTTGGTCTTTTGAGCTTTGACCAGTATCACCCAGAAAGCTCTGCTTTCAGGATTCTAAAGCTTCCCTAGAATCTCTGAACCTTTTTAAACTCCTCCCACAAATTTGTTCCAGAGGCTTCTAAATCAAATGCTCAGGTATAGTCTCAGTGATGATCCCACTCCTGATACCAATTTCATTAGTTATCTTCTTTATTGATGGAACATAGTCCCTGATACCACAACTAAATGGAGGAGAAATTAACTTGACTCATGGTTTCAAGGATTCAGTCTATGATCAGCTGGCTTCAGGGCAAGAGCATCATGGTGGAAGGATGTGGTGGAGCAAGGCAGCTTAGCTAATGGAAGTTGGACAGCAGAAAAGAGGAACTCTGCTAGAGAGTAGGGGTCCAGACACGAGACAAAGATCCCAAGGCCCTGCTTCCAGGGCCCACTCAGACTTACCCACAAATGTGCTCTGTCAACCTGGAAGATCCCAAAGTCAATTGAATTGACAATCCATTTAAACTGCCATGGAAATATACCACTTTTATGAGTGAGTGAGGATATGGACATGACAAGAGAAGACATATGGGACCTCTGTACTTTCTATTTACTTTACTGTGAAATTAAGACTATGCTGGAAATTGTCTATTAAAAAGCTTCAAAACCAAACAAACACATGTATGGTATACAGATCCCTTTTTGGGAAATGTTGGGTACAATCAAAGGACTACACCAGGTAAGATGTCAAAGTGACAGTTCTGATTGGCTTCATGTCTTGTTCCTGGCCTTCCTCACTCATCTGAATTCTTAGGTTACATGATAGAGGGTCTTGTGTGAAGGGAACATCTGAGTCTCAACACTCAGTGCTCTTATAGTTGCTCACTTTCTATCTCGCTATGTATGTTACATATCTCAGGGTTGCAAGAGGGAGTCTTCCTTCCTGCCCTCTCCTTAAAACACTGTAGGTACCAAAGAAAGGAGTGAGAACCTAGAGTCTAGGCACCACTTCCACTATTCTATGAGCCACACTGGAATGTAGATTGAGCCATGTCTATTATGCTGCCTTTCAGCTTCTGATTGGCTGGTGACTTTACTGAAAGATGGCTGGTCATTCACTCTCACATTCTGTTAGTCACCAGTCTGCCCTACAGCTCCCCTAGCAGCACTTCATGGAACTCCTATTGGGTAATTCTGTGCTACATTTTTCTTGCAAGTTTTCTTTGCTTTTCCAGCAGAGTTGTTGGCTGGAAGCTGTTATGTGAATTCTCTCCCCATTCCTTTCCTTCTGAAGTCTTTTTTTTCCTTTTACATTTTTTATGCTTTAATGTTTTGATTTAAGTGTTTTTCATTTTATTGGCACAAAGTAATATTGACTTTTTTGGCATGGCATTGCATTTCTCTGAAAAGTGGATCTACGGATGTCAACATATGTGATCAATGCATGTAGCTGCCATCACAATCAGGATAGAAGACAGTTCCATCATCCCCCCAAAGTCCTCATTCTGCCCTCTCATGATTTCATCCTCCCTCTAACCCTCACCTTGACAGCCACTGACTTATTCTGCATCACTGGTTTTGTATTTTTGCAAATATCAAGTAAATCTTGTCACGCATTATGTAAGCCTTTGAGACTGGCTTCTTTCACTTATCATAATGGCTTTGAAGTCCACCCACACTAATTCTAGCATGTTACTCAGCTTTTCCACAGCAGGGACAAAATACCTGATATACATATTTTAAGAGAGGAATTTTTTTTTTTTTTGTTTTGGCTCATGATTTCAGAGTTTTTGGTTCATAGTTAACTAGCTGCAAAGGAGAAGCATCATGACAGAAGGGCCTGTTGGGATGGGGATCTTCTCACCTCAGGGCAGGCAGGAGGCAGAGTGAAAGGCAGGAGCCAGAGAGGAAGGGGCCCTGCAAACATATGGCACCCAGGGTCATGGTCCCATGGCCCAGTCCACTGAACTGGTCCTACCTGCTAAGGCTTCCTCACTTCCCACCAATGCCATTAATGAAGTTATAGCCCTGAGGGTTCTCTCCTCTATGGAAACACTTATAGACCCACCCAGAAGTGTGCTATATTACTTTTCTACGTGTTTCTCTATCCAGTCAAGTTGCTAGGATTAAACAGCACAGTTAGTACCAAAACTTCATTTTTTTTTTTTCTGAGTAATGTTCCACTGAATGATGTACTATTTTATCCATCCACCCATTGGGTGGACTTACTTTCAGTTTTGGTGATTGTGAATCGAAATTTTATAAGCATCTGAGTATATGTTTTTGATAAACACATGTTTTTAATCTCTCTAGGGCAAACACCTAGGGATGGAATTTCTGGGTCATATGGTGAATTCAAATCTATACGAAATTTACAAGCACAAAGTGCTTCCTTAAGAAGTTGGAGGATTTCATACACTTTCCTGTAATAGTATTCCAAATCTTTGTCAGCACTTGGTATTATCAGCATTTCTTAGAAAAATAAGCTTTTAAACTTTTCAGTAGATTTCTAGCAGAGTACATGGATATAAAGTCAATACTAAAAAATCAATAGCATTCCTGTACACAAACAACAAACTCACTGAGAGAGAAATTAGGGGAACCACACCATTTACAATAGCATCCCCCAAAATGAAACACCTAGGAATCAGTCTCAGAAGTAAAAAGTCTATACATTGAAAATTATAATACTTTGAAAAAGGAGATCAAAGAGGATATCAGAAAATGAAAAGATATCCTTTATTCATGGATAGGAGAACCAACATAGTGAAAATGGACATACTCCCAATACTTTTATATAGATTTTAAGCAATCTTGATCAAAATACCATTAGCATACCTCTCAGAACTAGACAAAACATTTATAAAATTTGTTTGGAAACAGAAGAGATCTAGACTACCAAGTGCAGTCCTGGGCAACAAAGGCAAGGCAGGAAGCATCATAATTTCTGACTTGGATTTATACTACAAAGCTACTGGGATAAAATCAGCATAATACTGGCAAAAACCAGACCTGAGGATCGGTAGGACAGAATAGAAGATGTATACACAACTATGAACACACTCAGCCACCTTATCTTGGACAAAAGGGCCAGACATGTTCACCAGAACAATAAATGTTGCTGGAAAAACTGTCTCTCTACATGCCTAAGACTAAAATTTGACTCATGTCTATCACCATGTACTAAACTAAAGTCAAAATGGGTCAGAGATCTAAATATTAAAATAGAAACACTCAATATACTGGAAAAGAAAGTAGGTACAAATCTTGAAGACACAGTGGTAGGCAGACAGCTCATGAACAAAAACCAAACTTCATGGGAAATACTTTAAAGAATCAACAACTGGGACCTCATCTTATTAAAAAGCTTTTGTACATAGAAAGAAATCATCAACAGTGAAAAGTCAACCTACAGAATGGGGAAAAAATTAGCTAATTGTCTCTCAGACAAAGACCTTCTATCTAGAACCTATAAAGAAAAGATGCTCTCCCAAAACTGAAAGACTAGTCTAAAAATGGGCATCTGAAATGAATAGACATTTCTCAGATGAAGAAATACAAATGGCAAACAAATCTATGGAAAAATGTTCCACGGTCGTTTGAGAGGTGCAAATTAAAAAAAACACTGAGATTCTCCCTCACTTCTAAAAGAATGATTATCCTCAAGAAATCAACCAATAATAAATCCTAGAGGGGGTGTGGGGAAAAAGGAACCCTTCTCCACTTTGCTAGGAGTGCAGACTGGTACAACACTGTGTTAAGCAGTATGGAGATTTTCAAAAGGCTAGGATTGGAGGTCCTATTCAGCCCAGCTAGACCCCTTCCAGACATCTTCCTGGAAGAATTAAAAACATCATAGCACAGCAATATATGTGGGCCCATGTTTATGGCAGCACAATTTGTCATAGCTAAATCTTAGAAGCAACCCAGATGTCCATAAACTGAGGAATAGATAAAATGATTTATTTTGATACAATGGAGTACTTCTCAGCTTTAAAGGATAAACTTGAGATTTTTCTTGGTAAATGAATACAACTTGAGACCATACCTATAAGTGAAATAGATCAGACCCACATGTGTAAACACTGCATTGTCTCCTTGGTGTGAGAAATTGAAATAGTAAGTAAGGTCTAAAATGTATAATGTATATTGTGAAATTGGAAGAAATTGTTTAAGGGAAAAGGGAAAAAATACAAGTTAGCTATACTATTAGTGTATCTTAGTTCATTGAAAAGGAAGATTTGTGATAATATTGGTTGGAGAATTTTTATATCCATATCTTTTACTCTGAGTAACTACTTTGAATATGACAATATGCAATGTATTGACTATTGTTATTCTATTATTTTGTTACAAAATTGTCTTACTTTTTTCAATAAAAAAGAAAAATAACTTTATTGACATGTGATTTATTAAGGTACAATCCTCCCACTTAAAGTATAAAATTCAGGCTGGGGATATAGTTCAGTGGTACAAGGGTATAAGTGTCTGGATGGCAAGCACAAGATCCTGAGTTCAATCCCAGGTCAAGAAAAAAAGTATAGAGTTCACTAGCTTTTATATATTCACAAATATTACCAGCTTTACACTTAATCTTAGCTTAAAGGTGGAGAAGTGATAGATATTACCAATTTCAGAATGTTTCATCACTTCAAAAAGAAATACTGTATAAAGGCCAGTGAGATAGCTCAGCAGACTGAGCACCTGATTTGGCAAGTTCAGGGACCAGGGTTCAATCCCTGGTCCTGCGAAGGAATCTGGGCATGGTGGCACACACCTGTAATGCCAGCACTGGGAAGGCTGAAAATAGAGGATCACTACAAGTCTGAGATGTGTAGTGGGACCCTGTACCAAATACACAAATAAAAAAAAAAAAAAAGAAAGAAAAGAAAAGAAAGGCAAGGAAAAGAAATACTGTATAGTTTAGCTACTTGTTCCCGCTCATCTCCATTCTCAATCATACATACCAGGCCTAACCAATAACTAATTTACTTCATCTCTATAGATTTTCCTTTTTTTCAATTAGCATCCATTTATTTGCAAACAACACCAAGCAGCAATAAACAGGCACAATCTGTTCTTTTAAAAATTCTACCCAGCAGCAACCTGCCTATCAGATACTTGCATCAGAAGCAGTCTTATCCTCCATGGGACTGGCATTTCACCAGGTAAATTATCTTCGATGGCATTTCCTTCTCAAATTATAGGTGGAGTTTTCAGCATGAAAGCTACTAACTCACGGCAGTGAGTTAACTGTAAAAATAAATCGCAATGAAAGAAAGGGGACCTTAACTTCAAAATGGAATTGGTTTGGCGAGGGAAGGTTATAAGCAGAAATCAAGGTGGTAGAACATGATACAGGAGATGAGACTGTGATTGTGTTAGGTCTATGGATTAAGTCATTTTTAATTAAAAAAAAATCATTCTTACCCCTGCTGTATCCATCCCCACCTGTCAGATCTATCTCCAAGCCTCTTCTGCTTCCTGCTGGCCAGTGTTCCTATTACTGAGCCTTCCCAAGCCCTCTCCTTCAACGAACTGCAAATGCTCAGTATATATCAGATAACACTATCCTTTTTTTTATTTTCAGAGTACTATTTCTGAAATGAAGACATCGTATGAGATTAATGATAGATTGCACATTGTAAATAAATTTTTACAAAGTTAAATGAATGCAACAATAAAAATTGTCCATAATAAAAATGAAGAAGAATTTGCAGATCAGTCATATAAAAGTTCACTCTGTGTCAAAATCAAGAAACTTATAGTTATATAATTAGAATTCTCAAAGTAGAAAGAGGTAGGCAATAAATATTTAAAGACTTAAATTTTCTGAATTTAGTTGAACTTATAACAAAACATTTCCAAGAAAAATGAACCCTTGCACTAGAAATTTGAATAAAATCATACCCAGATACACAAAAATGAAATTGTCCAAAACTTATTGTAAAGAAAAAAAATCATTAAAGCATATATATTGAAAAATTAGCTATGGAAGATCAAAATTAAATATCATCTTATTCCATATTAGAAAGAAAAAAAAAGACCAAGTGTATAAGAAACTAAACTAATTAAAGGACTGAAAGAAAGGAAAAAAAAACAGATCTCACCTCTTTGAATTTTATACTTAGCAAATATACTTTTGAAAACTAAAAGTAAAATATTTTCCAATTATACAAACTCGAAATATTCTAATACCTCCAGACATAGCATATAAGAGATAATAAAGAGCATAATTCAGAAGGGAAGAGAAGTTGCTGTATACTCCTGGATGAAGAATAAAGAGCTCTCAAAATGATAGTTATGCAGGACTATGTAAAATATATTAGATGAACCCTTTTAAAAGGTCATTAAAAATTTCTATGAAACAGTATCAATCTTATGTTGGGTTATACACATATTTTTTCGTGTGTGTGGTGTGTGTGTGTATAAAAGATAGGGAAGAAGTAATATAAAGTCAATGGAAAATGGAAATATATTTTTTAAAGTTTCTAATACTAGGAGAAAATATCATACCATGTCTTTTAAATAGATTACAAATCAAATATACAGTATAAATCTTAAAACAAAAGTTAAGGTTAAGCAATATTCAGAAAATTAAATGTTAATTAATTGAAAATTAAATCTTTCAAAAAATTGAACTAAGAAAAAGTTTTCATGATGGTAAAGAATTAATAAGAATAAAACATAAGACAAATGCTGGAATGGCAAATAAATGACCCGCACTTCTAACAGTTTGGGGATAGGATATCGCACAGAGTTCTAGTGTGTTGTGGATGTGGATAATGTCCATAACACTTACTAGTGTCCAGGTATAACTTGTGGGACTGAGCTACTGCTATTCTGTCTGGGTTACCCTGTAGACCCAGACAGAATCATGACCCATAGGGTGCAGGAGAAGTCCATTTGTAGAGTATGCTGATGGAAATTTCTTGTTGCTGTATACAAAAGAATAATTGAAAGATTGCTTTTGTATACCTCTTATTCTCCTGTGTTTAATTGTTTGTCCTTTTTGGTGGGTTCTTTCCATTCTCATTCATAGAGTTGTGGTCATTTTGCTCCCTCTCTAGAACATCTTTTAGTAGTCTGTGTAGGTTTGGCTTTATCATCATGAAATTCTTAAGTTGTTTTTTGTTATGGAAGTATTTCACTTCTCCATTATACTTGAAAGAGAGTTTTGCAGGATATATCAGTCTGGGATGCAATTTGTTTTCTTGCAAGACTTGAAGTACTTTGTTCCATGCTCTTCTTGATTTGATGGTTTGTGAAGAGAAATCTGCAGTTATTCTGATGGGTTTATCCTTTAAACCTGATCTGTTTCTTTTCTTTAGTGGCTTTTAGTATACTGTTCCTGTGCTGAATTTCTGGGATCTTGATCATATGTCTGGGTGTGTTTTTAATTGGGTTGATGTTATTTGAAGTTCTATATACTTCAGTTATCTGAATGTCAGATAGTTTCCCCATATTTGGGAAGTTTTCTGCTATTACTTCCATACATATTCTTTTTATATCATTTGTATTGACTCCTTCCTTCTCATTGATTCCTATTAGTCTTATGTTGTTCATGTTTGCATTGTCTTTCAGGTATTGAATTATTTTTTCCTGCATCTTAGTTGTTTTTAAAAGATCTTTTCTTAATTTTTCACTAGCTACAATGGTGTCTTTAAGGTCTGAAAGTCTATTCTCACTTTCATTCAAACCATTTTGCCAGCTTGTTATTGAGGCTTTAATTTCCTGTATATCACTTTGGATCTGCTTCATGCATTCTATTTCTTTCCTATATTGCTTATTCAAGGATTACATCATTTTTATATTTTGCTCTATTTTTTTTAATCAGGGTCTTCTTTATAAGCATTTAGTACTTCTTTCAGTATAGTTATCATTTCTTTTTTTTACTTCAGGAATTATTTCTGATCTGATTTCCTCTATACCTTTCTGTAGTTGCTTCTTTACTTCAGACGCTATTATTTCAGAGATTTCAAGTGTGTGATTTCCAATTTCTTCTATGCTAGTGTCTTTTTTTTTTGAAAATCAAAAACCATTAAATTTTATTTGTGAAATAAAACTATTTTTTACATAGTAAGAATATAAGATGTTGATATTAAAAATAAATGTTCAGAGTTATGAGTTACTCTGGAATATGCTTCACTCTAAGTATTTAGCATTTCATGATAACATGTTTACATGCAGCTTCCTAACAACATGTTGAAAAAG
>NW_004524649.1:7032001-7048271 GCF_000260255.1 Octodon degus | reverse complement strand
TTTCTGTTTTGTTTTTCAGCTTGTTCTTTCATTCTTTGGTAAGACTTTCTAAGCCAGCTTAATCCACCATCCTCTACTCCTGAGGCTTTAGTAAGTGATGATACACTACAGTCTTCTGATGGGAGACCTGTCCCACCATCCTTCCAATATGGATTCAATTCTCTTTCAAGCAGTTTAGACTGCTCATGTGCTTGGTCCTTCTCTTGCTCTATTTTCCTTGTCATTTCCTTTTCAGCTTTGAGTGATGATGACGACACAGTCTTAACAGACATAAAATCTACAGTCATCCACGCATCCCTCTGAATAACCTGGCTGTCATCTTCTTTCTCAAACTCTTCATCTTTCACTTTCCAGGTCTTTTCTCTGCCAGGAGTTTGGAATGGAACAGCCTCAACCCACTCATCCTCAGAGCTTGATGAACTATCAGTTGATTCACTTTTTTCATATTTCTGTTTCTTGCTCTTTTTTTTTTCTTTTCTTTCTTTACTTTTTTTGAATGCTTATCTTTTTTCTTCTTTTTCTTCAGAGAATGTTCCTTTGAAAACTCCTCAATTCATTCACTGACATTAGGTAGCATCCATGTATCCTCAACTCGAAGTCGTTTTAGTTCTTTCCACCTTTCTTCTTTTTCAAAATTGGCTTTTGCCTGATGCAACACCTCCGCCCTGGCAAGTCGGGTCTGCTCCTTACGCTCTTCGATACTCTTCTCACTTTCAAATCTGCCACTGGAAGCCGCCATAGCTGTTGCCGTCGTAAAGCTCTATGCTAGTGTCTTCTGCATTTGTTTTGGGTGGGCTGGGGCCTGAGACTGCATTTTGTTCCTTCTCTTTGTCATTTTCTACAGCACTGTCTTCTGATCTTTGGTGTAGAGCTTAGATAAAGTTATTACCTTAGCACCAGGTCTGGATCTACCAAGTTCAAACTCATCCAAGTGGGTGTGGCTTGGGTCTGGCTACTGTGCTCCACTTCTTCCTATTGCAGTCCTTGGGGTTGAACCCTCTGTGCCACTCTGACAAGATGTTCTGTTCCTGAACAGCTGGGTAGGTCTTGCCTCTAGCCTCTTTGCAGAGAGTTCTGCTGCAGGTTACACACTGAGCCTGGGCCCTAGGTTGAATGAGGATCCAGCAAACCTCAGATCGTCTCACTCACACACTGAGCCTGGGCTCTGGGTTGAATCTAGATCGTCCTATCTTGAATATTTTATGAAAAATTAGTCAAGGATATAGCTCAGTGGCACAGTGCCTGTCCAGCCAAGAGTGAGGTCCTGACTTTGATTCCTAGTGAAGATGTTCAGGAAAAGAAAGAAGAAAAATAAAAGAAAAGAAAAGGCAATCATATAATGGTTGCACTATTTTACATTCCTCCAAACAAAGCATGAGTGTTCCAATTCTCCACATCCTCGACAGTTGTCAGTGTCTGACTTCTTCATTGGGACCATCCTCAGACCAGGGAAATAGTTCAGTAGAATAGGTCCCTGCCTGGCAAGCACATAGTCCTGAGTTCAATCTCCAGTAAAAAAAAAAAAAAAAAAAGAGTAAGACCATCTTCAGTTTTGAGAAATGACATCTCTATGGTTTTGATTGTTTTTCTCTAATGACTGATGATGCTGAGTCTGTTTTATTTTTGTTGTCCATTTCTGTTATCTTCAGAGGTATATGGGACATTTGGGTATTTTAAATCAGTTGTTTATCTTTTTTGATGTTGGATTGTAAGAGTTCTTCATAGATTCTGGATACAAACCCTCATCAAATTTCTAATTTGTAAATATTCTTCCCATTCTGTTGGTTGTACTTTTACTTTATTGAAATGTCCTTTGAGGCATAAAAGCTTCTAATTTTGGTAAAATGTAACATATCTTCTTTTCCCTTAATCTTGTTGTCTATGCTTCTAAAGAGTTAGAAAAAGATCTAATTTTTAATTGTCGTTAAGTATTTGATAGAATCTACTAGATACTTCATTTGATCCTGACAGTTTGTTGGGAGGTTTTCCCATTAATTAGTCAATATCTTACTTTGCTATGTGTCTCTTCAGATTTTCTATTTTTTCATGAGTCAGTTTGTGTAGATCTTGTTTTTCTATGATTTTTTTTCATTTCATCTAGACCATCTAATTTGTTGTACAACCACTCATAGTACTCATAATTATCTTATTTTGTAATGTTCACAGCAATAACTTTACTTACTGATATGATTTCAATTATTTGAGTCTTGACTCTTTTCCTTCTCAGTCTATATAATGCTTTAAGGTTTCTTGGTCCTTTCAAAAAACAAGCTTTAGTTTCACTGATTTTTCACTGTTATGATTCTATTCTTTATTTCACTTATCTTCTTTTTTGGTCATTTTCTTTTCTTTCTTCTGACAGAATAATTAATTTACCTTTCTTTTTCCAGTAGCTTACTGGGTGAACCTAGGATGAATTCATATCTTTCTTCTTTTTAAACCTGTCCTTCTTTTTAAATGTGGCATCATAGTTATGAATTTCTCCCTAAACACTGCTTTCACTGTACTCCATAAGTCACGTATGTGCTTATATTTGCAGTTGTTTCAGGGTCTTTTTTCCTGATTTACCTTGAGTTTCTTCTTTGATGCATAGGCCAAGAGTATACTGTTAAACTTTTGCATTAATTGTGAGTGCAACAGTTTGTCATTCTGTTATCAATTTCTAGTTTCATTCTCTTACAGTAAGAAGTGATACATCGAATAATTCTGACCTCTCCAGGTTTACTCAGACTTGTTCTGAGGCCTAACATATTGTCTTCCCTTTCCAGTCTCTCTCTCTCTCTCTCTCTCTCTCTCTCTCTCTCTCTCTCTCTCTCTCTCATTTGGTACAGGGTCTCACTATGAAGCTCCGACTCGTAGTGATCCTCCTGTTCTCAGCCTCCCTGGTGCTGGGATCCCATGCATGTACCAGTATGCCAGGACCCTCCAGCTTCTCTTGAGTGGCCTACACAGCACACTGTTTTGGACTGGAATGTTCTGTGTGTGTGCTGTCGAAGGCCTCTCTCCATCCTGATCTCCTCTCTAGTTATTCGATCTCCTCATAGTGAGCTACAGAAGTCTCCAAGTGTTACTGAAAAGGACTACTTCTTCTTTCAACTCTGTTAACTTCTGCTTCATGAAGACTTTTGGTGTTTGTATGGGACTCTGGTATTAGTATGTATATGTTTATGATTGTGATAAGCTTCTTGACCTAGGAACTATCATTTTCTACTTTGTTATTTTAATTTTACTTTTAATTGTTGGTATTACTAGGCTCTGGCCTGAGTACAAATTGTTAAATTATCATGGTCCTGATTCAACATGGTTGAATCCCCAAAACAACATCTTGTCTTCCCAGTGACCACTTCTACCTTCTTCCCTACTCCACTGAATAAAACTTCCTCAAACTCCGCCCCTGGCCAAGTCTGTAAAGCTTGATCCTCCCTGTCTCAGGTCAGAGGATCTGTCCATCTCCCTGCCCTCAGTTCTCTCCATGACTTGAGTTAATAAAGCCTCCCCCCATTATTGCTTCTCTGCTGCACTGCTGCTGCCACCACTACAACAAAAACTACCAGGTATATGTTTATGATACATAATTACATTATCAGCTGGGCGGTCAGGGTGGTGTGTGTGCTTGTAATCCCAGCACTTGGGAGGCTAAGGCCGGAGGACTGGTGCAAATTTGATTTCAGCCTGGGATACTTAGTGAGTACAGGCCCACCTGTATTGCATAATGAGATTCTGTCTCAAAGAAACAAAAAACATTATATTCATCTTGGGGAGTTATATGGAGTATATATAATTTTGCAAGGAGTTTAGGTAGCATGGAGAGTCCATCATGGCTGTCAGGTCAGGAAGCTAGGAGAGGCAGGACAAGAAGCATTGAGGATACAGCACCACTTCAAGACAGAGGCCCAGATCCACCCCAGAGAGCCACTGGTAGGAGTTTGTGCTGGAAGAGGGGAAGAGGAAACAGATCTGATGTCCCAGGCGATGGCAGCAGAAGGCATTCTTTCTTATGCATACCGACTTCCCTCTTCTTTTATTCCATCCAGATTAACAGCTTACTTAATGACACCATCTACAGACAGGGTAAGTAATGCCCCCTCCATTTGCTGTCCTGCATGCCCATCATCTGTGGAGACACCCCACAGACACACTCAGGAGTGAGCTTCCTTGCTGGCTAGGCCTTTCTCAAGCCAGTCAGGCTGACCTATGACAATGAACTGTCTTCCACCTTAGCCATTTGTTCAGCAAGGTCCCAATCCAAACCTTTACTGAGGAAGATTTATAACATTGCAAGATACAGAGTCAGAGGCTGTGTTGGTCATTGTGTATCTCTTTATATAGATAATAGAAGAAAATAAATATGGTGTCCAAGTACATTCATAATCATCTGCTCAATCAACATGGTAGCAGCTAGACATTCATCTAATCATGTTTTGAATTAACCTTTTGTTTAAGGAGTATTATTTAGATTGAGGTTCATTTGTTTTGCCTCTGGATATCGAATTGACTTTTTTTTTTTTTTTTAAAGAAAATGACCACTTTTCCTCTATAGGACTTCTTTGCCCCTTTAAAAATCAGCTGGCCATATTGTCTATTTCTGGACAGTCATTCTGCTCTGCTTAATTACTTAGCTCTACTTAATTATTGTAGCCTTATCAAAAGCAAATCTTACTGTGATTTTTCTAACTTAATGAATCTTTAGAAAATCACTTCAGCTATTCTAGTTCCTTTGCATTTACATATATACATATTAGAATCAACTTGACTATATTTATGAAACATTATTTTGGGATCATGAATTACAGTGCTTAAATCCCCAAGACACAAATTTATCAAAAACATGTATTCCTCTGGGCCTTGGCACCATCTACATTCCTTGGAATAAACTCCCCCTAGCCACAACATGTTATATACTTTTAATATAATTATGGATTCAATTTTAATTTTAGAATTTATATTTTTATATATTATATAAAATTAATCTAGAGAAGGTTTTTTGTTTTGATTGTTTTGTATATCTTATTATTCCAGTATGATTAGACTTGATTCACTGAATGGCTATGAAATGATTCCATCATTTTTATAGTCTAGACTAGCTTAAGAAAGAAATTATCTATGTTTTTATATAGACTTTCTGAGTCTCCACTTGTCCAAAAATATCTTTCTTTTGCTTTGACAGATGATTGATATCGTGGCTGGGTATAGGATTTTTGGAATACTGTTCTCCTTCTATCATGTTTAAACACTTTTCCACAGCCTTACTTCCAGGGTTGTATACAAGGTATCTGATGCTCATTGAGTTTTTTCCATTGTAAGTAAAATGTCATATCTCTGTATGAGTCTGTAATACTTGTTCATGATAGAATTCAGAAATCTCATCAGAACACATTACTAGACATCTAGGATTTTTTTTAAAATATGACTAGTTTCACTTGGACTCTGTTGCATTTTTAATCTGAAGACTCAGAAGTTTTTTCTCCTGACAAGTTTTCTTTTATGATCTCCTTATTTATTACTTCTCCTTGTGTTCCCTTTTCCTCTTTTAATAAACTTTTATCATTCACGTTCAGATATCCTGGATCTGACTTCCACATCTCTTTTCTTAATGCCTCATGAATTTCACATAATTTATAAAATACTTCTTCCACTTGACCTTCCAAAATAGTAATTCTTAGCAAAGAAGATTCTCGTCTCAGTTAATCTATTGAACTTGTGATTTCAGAAAGTAATTCTCCTAGTTCTAGAAAATCTTTTTTCTGTGTTAAATTGAATGCCCTTTGGGAATTCTCATTTGTTTTTTGTTTAAGTTCACATGCTTCTTCCATTAGCGCTATTTTAATAAGTCATCTGCTCTCCTTGTTAAACTTAGTCTTCTCCCTTGGGTTGCTGAATTTCCTTAATTTGGAGGTTCTCAACCCTGGCCACACATGAGAAATACTCTAGGGAGGTTTTAAAAATTCCAATGCCCAAGACACGGTGAAACCAATTAGCGAATTTCTGATAGTGAAACTCAGGCATCAATAGCTTTTATAACTCCCCAGACAATTCCAATGCATCAGCCAGAAGTAAGCACTGCTCTCTCAATAGGTTTCATTTTATTTGTCTGCTCTATAGGCTTGTTTTCTCTTAGAGTTTGTAGCTGTTATGGTTGGGTGTATCAACTGGCAGATGGTGGAAGGAATGGAAGTGTTCACTTGTATGAGTAGTAGTGAGAAACTGTGTTCTCTGGAGTACAGGAGGAACTTCTCTGTCTTTAGGTCTGTTTGAGGAGTGTGACTATACTCCCCCACTTATAGGAACTAGTGACAACACATGTCAGGGTGCAGCACTTCTCTGGGTTACCACAGTCTATGGACTGGGCAGACCTTCTAAGAATCACAGACCTCAAAGGACCGGGGGAGGCTTTCTCTTCGGAGGTGATTGTTGGCTGTACCTTGAAAGTTGCGATGCTCCACGTGGAGAGTTGTGAAGGGGAGGTAAGTGGCCCTGATTCCAGAATTCTCTCTCACATTCATCTGGACAATTAAATGTAATCATGATTTGAATTTATAGAATCAGATCACAAATATAAGTGTTTCTATAGCCTAATTCAGAACAATAAAAGTCTCACGCATATCCACAAAACAGTGTGTATGAATCTCAAATGTGCTAGGTATGATTACAAAATATAATAGATGCTTAAAATTTTTCATTATAGTAAAAGACTCATTGCCATTAATTTCATTTAAAATTTCCCCCTTCTCTTGAAGCACATTTATCTCAGTGTTTTTTGCCATTTTCTGAAGCAGTTCTGGAACTCTTCTTTTTGACTATCTTCAGTTGCACTGTTGTGGTTGCCTTGATGTTCTGAACTGATTCAAAACATTTACCTTTCATGATCCTTTTGCCAGAAGTTAAATGGTGCCAGATCCAGTGACCACAGCGGATGAGGAAACACTACAATGCCTTTATTTGATAGACATTGCTGCATACTGCTTTAGAAAGCAGCAAGAGAGACAGGATGTATATTCAAAGAGAAAGAGAGAGAGTATTTTGAGGAAGATTAATGGCAAAAGATCTTCTACTGGGATAAATATTTACAATTTAACTGTTTGCTGTATATTGTAATCATATCTCTTACAATGCTAAGAAGCCAGACTCAGAGGCTACCAACATATGATTCCATTTACATTCCAGTCTGAAAGAGACACACCATAGGGACAGAAAACAAATCTGTGGTTTCAATGAGCTGAGAGTCAGGGAAAGGGATTAACCACAAAGAATACTTGAGGAAACTGGGTGTGCTAGAATCCTTTTATACCTTGATTGCGGTAGTGTTATTGTGGTTCTGGGTGCTATGAATTCTTTCCAGAGTCCCTTTCCAAGATCTTATTGCCCCAAAGAATTGGACAGGAAATAAACTTGCAGAGTTTTACGTTTATTAAAGGCATTAAAGGTAGAAAATGAAAGAAGTTGTGGGCCAATTAAAGTGGGAAAAGAAATAGAAAGAAGTACACTCTGTAGAGGGCAGAGTAGGCCAGTGAAAAGGTTCTCAGTGGTCATGAGCCTAATGGCTGCCATCTTTTACACCCATCCTATCGAAAACCAGTCTGATCTTGTGCCAGAAGAAAGGTAGAGTTCTCTGATTAGTGTCAGGGGCAGGGTGTGGAAGTTGTTCCAGGCATGTGTCCTGGCCTTGATTGATGGGACACTCCCACTTGCTCAGCCAGTTTGCCACACCCTAATCTCTTGCCTCTCTAGTGGTTACATCATGATAGCATCTGTCAAAAAGGTGCATTTTAAGTGGTGCGTCTTATCAAATATGAATTGCGCTGGAATGAACTCTCTTGGAAAAACAAAATCTCATTGTGCTTCTTGCATTGCGTGGAGCCCTGCAGCTCCTCAGTGCCTCTTGGCCTTGCAGCCTTCGTCCACTGTATTTTCTGGGACATGAAACTCCTTGCCAACACGTGCGACTAGAATTAGATGCCCACTACTGTAGGAAGCCTTGCATTTCCCTGAAAAACCTCTCCTTGCTGCAGTCCTTGTGTGCTGTTGAGCTGCTTGCCTATGTTAAACCATGATATCTATTAAATCAGGGACTACATCTTATCATATCATGCGTCCCTATCACCTACCTCTGTTCTAAGCATTGAGTAATCCATAACTTGGCTAAGACAAGGTGGCGCTATCTGGCACACGCACCAGCACATCAGAAATACGTGTTCTCAGAAACCTTCCCTCAAATCCCTAAAAAATGCAGGAAATGACCTGGGAACTACTTCCAAAATCCTCACACTACAGCACATGTGCTTGGCTGTGGAGCTCACAAAGCAGATGAACGTGACTTTCAATTTTTAAAAGGCTGACACCTAGAAGAAGATATTTTGAAGTGACAGAAGTAAGTTCCCTGGAAATCTATGCTCCGTAACACCTCATCCATTTTTATAGGTGCAATCAACAAGAACACTTGCTCTATTTGCTTTCTGTGCTTGACAATATCATTTCAGAGACTGATGAAAAATGTTTTCAGCGAGAGAATCGATACTTTTGATCTTGCTTGCTTTTGTGCCTGTGGAAATATTCTGGGGAAGATGGGAAGATGTATAGAAACTTTATGCCTCCTGATACTTCAGCTCTCAGAAATCTTTTTTTTTTTTTTTTCTTTTTTCCGATAAAATGTCACTATGTAGTCCAGGCTGGCCTTGAACTCAACAGTGATTCTTCCCCCTCAACCTCCTGAGTTCTGGGATTGCAGGCATGTGCCACCACACAGGGTCAGCTTTCAGAAATCTGTCCTTTCTAATCCAATGCTGCATCTATTTTGAAGAACGGGAAGATGAGAGTATGGGATAAGAGAGGAGAAATGGTAACTTGGAGGCACTTGCTGTAGAACTCTTGTACCTGAACAAATAAGAAGCCATCTGCCCACTTCTGCTTCACAATTGTATCTCTTTCCCTCCAATTCTAAGCCAAGGGGAATGACCTATTTTTCTCTTAATCTGTACAACTCTCAGAAAATTTTTTTCTTCTAGATCAAGGATGAACCTCTTTAATGAGGAGGGAGGACTCTACCATCCTGGATGACTAAGACCCATTAAAATGTTGTCCTCTTGGGCTGTCCCTAGAGGTGGGAGGGCCAGAAATGCCACTTTCTCTATTTCTTTCTTTTTGATTAATTAATTACTTTATTTATTCATTTGTTTTGTACAGGGCCTCCTTATGCAGCTCAGACTAGAAGTGATCCTCTTGTCTCAGCCTCTCCAATGCTAGGATTACAGGTGTGCTCTACCATGCGTAGTTCTGGGGCTGACAAGGCATGCAGTATTGGGGATCGAACCTGGGTCCTTGTGCTTGCCAGGCAAGCACTTAGACTGCTGAGTTATCTCCCCAGCCTCTCACTATTTATTTCTAACCTAAATTTATTTCCCTTTATAGTTTGGCTGAGTAGTGGAAATTTTCTATCATTTCAAGGTTTCTCCAACCCTTATTTATAGGGCTGCAACTGAGCTGAAAAGCTGCCACCACGTTTGGGGTGGGTATGGGAGACACGGAAACACCTCTCACTTCTAGTCTTCTCATTGCTCAGCCATGTGCCTTATCCTGTTCAGCTCTTGGTCCTTAACTCATGTCACCCAGGTTTTTGTCCTCCTAGAGCTCCAATTCCCTTGTCTGTTCTCCTTCCACCCAATTGCAGGCATCTCTTCCTCCTGCTGTCATGAAGAGACAGTTTTGTTCTTCCCATCCTTGTTCCAGGGTCTCCCAGGCTATCTCGCCCCATCTTCTGAGGAGCCTTTTACAGCACCTCTTTTGCCACTGGAGGCATGGGTTGAGTCTATGAGCTCTGGAACCACATGAAAGCGAAGCATCAGGGCCTTGGCTCCCTGGAGCTCAGCTTGGTGCCTTGAACTCTTCATTCAGTTGAACAGATATGGGTAGATTTTGTCCAAGTTTCCTGTTTAGGGAAGCCATGAAATTCTAGGTCTTCGGATGCCACACAAACACTATACTAGGTTGAATGACATATAGTTGTCAATTTTGTTGGCTAAAATTGGTTAAATAGTAGCAATTTTATACTAAATTGAATTAAATATAATAAATACAGAGTGGGACATCCTATCAAATTATGATTTATACATTTCTCTGCCTATCTATCAACTTTAAAAAAAGTTCTGTTGAATTTTTCTTGAAAACATTCCCCGCCCCCCGCTTGGTGACCTTTAGTTGTTTTTGCAAACTAATCAAGAAGGGTTTATGCTTGTATATTTAAAAGAAATTTCTTCTAAACCATTGAAACTCTTTCTCAGGAGATTGTTTGACAGGCTAGGAAATGTTTCCAATTTTTATTTGTTTATTTTTGGTACTGGGGATCAAACTCAGAACCTTGCACTTAGCAGGCAGGTGCTTATGCTGCTGAGCTATCTCCCCAGCTCCAAAATCTTAAAGTGTTGAAATAGAAGAGTTTTAGCAGCTAGTATATATGATTTTGGGGGAAAATCCACATATGTTGAGACTATCTCTTTTACAAATCTCTTCATAGCATACATTTCTTTGAAAAAAAATCATCCTTTCATTTTGCACTTAAATGCCTTTACCTTGAAAGGATAGGTAAGGCACTTATTGGTTATATATATATATATATATATATATATATATATATATATTATGTTAACATATATATGTTAAATACCAAAGCTAAGACAGTCTCTTGCCAAGAGACTGTCAAGAAAGGATAGGGCTGGTGAGATGGCTCAGTGGTCTAAAGCACCTACTTAGAATAAGCTTAGCAAAGCACAGGGACCATGGTTCAATCCCCCAGCACCACATGCCAGCCATCACTGCCCCCTGGTGGGCTGAGCTGGCCACACACACACACACACACACACACACACACACATAAATAAATAAAAAAATTAAAAAAAAAGAAAAGAAAGGATAGAAAATTTTAAATACCAGCATTTTTTGTAAAAAAAAGTATATAATTCATTTTTTGATCTGATATTTTCAGTTCATTATTGTGACATAGCCTACAGAACTTCATGTGCCACAAAAGACATTTTAAAGCCAGTCTTTTTCTTTTAACTAGGAAATACTATAAAAATTCTACTTGATTTTAAAGATCTTCCTTTAATTAATTTTCCAACATTGATATGCTGTAGTCTTTGGTTCACTTCTGGATGCCAGGGATTTGTTGTGAATGATATTCCGTGTAAGTGCATTTCTCAGCTAATATGCTCTTGGTAGCCTTACGTCAGAATTCCTTTTTAATCTCATAAGACCATGTATCTAATAAAAATCAATTGTTCCGATTATCTTTCCGTGTGCAACTTTATTGTAGGGACTCACCAAAAGTACTTCTTTGTGAATTTCATTATTGAAACCAATCTGGCAAATCTCATAAGCTAAAAACTTGTTAGAAACATCTGGACTTGATCTGCTTATAATCTCCCACGCTGAATGCTTGTTCAAGTCCTTATTTCTCTAGCAATTTTTCTGTGAGAACAGCAGTGGTGTTTGCGGACCAAGGGATGCATTTCAGTTTGTTACCATATTGTCTTCTGTTCATTCCTCTGTGTGTGTGTGTGTGTGTGTGTGTGTGTCCTGTTTTATATTACAAAACCACTGTTGATATAGAATATAAAAAGGGGGGCTCGAAAGAGAAAACAATGAATTAGCTCCACTGTCTACTGCAAGGGACATTTACAGATTCCAAAATAGACACATTGAACAACAACTTCCCAGAGAGGGAGGGGACATGCCAGGGCCTCAGTTGGTCAGGAGATCTGGCCTGGGGGTCCCTGGGCACAGGTGGAGAGGGATGCAGTGTGAAGCCAGGTGGCTATGGGACTCCTGGGGAGAGCACAAGCCCCCTGCCCTTGCACAGTATGGTGCACCCTTTCTGGAGGAAGTGCCTCTCCTTCCAGCTGTGGGGGCCTGACTCTGGTGCTGAGCTTGGCTAGTTGGCCTCCTTGGCACCTTCTTGGAGAGATCTTGAGGATGAGCAGCCCACTCTGGCCAGAGGGAGCCCCTCTGCCTTTGCGGATCCTCTCTGGGGTGCCCAGTACAGTGGGGCTCAGTCCTGCCTGGCCTGGGGCAGGGTGGGGTTCAGGTTCAATCTCAGAGTAGCCCTTTGCCTGCCTTTCTGGGAAGTTGTTGTTCATTCTTCTAGTTACTTTTACTATTGAAAAGAAAGATAAGTATAATTCCAGAGATAACTTTTGGTCCAGCTATATGTGACTTTTTTGGTGGTGGGGGTGTGAAGGAAATTTTGTGAAGCACTAGATAGAGACTTTAATGGAAAACTATTTCAATGCTTCTTGTTGTCTATGTTTTCCCCCAAAATGCTTTGTTAAACATGATGGTCTTATCCAACCATCCTGAATTAAACCCTATAGCACATGATTGAATGATTTCCCTGGATGTCAGGAAGACCTCAGGTGCAGAGCTATCTAATGCTATTGTAGATACATAGAGATGTTAGTCCATTACTGGATGGTTAATTAGGGCTTAATTTCCTGGAATTCCAATGGAAGAGGATTTAAGAAAAAAAAAATCCCTGTCAAACTCTTTACATTATGAAATTCCCACCCTTTTTTCAGTATCCCAGGGGATGTGATTGGTTACAGATCCACTGACTCCATGTCATTCCATATATTAACTACCAGAAGGTTAAGATTCTTTTCTGCATTTCCAATAAAAATAAATCCAGGTTTAAGCATTTAGTTAATTTTTTTCTGTACCCCAAATAAGTGCCTGTCCTTTCCACGTCACATTGAATATCAGTATAAAATATCGCTGTACTTTACCTTGTACAGTCATCACGCCAGTAAACTTCTGCATCAAGAACTGAGAAATTATGGCAGGGGGGATGATGATGAAGCCTAATTTATGTCATAGTAGAAGGTTGGACACACATGGGACGGCAAGGGTCTGAGGTAGATTGCTGTCTTCATTACACAGCATTATGGTGGCGGCGTCTGACTAATCATGAAGTGTGCATTCCACGTACCCATAGTTTCTTCATCCTGGGTTACAGAACAAAAGACACACAGGGAAGAACCCAACCAAACCCAGCTGGATCCCACAGAGCTGGGGCTTCCCTGAAGACCCATAAGTGCTGTTATAACAAAATGACGAACTTTCCCACACAGATGGATGAGTGTACTCATCCTTAAGTTCAGCCTCAAGGACCCCTGCACTCTCTTATTCTAAATTCTATGAAGAGTTATGAGCACAGAGAGACTCAGATGCCCACAGACATTCTCCCAGCAATGCTGCCCACAATCACCTGGCTATGCCTAGCTTGCCAAATATGTGGGTGTGAGGCAACCATTTAATTCTACAAGCCAGTCCTCAAAGACACCTTATTATTTTCTGTCATTTATGACTTTGGGGTGAAAAAAATAAGGTATCAGCCAGAAGCTGGGCAGGAGAATAGAATCACTATCAGGTTATGGAAACAAAAGTTTCCTGTAGGAGTTGAGACTGCATGAATGTGGAAGGATTGGGGAAGCCATAGTCTGAAGGATGCTACCAACGGGTGAGAGAAACAGTTACTCACAGCTCAGAGCTGTTAAGACTGGGCCCCACTGGGATGCCCAGGAAACTTCTGGGCCTGGCTGCCAATGTGTGAGATGTGTTCATTCATTCATCACATTTGGTAGAGATGCTGGAGTTGGCGAGCTGATTTCCTAAGAACTTTGAGCTCTGTTTTGCTTTTGTCTTCTCATCTATGTGCTAGGAAATAGTTCTAGGTCCTGGCTGAACTCCTGGTGGTGCCAAATAGACAACAACTTTCTCTTTCAGCCAATGAGTGTCTTATATTTTGGGTTCTGAATCAGTCAGTTATGCTGGGATAGTGGTGTGTAACAAAGAGAACAGTCAACTTTAGACCTCTGGGATTCCATGTGTCTCCTACCTCTGATAAAAAATAGACTCATTGAGGGTCTGTCTGGTTCTTGTAGACAGTGGGAGTTCCTATAGGTTTTCAGATGCTAAGAAGGCAAGGTTCCACAGAGTCCTCATGTCACCCCCCAGGACCATTCTGAGCCCTACACCTGTTTCTTTATTTGAATTCTGGGTTCCTTGGAGTGGGGCTGACTTTTACTCATTTTTGCTTCTTCAGTTAACGAGAATTTTTTACATGCTTTAGCATAGCATTTGGACACAGAAGGAATTCAGTAAGTTTTGAAAAAATTAGATTGTTTTAATCTGGAAACAAGAAACTGAGAAAGTATTTAACAAATTACATTAATCCAGTAAACACCATCCTTTTTTCCTGTCCTTCAGGTTATGTGCATTTTGCAACAGGAATTCTTGCCTTACTCATCAAAGCTGTTTCCTTGAGCAGCATGTATCTGGTTTGTCTCCTTGATTTTGGGCAGGGCTGTACTCCAACCAGATGGAAAATCATCTTTTATTCCTTATTTATTTATTTTGAAGATTCTTTTCACTCTTTCTCTTGAATGTGCTCTGGGAAATGGAAAGAAGAGAAGGGAGCTGGGCTCCATGCTCTGGTGGAGGGCAGCGCACCCTGGGGAAGCACGGAGTGTCCCTGTGATCTGATGACACATTTGCATTTAAGGGATGCCTCTGTGAGTTTGGTTACTGGAATATGCTTTTCCTCTCAACCCCCAGCTTCTAAAAATATAATCTTATTTCTTTCTCCTTTCAACTTGAAACGGACTCAGAATGCAGACATCTTATGCCATTTACACCCAGAAGGCTGTCAGCAGGGGCGCTGCCAGAGTATGTTTAATCTGGAGAAGGAAATAGAAGCACACACACCCAACAAACTGAAATGTCTCACATGGGGTCTGGCTCTGACTCCTCCCATGTGTGGTAGCTACTACCCAGAAACAGCCGTGAATTCCCATTGTCGTCAGAATCCCCTCAACCACAACAGTTGCTAATGGTTTCCTGCTCCATAGACTCTGGGCCCAGCCAAGCCACCAAATCATCACTGGCCTGGATGGCTGGGTCAGCTCTGTTTGCTGAGCCCCTGACTTGGGGCAGCTATCTCACAGCAAATTTGCAGGAGGAATAAAACAAAAGCACACAGGACCTCGCTGCGTATTGGCCTCTTCCCTCTTCAGGCTTTGCAGGGTCTCTAGAGCCTGGAATGGTCACTACCAGGTCCTGTTGGTCCCTGGGGCATTTTGGGACCCCAAAGTGACAGTGGTTATCAAGGCTTAGTCATCCCTATAAAACCCATCATGTGCATTGGGGCTTCTGCTTCAAGTATGAGGTAGAAGAAGTCACTGCCAACCTGGAGGGTTAGAGGCCTGCTGCCTGCCTCTGGAGTTGGGTCTATTGTGGAATCATCTTATATGATCTGCTGGGTGATCACAACAATTCCATTCTTAGGCATGAAGCAAATAGCAACACACATATTGTATGTGAGAGGCACATACCATAACTGGCTTAGTATTATCCTTCACAGTTGGCCTGCTGTAGTTTAAATCTTAAATGTCTCCCAAGGCCCATGCATTAAAGGCTTACTCCTGTGCCTGTGGCACTATTGGGAGGGAGGTGGTGGCATTTGAAGAACTGGACTTGGCTGGGATAAAATGAGACCATCAGGGCTGTGCCACCCAAGGAGCCATTGTGCCCAGGCCTCTCCTCCTCTCTCTTTGCTTCCAGGCTGCTGTGTGGCAAGTAGCTTCCCCACTGTGCACTCCCACTGTGATGCTCTGCCTCATCACAGGATCAAAAGTCATGGAGCCAACTAACCATGGACTGAATCCTCCAGAACTGTGATCCCCAACAAACCTTTCTTCTTTTTAAAGTTGATCAAGTCAGGAATTTTGCTACAGTAATGGAAAACTGACTCACAAATGCCCCAAACTGTTCATGTGAAGTAGAACTTATGAATCTAAGCACCACTAAGAGGTACTGTCTAAAGTCATGAGACCAAATGAACTGTAACTTCATACCTAAAGGAGTGAATCACACCAATGTAACCTGGAACTTAAGAAGACACGTGTGTGAAAATGTGTGTTTTTATGCCTGCTTCATTGTGTAGAGTTGGAAAACCAAAAAAGCATTTGCTTGCTGTGTTGGAAGGCAGGATAGGGGTGCTGGGGTGGGGAAACTTTGGGGCAGGCCCAGGTCATGGCTCTTTCTTGCTCCTTTTGTGTAAGTCCTTACTCATGTGTGCACATTCCCACTAAAGTGCTAGAGCTCAACATATGAAAAATGAAAATAGAAAGCCCCCTATGGCTGAGGTGATTTTTCTGCTTCTCTTTCCATACGCGGGCTGGTGGCCAACAGGGGAAGTGATGACAAGCACCCCCCGCGTATG
>NW_004524649.1:7013000-7031041 GCF_000260255.1 Octodon degus | reverse complement strand
GCCCCCTTAACTCCTCCAGAGTGGTCTCCACACAGGTGAGGATGGGAGTACTTAGGAGCTCAGGGGGGAAGCCAGCTGGCTTATCTAGTCTTTTCACTTCACAGTCCTGCACCAAGGTCACCCTGGCCACACTGGCAAAGCCAGGCTGGGACTCACCTTGTCCAACCAGGGCTCTTTCCTCACTGCTGTTTGAGGAATTCTGGTTTCTATCTCATCCTAATACTTACAACCCTCACCTCCTTCTCCACTTCCCTGAGAGACTCATCTCTATACAGCATGTACATCGTGCTCAGGGTGTTTGCTTGCATTTTGAGGACTTGAAGTACAACTTTTAGGCATTTGTAATTGTTGCTTTAGGTCCAGAGTTTTGTGCCAGAGCAAGGTGCTAGACAGTCAGTGTGGGTCCTTGGGCTTCCCCCAAGAAAAATGAGTCTTAGATCTTGCACAGATAAAAGACACAGGAACAATGAAGCTTGGAACTGGGGAAAATAGTCCAGCTGGTCATTTCCTAAATTGGTTGCACCAACCTGGGAAATTTGGTAGATACATGAGATCCATCACTGGATGCATAATTTAATATTCTAAAATGGTGTGTGTGTGTGTGTGTGTGTGTGTGCACATGCATGTGCCAATACCCCATTGACCAGATTCTAGGAACGTAGCCGCAGTCAAATAAGGTTAGGTTCATTTGCCTTCCTGCTGCAGAAGAGGGCATGCACCAGGGTATGGGGTGTCTCAGAAAGAGGACCCGGGGTGCTTCTTGGGAGAGTCTAAGGAGGGTTTGGGGCAGTGGAGGCTGGCTCATGGTTGGTGTCATTAAGAAGTATAAGAGTTTGATGCTGAGGGAATCTGGGTAATTGTTATCTAGGCAGCAGGAGGATTAGAATGGGGCTAAAAGTTGCCACTGGTGTAGAAACAGAGGGCGATCATTAGTTAATTTTGTGGTTGCAGAGTGTCCTTGTCCCTAATTAGGCTTAGATATAATTACAGAGGGGTTTTATTTCTGTCTTGTTTCACCCTGGTCGCCAAGTGTCCTTGTCTGAGTATTATTTATATCCTATGAAAGTTGTTTACTCTCACTCAGTTGGGAGCGTTACAACTTGTTTACTGTAAGATGTCAGCTGGCATAGATATTTTTAACCACATGCACATACCAGACGGCCCTCATATTCACATGTATGCAGTGTAGACATACTATAAGATGATATGGTGTGTTTGTAGGTGCCTGGTGGGGTCTGTCTGCCACATACAATACGCAGACAAAGCACGTGTTGCGTAAAGACTGTTAATACTATGGAACCAGGTAGAATCTGGTAAACGTCTTCACCTAAGTCTCACCAGTCTCTTCCACACAATGGGGATAAGAGGCCCACTCTGAGGATTGAGTGCATGAACACACACCAAGTGACAGTGGGGCACCTGAGGATGGAGTGAGCACACAGGTAACCCGTAGGGCCCTCTAGCCATGATGAGGCAGGGACAGGCAGCTTGGCCAGAGCTGGAGGCCAAGCGCTGACACCTGAGCTGTTCTCTGCTTCCTGGTGCTGGGTTCATGCTCTGTAGCTGGCCAGTGAGTGTCAGTAGACTCAGGAGAGATCATGTATGAGTTCTTCATGAACACCTGACCAAAAGGAGGAAATGCAGTCAGGTGTTAGTGATCTGAAGGACAAGCAGGCCTGATGTTGACAGACAGTGGAGGATCTTTAGTCTATAATTAGGGGTGAATGCTGCTCATTCATCTGTCCCTCCCTGTCTCTTTCAGAAAGATTTTTCCAAATGAAGGGAATCACATGATCCAAGCTGGCCAATCAGTTTATTTTTCCCAATAAGATAACTTGACTTTCATTGGTCTCTATTGTGTGTTAAACATGGATGCCATAGAGCAAGAGGCTGGACTCCTGTCCCCACATGTTGGGAGGAGTTGAGGCCAGATATCAGCATGAGAGAATGCAAATGCACAGAGAAAGAGTTGAAAAACCATGCAGACTGCAGCAGAATTTCAGTAAATGAATTAGGTAGACTTGTCACTCTGATTCCCAAAAAAATGTGAAGAAGGGTTGCGATTGTCTTTTCCTCATTACTCACGAGCAAGCAAGTGTGATTTCTGAACAAAGGGCAGGAGAAGGTATGGAGACTGGTTTTCACAGTGTGGTCCACAAAGCAGCGGCTATAACAGCACCCAGGGACTGATCAGATATCCAAGTTATCAATTGCGCCTGAGACCCAGATCAGAAATACTAGGGTGGTGTCTGGAAATCTGAGCTATGCCAGATGTTCCACAGGATTCTGATGCTCCTCAGAGTCATACAAGGGCTCTCTTGATGCAGGTATGGAGGGAGTCCACCGAGAAAGTGCACCTACTTGTGTACTCTTTACAGCATAAGTTTACAGTCAGTCTCTTTGCTCCATCTGCTTGTCCAGAGGAGGAAAAGTCATGATAAACAACAATTAAAAAGCTACAATGGGGGATTGCCCTGTGAGTTTTTCCCATTTCACCTGAGTCCTTTTATGGTATCAAAACTAAATCAAGTTATAAGTTTGATTTAAGAGTAACAAAAAAAATTGAGATTGCAATCTTAGACACATGGGTGCCCTCCAATATGTCCAAGGACAAAAAGTTGGGATTTGGGGTAGGGGGAGGGGGAAAACCACATAAATTGTTTTGAAAACAAGTTTATCAGCGTTGTTAGTACCTCTCATCAGCTGGCAAGCTCTGAGAAGTGAGTGGGGCAGCTAGTCTTAATGTCACAATGGGTAGTTTCATCATTGGTAGCTGAGTAGTTAGTTTTCTTAAAAATCAAAGCAGCCCATCTCTTTGAGTGGGCCTAGGGGCCGGTTTTTAGAGCCATCCTTAATTACAGGAGCATTCGTTTTCATGGCCTCTTGACTATTCTGCATAGCTATGACAAGAATGCTTTCATTTCTGTGCTCAATTCTACATATGTTTCTTGTAGTCTTCTCCTAGACCCTCAGAGACCTGTGAGGACACCACCTATCTTTAGGGCTCCTCCATTCTGGTTATGTTAACCTAAATGGGCTCCAACCTTTGTGAGCCAACACCTCCAAGATGGTGGACAAGTCTGCTGTGAAGGTCAGGGTACTTGTAGGAAATGGTCTTACTCAGCTTTCAGTTACTGATAGTACTTTGCAAAGTACTTCAGGCTCTGCCCAGGCTGTGTCCCTGGGATTGCCACAGTTAGGAAGAAGATAGACAGAGGTGGAGTTGATTAGTTGATGGGCCAAGCAAATTCCTGATGGCCTTAGGAAATGATGGGTTATTCAAAGCAGAAACTTGTTTTTACTTTTTTCTTGCCAAATTTTCCAATGTTTTGGATTTGTTAGAATTCTTAAAGGGTTCTCAAGACTACCTCAGACTTGCAACTTATTAACTCTCCAACCCAATAATCTTCTTTCTCCTTTTAGAAAATTCAGATAAATATCCATTTACTCGCTATCACTGCTTTTCTTCCCAAAGCTCATTTTGAGGGGGTGGATAGTCAGGGTTAAAGCACAAAATAGCCTTATTTTTGCAGTAAATGCATACATAGAACTCTCACTATTTTAGCCATTTTAATGTTCAGAAAGATATTCCTCAATCCTTTTTGTGAAAAGAGGTGTAATCATTTTTATGAACATCAGAAATCAAAACAAAAATTTAAGTATAAAGCTCACAAATATGCAGTGTATTATTTGTTGAAACTGTACTTTCGATTTGATTTGAAACTGTCTCATTGCTATATGTTTATCAATAAAACTTTGAAAAGAAAAAAAAAAGCTCACAAAATATGTACAAGATCCATGTACAGAAGACTACAAAACAATATTAAAACAAATTTTAAAAAATCTAATATTTTAGACAATGAAGAGATATTTTGTGCTTATTATAAAATTCAATATTGTTCAGATGCCTATTTTTCCCAATTTGGGTATCATATTCAATCTATTGGATCCACAGGCTGAATACAATACCAATGAAAAATCCCAGCAAGATATTTTTGTGAATATTGACAAATTTAAAAGCTTATAGCATAAGGCAGAAGACCCAGTGTTTATATGGAAATTCAGAATGGTGAAGGAAGAGAAAATTGGAGGCTGACACCACCTTATTTCAAGGTTTGCTATAAAGTTACAGTAGTCAAGAAAGTGTGATGTGGGCCGGGGAGATGGCCCAGTAGAATAAGTGCTTGTCTGGCAAGTGCAAGGGTCTGAGTTCAATCCCCGGTTCTGAAAAAAAAAGCATGGTATTGGTGAAAGAGGGCATGCATGAGTGAGATAGAATAGAAAGCCCTGAAATACTCCTACGTGAATATACTCAAACAATAGTTGGGAAAGGTAATACAATAGCACAAGCATAGTCTTTTTGACATTTTATGCTGGAACAATTAAATATCTATGTAGCAAAAATAATCTAGACATAAACTCTCCACTATTTATAAATATTAACTCAAAACAAATCACAGGCCTAAATGTAAAACATAAAACTGTAAAGCTGCAAGAAGAAAACAAGAAAAAAATATGTTTGCTTTTAGATAGAATACCAAAAGTATGAATCCATGAAAGAAGGCATCAGTAAGTTGGACTTGGTCAAAATTATTTTTTTTTCCTGCTAAAGACATTGTTAAGAGAATGGAAAGACAAATTACAGACTGTGCAAAAATCTTTGCAAAACAAATATCTGGTAAAAGACTTGCAACCAAAATGTAAAAAGAACTCATAAAACTTAACAAAAAATAAGTATCTTCATGTAAAAGTGAGGAAATGATTTGAAGAGACAGCTTCAAAGATACACAGATAGGCAAATAAGCTCCTAAAAATCATATGGCATTAGGAATTGTAAATTAAAATAACAATTAAAACCACTGCACACCTGTGAGAATGGCTAAAATCCAAAAACCTGACAATACTAAATGCTAGCAGAGATGTAGAGCAATGGGAACTGTCATTCATTGCTGGTGGGAAATGCAAAATGGTACAGCCACTTTGAAAGCAATTTGGCAGTTTCTTAGCAAGCTAAACATAGTCTTTCCATATGATTCCACAATGACGATCCTTAGTTTTTACCCAAATGGTTGAAAACTGATGTCCACACAAAACCTGCACATGAATATTTATAGTAGATTTACGCATAATTGCTGCAAATTGGAAGCAGCCCAGATATCCTGCGGTAGGTGTATGGATAAACAAATCATGGCTCGTCCTTGCAGTGAGTTACCATTTCCCGAAAGGAGAGAGAGGACTCTCAAGCGGATATTACTGAATGGAAGAAGACAGACTGAAAAGGCCCCATATGATGTGATTCCAACCTAGGACACTCTAGAAAAGGAAAACTACAGAGACACAATATTTGCTACTGGTTCAAGGAGGGAGGGGTGTGTTGTGGCTTGTTTCCAGTTGTCCTCCCACGGCCTCATGGAGTGGAGCTTTCTCAGAGGTGGCTGGGTCTAGAGTGTGTGACGCTGGGACCGATTCATAGTGTGATGCTAGGTCAAGGGCACTAGGATTGAGGGTATGAGTGCTGCCTGCCCTGAGTATACTGGATAAGATACAAGGGACAGAAAGAAGAGCTATGGTCACTGCTTGTTGCTTTGCAACCTATCACCTTCCGTGAATGGTCTCTCTGCTGTGGTGTCACCTGCCTCAGAGCCAGCCAATTATGGAATAATACATTTACATACTGTGATCTAAACAAACTTTTCCTTCTTTAACTTTGGGTGTTGGGTATTTTGTCTCACCAAGGAGAAAAATAACTAAGACAGGGCATGTAAGGTAGTGGAACTGTTCCGTGTGGCACTGTAGCAGCAGGTACTTTCCACTGATGTCATGCATTGGCTCTAATGTGTACAACTTACAGCCCGAAGAATGAATCGGTGCAAATTAAACAAAAACCCATGATGGGTATCAAGGTCTCTCTGCATTCACTTGGTGGAATGTTTTGGTACATTTGCACATTGTCTGGGTTATTCTTTGGGGGTGGGGGCTGCTTCTGCCTTTGCCCTCCCTTCAGAGAGTAGCAGGTGTGTCTACTGTGTGTGTGGCAGTTCTGCTACTGCGTCCCCACTTCCTCTGTTTCCTAGTCCAGTAGTTCATTCTGGGGATGCAGGGTCTTTCTACAGGTCAGCACCTAGAGTCCTGTCACATTGAGTGGAGTGGAGGGAAGAGGAGCATCACTGGATCTCATATTGGTAGAAGAAGACATCTTGAAAAGGCCCCATATGGTCTGGGGCTGGAAGACCACTAGGACTGTGGCCTGCACTGTGTTTTTAATGTATTTGGTACAGGGTTTGCAGTGTCTAAGTGTCTCACTACATAGATTGGACTCGTAGTGATTCTGCTGTTTTCAGTCTCCCAAGCGCTGGGATTTTAGGTGTGCGCCACCACGGCCAGTCTCAATCACCATCTCAGCGCACCTCAGGAGCGGAACAAGCATGGCACACCAGGGATCGAACCCCAGCCACTGCGCTCTGCCTAAGCAGGTGCTTGAGTCTGCTGAGCTATCTGGCCGGCCCTTTCTGTGGCCCTCATAGTGTCACTGGCTATACTTGGAGTTTGGTAGTTGTGAGGAATAATCCTCTAAAAAAAAAAAAAAAGAATAATCCTTTTCCCCAGGATAGCCAGGGAGAAGTACAGAGATAGGTTCAGCAGGCAGAAATGGGATACTTCTAATTTATTGAGGTGAAAATGAAGGAATGGGTAGACAAAATATATGAGGAAGTTTTGCAACTAGAGTTCATTGAATATCTGTGAAGCAGAGATTGAGGGAACTAGGAAGAGAGTCCAACCAGTTCAAGGACTGTGGAGGATGCTTCTTGTAGATGGTGGGCACTACCATTCCTCGCTTGTGCTATGCTTTTTGTTGGTATTTTGGGAGTGGACTGCTTCTACTTAAAACATTGTTTATTCTAATGCAGTATGCCACATTGCACTGGAAACAACCCCAAACATCTGATGTTCATGGCATCTCTTGGCTCTACTACATGACTACACTGAGTGACTGACTCACATCACCCTGTTTGTGTGAGTACACTGTATCAGTCAGGGCTTTCCTAGAGAAACACATATAACACAAGATACACGAATGTGTAAGAAATCAAAAGATTGGCTTACAGTGGTCAGGCACAGAGTCGGATGTGGAAGTGTGCAGAGGGCGTCTGCACACTGGGGACTGAAGGGTTCCGTCCAAGGTCTAGAGCTCACTGCAGTGTTCCGTGTGGGTCCACGTCAGGAGGCTGATGGGTGTGTGACAGGAGGCTGTAGGGACCAAGGTGGAAGGAGTACTAGAAGCCAAGAGATGATGTCCAAGCTGAAGGCGAAGACTAGAGCTCCTCCAAAGAATGGAAATTTGTCTGTCCTTTCTCGTTTCCCTCCAGGTGATGAGCCACCCTAGGGGAGAATAGCTGAGCTGATTTAGCTGAACTTCTAGACTTCTCAAGTTGACCACGAACAATCAACTGCTGCATGTGCTCTGTGATGCTCACACCATGACCAGATCACCAGATGGAGCTCTTCTTACTTGTCTCTGTCTTCTTTGGAAACAGGACTATTGTTCAGTTGGCCAGTTAGCCCTGGAGCTGCCCTGAAGCTGCCCCCTCTGATCTGATGTGATATCATGAATGCCCTTGTGGGCATCTATTTTATTGTTGCAGATACTTGTTTGTCTAGACAAAGATATTCCTCCATGTACCTGGCTAGAAGAATAAATTCTATTCATCTGGGAGGAGACCCTCTGCCTTGGGAGAGGTGGGCTCAGTCTCCACAGTAAGGATACTAACAGATGAAAATAGAGGCCTTTGGGAGGCCTCTGGGAAATGCTTTTCTTCCTAACAAGAGGGAAGCAGGTGGGTACAAAGGTTCTGCTCTCAGCAACCCCTTGGAAACAGCTGTAGTGGGACATGTTGCTAGGGAGGGAGCTGGTAGCAAAATAGAAAGGATTGTGGAATCAGCTGCACTGGTGCCTCCGAGCTGACCCTTGTGCCACCTGCACTTAGAGTTTTCAATTAAAGCCACTTAGTACTGTGATTTGCAGCCACAGGTTGGGCATTGCCCTGCAGAAAGGCTTGTGAAGCGTTCAGGCTTAGTCGAGGGCTGTGGAGGGTGGTAAGAGGCTGGGAGATTTCAAGAGTGAGGCAGATTAGTTTTCCAGTCCAAGTGAAGAGAAGGCATGGCATTTTGTTGTTGTTGTTTTACAGAGACGGGGAAGTGAAATGAACAAGGCTACCCAGTGCAGTGGGGGGAACTGTATCCCTATCAGTGGCCTTGTAAGGCTCTGAGGCCCAAGGTAGTATGGAACTGGTTGTGGCCCTAGGATGTGGCACTGCATAGGAAAGATGTCCCAGATGACCACAGGGGCAGAGGGACAGGGATTTCAGCTAGCCAGCAGGAGGGAGCAGGTACTGCATCAGGAGTGGTGGGGGAGAGGTAGCAGCTATCCAAGAGGATGGACAGGGCCATCTTTGGAAAACAAAGAAAGAATGAATGTGGCGAGTGATTCCAGTGGCAAGCTCGTGAAGAAGGTCAGAGCCTGCTGTCCCACTTAGGTGCCCAGTCCAGGTTGTATACCAGACGGGGGTAGCTTGGGGCAATGGAGTGTTGGTGTGGTTCCCTTGTCTCCCAGGGGATTTGTACCCATCCAGGGGAATCAAGTACATGCTTTTTTAAAAGTTATTTATTTATTTATTTGTTTGTTTGGTACAGGGTCTCACTACACAGCTCAGACTCATAGAAATCCTCTCATCTCAGCCTCCTCAGTGCTGGGATTACAGACCTGCACTACCGTGCTCAGTTTCTGTGGCCAGCAGGGAGCCCCCGGGGCAGAGCCAGGTCTGCATGCGGTACTGAGCATTGAACTTGAGTCCTTGCACTTGCCAGGCAGGCACTTAGACCACCAAGCTATCTCCCCAACCCAAATACTTGTTTTTAAAATTTAATTCAGCAGATGCTTGCTGAGCCCATACTCTGCTCTAGGCGGCTTGCCAGGTGCTGGGGAGAAAGAATGAACATTTATTGAAAAGAGGCTTGAAGAGAAAAGAAAGGAGGCTTGTAGGAGTCAGTGTGAGCCACCTGTAACTCTTGGCGAGTAGGAACAGTGTACTCAGAGGGGACTTTGACCACCAGAGGGCAGAAGAAGGGACCCTTCCGCACGAGCCATACCCCATTCCATGGCTTTGCTGGAGCCTGAGACCAGCCTCTAGGGACCCAGGACCCAAGAGGGAGGCAGGGATTCAAAGCTGCCACTTGTGATGATTTCTGACCCCGTGTTTGCAATCGTCTCTGTTTTGGTTTCCTTCTCAAAACATCTCGCAAATTGAAACATTACTCTGTCATGCTCAGTACAATAGTGCAAGACTTCTGTCTAATTCCTGCAGTACCTGTGCTCTGGGGGACAGGGCCCCCTGAGCTGTAAAGTGCATTCTTTTCTCTTCATGAATATCTTTCATGAGCCTAAAATGCACCAGGAGTTCCCAAGAAAACGGAAGAGACAGTTTCTGTTAGGTAATCTCTCCTCCCCACCTTGAGTTGGGTTTGGAAGAATTATGAGATGACCGGGTTTTCTCTAATTGAGGGAGATAATTGGGGTCATCTACTCTACACATGGACCAGAACCCCAAATGGTACCAGTCTCAGTCCTTGGGTAACTGGGGTGGGATAATTAAATGACTCTGGGTACTGAGATGTAGCCATATCTCTTTACCTCGTTTTTATGTTCCCATTCTTTTACATGTATTGTCCTGTAGGTATAATTGTTCCGTAATGAAAATCTTGAGTCTGCTCTGCTTTAGTGTGCTTGACATGGTTCCCATCTGTGGTGGCATGAGCCCAACTCTGCCACCAAGGAGCAGGGGACAGAGATGTCCAGGGCACCCTCACAATGCAGGGGACAGAGCCAGAGAAAGTTAAAATATCCCGATCTTTTTTATGTGAGAACTTGCAACTTATGTGCTGTCTAAATTTTCTGTGGACTCTCACATGAGTGAGTGTTATTTTGGAATCACATCACAAGTATTTTTGAAAAAAAAATTCTAAAGCAATACCCACAATTGGACTTTATCTCAAAGCATTACCTCTGTCCCCAAGTCTTGGCCTTTGGAAGAGGTGGTTAAGAGCCTAGGGCTGTGGACTCAGACCCCTGGACAAGGAGTCCACGCAGAACACAAGGCAGAGAGAGTATCTTTGCAAAACCTTTAGCTCATTTCTGCAGTCAGAAGTGCTTTTCAGTTGGAAATCACTTCGTATTTTAGCAGGAAGTGACAGACATGTGCAAAGTGTAGATAGATAAATTTTACTATGATTGCTAAAGAATTTCTCCTGGAAAGCCATTTCCAGTAGAAAGTGGTATTGTATGGTGAAGTTTTGAGCAAGAAAAATGCGATATGCTGTTGGCTGAGCTAAAATCAACCTCGTAGAGAACAAAGCAGAATTACATTTATTTGGAGCTTATCAGGACCACAATCCAGGAGACACAAAATTCAAGTCATTGTTAAAATGTGTTTCAGGTTTTAGAAGACAGTGCGTGTTTCTATACCTTCAACTGCAAGGTGGGCCATTAATTACATCTTTCATTTATAAAGAATTGGGATTGGTGCTGCAAAGGTCAAACCATCTTATAACAAAGGGCTGGGCACGGTCTCAGGAAGCAAAAGGATGAATGGCTCCTCTCACAGCTGGAAAGGCAGGTGAATTTCCTTCCGTTCAGTGTGGGTCACAAGGTCTCTGTGCACCCAGGTGTGTGTGCAGCCGTGCATGTGCTTGGGATCCATTTAACAAGGCCTCTGGGCTCCGCTGTAAATGCTTATGCCAGACAAGCTACACTTGACTTTCTGGAAGGGGCAGAACAGTAAAGAGAGGTCAGTCACGATCCTTGTATGCCCAGTTGTGATCATCTTGTGGGATGGTGTCAGACACTTGAGCAGTGCTGAGTGGTGCCATAATCCCTGGCCTGTGCTAAGCTGGCCTGTCCTGCTGGCTGCTGATTAATGCACTTCTTGTGTTGTGTGGAAGCAGGGCGACATCCTCGACCACTTGACCATGGAAGCTGGCGGGGTCAAGAGCTCAGGGGTGCCTTCTGCTCTCCCTGCTGTCCTTCAAGCCTGGCCTCTTCCTCTGCTCTCCATTATGGGAGGGCAAAGGAAGGACCAGCTGACTCAGCAGGAAACAGGCCAGGCCAACTCTGATGCCATTTTGCCAGGGAGTTGCTTATCTGGCACCCTGAGCCCAGGTAGGGGAGAGAAGTATTGGCTGCTGACTTGGTCCAGGTATTTTTTTCCTTTGCAGGACTTGGAGCTTCACTTTTGTAATAGTTGGAGGGATTCTTTTGTTTGAGTCTTTTCTTTTTCTGTAGGAATAACAGGGGTTAAATTCTTAAGATACACTTAAGACCATGCACGCAGTAACATTTTACATGTGTATACACCTGTACAACCAGCACCCAGTTCAGGATTCCAACTCTGCGAGCATTCCTGAAGCCTCCCTGCTGCCTGCCTTCTCAGTCCTCCCCAAGGCAATCCCCATTCTGACCTCTGTCCCTCATCAATTCATTTCTCTTGCTTTGGATGTGGTATAGATAAAAACCACATATTCGCCCTCTTGGTCTGGGTTCTGTGCTGCTATGAACAGAGCTCATGTAGCTCTTTGTTTTACATGGACTCTTTTCTCTTGGGTTCCTCCTAAGAATGGAATCACTAGGCCAGAGGTTTGGAAAATTCATCGTAATTTGATTAAGGGTATGGGAATTGGCACAACAAATACCACTTAGCTATAAATAAAATGTGTGTGCCAGGGTCAACCAAAGGCAGAGTCAAGTGGAAGTTCTCATTGAGAGGACAGGTGGTCACTTCACGCTGCTCTAAGCCTTTGCACGGCCACTTTTCAGCTCTGTCATTCACATCAGGCTATGTAACTCTACTCTGCATCCTTTTCCTCATCATAATGATGATGCTACTTACTTCCTGTTGCAGTGTATCCACTTCCTGCCTGCAGTGTACCACTTCCTGCCTGAAGTGTACCCACTTCCTGCCTGCAGTGTACCACTTCCTGCCTGCAGTGTACCCACTTCCTGCCTGCAGTGTACCCACTTCCTGCCTGCAGTGTACCTGTTTCACAGCCTCTCTTCTACATGGAAAAATCATTCACTGTAACTCTGTCGTGATAAAAGTGGTCACTCAGGGCAGGGAGTGTAGCTGGGTGGTGGAACTATGCTTGCCTAGCATCCATAAGGCACTGGGTTTCATCCCCAAGACCGAAAAAAAAATTATGCATCACCTTGTTTACGCTTTAGTTTTAAACCAATCAACAATTTAAAAAGAAGAACTAAAATATAATTTTAAAGGAAGCTTGAAAATTTAAATATTTGGTATATGAGTTTAAATTTTCATTCATCACACAAAGTAAGGACTCTTCACACATGCTGCTCCAGCCTGTGTCCTGGGCTTTGCGAGGCCCATGCTGTTCCTGGTCGCTTTCCATGTTTCAGCTCCAAGCAGGCGTGGTGGACCTAAGGTGAGGTGCAAGCAGGAGGAAGGAGTCCAAACTACCAGGAGCATCCTCTGGGAGCACATCCATGCTGCTGAGTCTGTGTGTGATGGAAGCCAAGTCTGTTAACGAGAGTTCTCCAAATTAACTTCCATGTAGAACATATTGTTTATTAAAGGGGACATCATGAAAACATGTGCCAAATTGAAGCTTGGTTGCATGTCACTAAAATGCAGCTGTAACTACAGTGATTATTTTGAATGTCATCTAACGTTGGGGGAGGAATGTTTTATTGTTGGTGAGATTTAGTAATAGAAGATGAAATCCCAAGGGTGTTATCCCGTGTTATGCTCCTCTCCTGACCACGCATCTGTTTATTTACCCCTCCTGAGGTAGAGTGCTCCTGCTTCTCCACACTAGGTTCCTGCAGGATGTTCCTGACACATTGTCGCGGATTGAGTGAGTGTAGCCAATGTAGCCACACTGAAGGGAGGACAGGAGGGAACACGGCAAAGTCCTTGACCTCACACAGCTTATCCTGCAGAGTGGGAAGTGAAGGACAAACCATAAAAAATAAACACGGAACCCACTGTGCACCCCAAGTGATAGATGCATGGATCCTGCCCCTCAGTGTAAGAGGACAGAAGGGGGGCTGATCACATGGTAGGGATGGTCAGAAGTGATGTGTGAGGCCAGGTAGTGCCCAACAGTGAGGGAGTGAGCCACATAGGTGCCGGATAAATAAGAAGTGTCCAGACCTTGGGAGAGAGCCCTTGAGAGTAGACCAGGGCAAGAGGGGAGAGGAGCATGCAGTGTGGTCATGGGAGCAGGGGTGGCCAGGATAGGGCCTGTGGGCTCAGTGGAGCCACTGAGGGCCACTGGGGAAGATGGGAGCTCACCAGGACTCTGATTTAAGGAAAGAACAGCTCAAAAATGTCTAGATTCCACTAGAATCACTGTGACTGCTGTGCTGGGGATAGACTTCTAGCAGTACAAAATAAATGTGTGGCAGTAAGTGTGGAGTGTCAACTTGATTGCTTTTGGGATCCATCTGAGGACAGGGAGAGCACCCTTTGGGTGTTTGGGTGGATGCTGAAGGCATAAATTTGGGGTATGTGTCCAGTCCCTGGCCCCTTCTCTGGCACTGTTCTCTTGCATGGCTTCCCTTGCCCCCATGAACTGAGCCTCTTTGGTCTACCACTCCCTTCTGCCATGAAGTTCATGCCTCAGAGCTGGCTGACCAGAGACTGAACCCCCTTAAAACCTGAGCCATATTAAACCTCTCTTTAAGTTGCGGATCTTGGGTTTCATGTCCAGTAATGCAAAAGATGGTTGATACAGGAAGGCAAAAGTAGAAAGAGAGAGAGAGAGAGAGAGAGAGAGAGAGAGAGAGAGAGAGAGCCTTAGACATAGACCTCAGAGGGATTCTTGGGAGCAGTGCATTTATAAAGAATCTCAAATTTCATCTGCCAAGCTTGGTTTGAAGGGCCTGTGATTGCCCGGGAGATGATAAGGAGGAGCCTGGGACAGATTGAGAGTGCAGCATCCTGAAGGCTGTGTCCTCTACAAAGCCCGGTGTTGAGCTCCTACCCCATGGTGTGATGGTGCCAGGAGTTGGTGAAGTCCTGAGAGTCAAGCACCCATGTGTGGCATCAGTATCCTCTGCATACAAGGGTACAACTGAGCCAGAAATCTGCATCCCATCCAGATGGTCCTTGCCAGAACTTGGCCTTTCTGACACTCTGATATTGGGCTTCCACCTCCAGAACTGTGAGAAATAAATCTCCATCATTTAAGCCTCCATCTCTGGTACTTGACTGAACACCCACACAGACTAAGATGAAGAAAGTCTTTGACATTTAGCAGGTTAGGACGGAGGGGAAGAACCAGTTGTGGAAATTTAGAAGGAACAGAGAGGAGAGAGGTGCTGTTTTAGAAGGTGGGGGAAGCAAGAATTTCTGGTAGGAGGAGGCAGTGTCCTCCCTGCTGTATGTGCTGTGAAATCCAGAAGGATAGAGGTGGAGATGTACACTTGGGATTGCAAAGAATTAAACAAATCGGAATGGGGCCTGGTCTTTTCAAGCTCTCAAGGCTAGTTATAAGTGCTATTGCCAATATTAATCGCTACATTTGATTGTTTGAGTATTAATGTTTTAACAACTATCTATACAAAGATATTACTCACTATTTACAACCCTGGGATGTCAGAGGGCTGTTGTTTTTCCAAGAACTAAATAAAATGTTTCTACATTTTGAGCAGGTGAGAAGAGTTCTGATTTCTTCTTTGTTTCTACTATTTCTAGAGTCCCGTTGCCCACTTTCCCTCCAGATGTGGCAGCTATTCTGACATTTCCTGCCTTGCTGGGATGCTGTTTAACTCTTCTGTGTCCCCTTCCTGAGCCCACTGTATGGGGCTATTGCAGTATGGACCAGCACAAGGACATTGGATGTTCTCAAGGGGGACTGTGTAAAGGGAAGCTGTTGAAGACAAAATGAGGATGATTAAATATGTCATTTTGAAACAATAGCTCTTGGCCACCGGATCAAAAGCTGGCCCCAGGTTGAGTCACTGCTGGACACACACTCCTGTGGGAATGTCTCTGTGGCTGGTTGTGGTTCTGCAGGCATCTTCTGTGATAGTTCTTACCAGACACATGTGTGAGCATTATGGTTTGTGTCTAGGCGTCCCCCACCCTCAAGCTTCATGCAGTCATGGGGTGGCTTCTGGAGTTTGTTGCTGATTATTGTGGGTGTGGGTGCTGCACCAGCCCTGGGGCAGGTAATATAAGGAGGAGAGAGAGGTTAGCTAGCTGCTTGAGCTGCTGCTTCTGCTGCCATGAAAGGTTGCTCTCTGCCATGTGTTGCTCTGCCTTGGAGCCAGTGGAGTATGGAATAAAACATTCAGTAACTGTGAGCTAAATAAACCTTGATTCCTTCATTCTGAGTATCTGATATTTGTCCCAATAAGAGAAGAGTAACCAAGACAATGAAACCCCCTATTTCAATATCTCCTCATTTTGTTTCATTTTATTTTTAGGATGCTTTGACGCCATTGACTCCATTTTGATTCTGACAATCCTCACACCAACCAGGGTATAGCTCAGTGTCCTGTCCCACTGCTCCTCACTCTTCTGGCCCCTCCACCTCCCTTGTTTTGTTTTGTTCTATATGACTCCTGACCTGGAGTACAAAAAAATGGCTAACCAAGTGGATCTGAGGTAGACCAGGTACATGCACAGCTTGCCTTTGTTAAGCCATAGTTGAGTGATGGAAGACACAGATCTGACTGTCAATATCCTTAGCCTTTGCAGCTGGTTAGACATCATATACCTGATACACAGCCCAAAATAGATCCAAAGGACTCATTTCTAAGCTCTTGGAGAGGACTGTGTGCAGAAGGAAACTTATTCTTCACTTAGATTTCTGATATTCAGGGTGAAGGTAGAGCTACTGCTGACTACTTGGCCATTATGCAACAAGTTGGTATAACAAGATGGTGCAAGGATGGCCTTGAGTCCATCAATGGCCAAGAGTATGGAAGAAGGTAACAGCAGGGTGAGGATGAGCTTCTCCTGGGCACAGGTGGTAGCGGGAAGTCCATGGTCCAGAAAACCTGGTTTCTCCTATATCAGTGATGTCAAAAGAACAAGACTGGATATGGCTTAATTAGACATCTCGTGACATCTTACACATGTTGAGCCATTTTTATAGGAGGCAGGTTCAGGGTGGGATTTGAAGGGAAAACTGCAGTTGTTGATATTGCCTCACTGCTTTTAACAGCAAAAGTTGGCAAAACATAAATGTCCTCCAATAATAAAATGAGAGGGTGAGTTATGGCATGTCCATGCGAGAGCAAGTCATGTAGCCTTTAAAAATCATTTTTCAAACAACTTTTAGTACAGTGGAAAATGTTCATGATATAATGTGGACACAAATTTATATAAACAGTGTAATTCTAACACTGTGTTTTAAAAGTCTTTATAGATAAAGAGATTGGAATGAAATACACCAACACATAATAATGTGTTTTTCTGGACAGCAAGATCATGATTCATCTTAATTTTATTTTTTACTTCATTGAATTTTTTCCAAAGAGTTTTTATTTTCAGGATCACAAGAAAAAGCAATTTTGAAAGACAAGAAACAATAGCAGAATGCCTTACTCTCATTGGAATTTACAGTGTTTCCTTCCTAAAGGCTCAGTTGTTAAGCACTGAGCCTCCTGCACAGGGCGATTGGGCAGGGCTAGAACCTTCTAGGGTGGGGCCTAGTGGGGAGGCCTTTAGGTCACTGAGGGGATAACAGGACCAGGCCACTTTCTGTTCACTTCTGTTCCCTGGCCAGCAAATGAGTTCCTTTGCTCCACCGTGCTTTCCTGCCATGAGGTGCTGATCTGCTACAGGCCCAAAGCAATGGAGCCAACTAGCCTGATCTGGAGGCCTTGAGGCGACGAGCCAAAATAACACTCTTCTGCTTATAAGTTGATCATCTTAATTATCTTGTTATAGTCACAGAAAACTGACGAACACATCACTAATCATCGGGTTGAAACTTTCCTTGGAAGGAAACTATGGTTCCCTCGTCGCAGTCTGGAAGACATTCCATTATGAATTAGAGCTGTCCCCATATCTGGGTCCGAGCTGTGGTCCTTGCTGATTCCTGGGGAGCCCCGAGGGAGACGCACCTGCTCTCCCGCTCCCCCTGCACATACTTGGAAGGTTGAATTGCAAGTGTGTCATCCACGTCTGGCACTAAGGGCTGCAAGAAGAGAAATGAAAGGGAGGCGGGAAGTCACTCCAAGAAAGGTGCTGTCCAGGTGGGAAGCACAGATGTTCTGTTTTGTATCTCTGTGCTTCACTTTACTCATCCATAAGGTAGGAATAGCAGTCACCTCCTCATGGTGCCGGGTGAATTATGCCTCAGCAGAGGTCAGGTGCTCTCAGCAGCACGGGGCATGTAGAAGGTGCGGGGACAGCCACTGCTCCATCAGACGCCCCCACTCAAACACGCCCTCCAGCGGAGCCTGTCAGCCCGGCAGGGACCCGGCGCGCTCACTGCGCCACGGAGGCTGCATTTGGCTCCCCATTTCCCTTCCCACATTCTACTCTTTATCTGCTTGTTTGCAAACTTCTTCCCCCTGCGGGATCAGAAACCTCTCGAAAAGGAGAATTTATTAAACTTTATGTTCCCTTTGATACTTGGCACCTGGCAGATACTAAATAAAACATATTTAATTAACCTAAAATAATATGTTTGTTTTTCCTTCCCAGGTGCCCTGCTTTTCCTTTTTAAGTCACAGAATCCCTTACACTTCAATGGAAACAGCTTCTGCTATAAAGACGTTTCTGAGGCAGAGACATCCTCAGCTTCATTCTCAGAGCAGGACTTCGGAGATGGAGCTAAAGGTGTCCGCAGCTCACAGGTGGGTGGTGGGCACCCCAGCATAAGGCCCAGGGCTCCTCGTGGCTCTTCCTCCAGAGGCTATTTTTTTTCTCTTCAGAGTTTTATTGATAAACATATAGCAATGAGACAGTTTCAAATCAAATCGAAAGTACAGTTTCAACAAATAATACACT
>NW_004524649.1:6953531-7011590 GCF_000260255.1 Octodon degus | reverse complement strand
GTCTGGAAATCCCCTTTAAACCAGCTATTCCTCTACTGGGAATTTTCCCAGAGGATCTGAAAACATCATATCATAGGGATATATGTGTGCTTATGTTTATAGCCTCCAGAGGCTCTTGATCAGCACGTCCTCTTTCAGTCGTCTTGGGTGGATGCCCCCATGTGGGCACAGCTGCTGGGCCCTCAGCGCACGTTCCAGTGGGTGCCCATTCATCAAGCCTAAACTTCAGCCCGCTCCCGCTGTACCCTTCCTCTCAGCCTGTGCCTTGCCACGTTGGGAGCCTGAGAGGATCAGTGGCCTTCTCCTGATCCTGTAGCAGGACCCAGTGAATATAAAGAAACTGTATGGGAGGTACCCCAGGAAGCTAGGGCCAGCCCTGAATTCTAATCCTGTGTTTCTGAGTCACTTGCCTTATTAGGTTAGGCAACTCCATTACCGTACTCCCTCTGAATGCCATTCCCTGGCCCAGGGAGAAGCCAGTGGGTTATGACCCTATTAGCCCTCCGGCAGCAAGGTGGGAAATCATGTGGAAATGATCCCTTGCACATTTTCCAGCATAAATGCTAATTGACAATGACCAGTTGCTTGGCTGATTTAGGAACCTCTGGAGGAAGCTTCCTGTTTAATCTGCAAATAAGTGATCACGGGGTGGCTGTCATTGTATCCTGGCGTGGGAGCATGTGTCTGGCTGCTGCCTGACTCATGGGCTGAGCTCGCCTGCCACCGGATGTCACAAATAACGCTGCTATTCGAAAGAGGAGTGAAGCTAGCAGTAGGGCTCACAAGTGATTTTTTTAAAAAATTAAAAACCTTATTTATGCGTCTTCTTAAATATTCCAAGCCCTTCCAGGAGGAGACGATGATCTCTGTTTAGCTGGTGAGGCAGAGGAAACAAAAACCACATTATGTGTAATACCCCTGAAGCCAAATTACAATATTTACCTCTGCATGTTAACTTGACGTGCGTAATTATCTGTGCTTAGAACAGAAAGTAGAAGAAAAGGTTCAATGAACGGCCACCTGTGTGTGGGGAATAATGTTGTTCCAACAGACACCAAAGTTGTGGGGGAGGATTTAGGAAGCGGAGAGGAACTGTAGTTCTTGAGCATCCTATGGAGAGAGGAAGAGTGAGCAGAAGAGAGCTGCTGCGGGTGCTGGCCATGCTGCAGAGGATCCCCTGTCTGCTCTACCAGGGATGGCGAGACAGCCTTCAAGAACACAAGAGAACACAGATACCCTCATCTCACGGGCAGAGGCCAAGGGTGCTGAGCAACACTCCAAAGTGTACATAGCTGCCACACAACAAGGAGTTATCCAGCCCCACAATGTTGCTCCTGAGGGACCCAGACCACATTAAGTCTGCCCACTTTGTCCTCAGCCTTCAAGCAGGGACAGCAGGACCAATGCTGGGAGTGAAGGATGGAAGGGCAGGAGCTAGCTCAGCTTTACCATTGTCTTCTGGGCAGAGTAGACATGATTCTCCTCTATGGTAAAATTCTAGGAGCAGAAATGTCACTCATCCCTCAGTCCTAGCTCTACACTCAGAGCATGAGTCCATTCCTTTTGCCAGAACCAGAAACAAGATCTGAATATGTTTCAGGCTTCCAGAGCAAAATCCCACTGAGTGTGATGCTTCATTGTGGGGAGATCATTGTTAGGGGCTGGCCAGGCAGCTTTGCTGGGCTGCTCCATGAACATGGGGACACCAGAGGTGCCATACTTGGTGACACAGCTACCCGAGGGCTATCACTTGGGTACAGAAGAGTTCACACTCCAGAGGACCATCTGCAGAATTGAGCTGAGTCTTGGGGATCTACTCACCCAAATTTCATGCATATTTTAACCACAGACACAGGGTTTTAAACCATGGTGCCTAGCCTACGTAATATATAGCAGATGCCCAAGGAAATAATGAATGAATGAATAAGTGAATGAATGAGGTTCAAAACGTCAAGTGACTTTCCAGGGGTTTACACAGTAACATAGCACAGCAATTTCCCTTCTTTCCCCCTCCTTCCAGATTTGTTTTATTTGGGGTCAATCCCATTCTTGGGGCTCTCATGTGTCTATCCAAAGACCTCTCTTTCCAGGTAGACTGTGCCTTCCCCAAGGGCAGGTGTGGGCTGGCACCATGTAGGAGTTGAGCCTAGGACTTGCACATAGTGGGAGGAAAGCAACCCAGGCACTGACCCTACGTGTTCCCTCTGGTGCTGTGTGTGCTGGTCTTGGAGCTGACATCCAGGTCTTTGAGTGGCTCTGCTCATTGAACTGTTGCAGGTCAATCTATTAAGTTTTACACTTGTTAGTGCCTTCTAATTTGTGGCTTCTAATTAGTTTCCTTGAAATTTTCCCATGCAAGAAATGAAGAAATCAAAACCAAAATAAATGTGTACATGTCTGTGTGCAACCCCCCCCCATGGAGTTGATTTTTATCACTTGAGTTGTATTTCATAAAGTCACTGAAAACATTGCATTGGGCAGTGCTGAGGAAATACCTGGCAGGGCTCCCATGGCCTTTGTTCACGACTCAGCTCTCCAGACTCTGGAATAGGTGGGAAGAACAGGTGTATATCCTAAAAGTGGGGTCCAACCCTAGTCCTCCTCAGCACATTTTAAATTTGTGAATCTGCAAATCAAGCCAGTATGCCACCTTTTTCTTTTCCACTTTCACATGAACTAGTCCTGATTAATTTATCCATTTAGTAAAAAATGCCTTTTATTATGTTCTAAAAATGAAATACAGCAGATGCTGCTTTATTTCTAAGGGCAGGAAGGTCTGCAGCTAATAAGGCATTGTGCACAGAAAGCTTTTATGAAAACACCCTCACTAATATACAAACATATAGAGATATTCAGGGCATCCATCCTATTCCAGGCACAGGAGCAGGTTTTGGTGGGTAAAACTTGAACCTGATGGTCTAAATCTTCAAAGACCTCATGGGTTAAACTTGTTTCAACTTTTAATGAACTTTTCTTGTAGCAAAGAAAAAATAATTTTCTTCTTAATGTTTGTTTCACTTAATTGTTGCTGTGATAACACTACGTTGAAAAATAAGCAAAAGTTCCAGTGGTGTACGATCACAGTGAGCTCATGGGCTGAGGGCTCTGGAGGTCACACCTGGGCTCATGCTCAAATTGCACTTGGCTGATCTAGACTGGCTTGCCGTGGTGGCTGCAATTCTTGCTTTGTGTGCACAGGGGGGCCAGGATGGCTCAGCCACAGGCCACAGCAGCTAAGGAGTCTGTTCCATGTGTCTCGCTCACCTCCAAGACCACTGGGCTCTTATGTGATAGCAGAACTGCAGCATGAGGCAATATATAAGGTCTTCAAGGACCCAGACTCCCTTCCAATTCAGTCTGTTGGCTACAGTAAGCCACCTAGACAAGCCTAAAGTCAAGGAGTGGGGTGGGAAAATGATACCTTCTTTAGTGGAAGAGATGATAAAGTCATACAGTGAAAGACATGAAGGCAGAGAGGGATAGAGAATGTGTACAAGTAGTGCAATCCGCTACATCCTTTGTTGCTCTTGAGTCTCCTTCTAGAAATCCACCCCAGCTGAACAAGAGACAGAATCACTCCCTTCGAGATGGCACCTACTTCATGGCTGGCTCAGCTGATCACGTGACTTTGCCCTGGCTTTCCAGTCTCTTGACCTTCCTTTTCTCAAATGGGATGCATGGCTGGAGATATCTGTCTATAGCTGGGCTTGGGAAGCTGGAATTGATGTCTTCATAACATGCTCTTATTGCAAGCTCTCTGGAGGCAAGGCTCAGCCTCCTTCCAAGTTGCACTCTGCAAATTGCTAAGTCCCAGAGAAGCAAATATTAATGGAAATGCATTAGGTAGGAGGCGATCTTGATTTTTTTGTACTTGTTCCTAAAACCATCCTGGAAAACCGTTTGCATCAGGCTAATTTTGATCATTCTTTCAGTAGGAGTGTGTTCTGGTAATAGGATTGGACAAGCTACATTATTTTCTTTAATGCTTTGCTAGAAAGAGATTGATTTTTTTCTTCATGTAAAGTACAATGCATCCCTTCCATTAAACAAATTAAACTGCTGAGGTCAGGAAGGCTACAAGAAGGAGCAGTGACATGCTGATAAATGTTTAACAACCAGCTCTCTGGAAGAAAAATCCCTGACCTGTAGCATTTGTCAGTTTCCATGGTATAAACTCTCCCACCCAGGTGGCTTCAAGCTTCCAACCCGATGTCGCCCAGTAGAATTGGAAAGAGGCGCACTGTATGAGCCATTTCCCCCTACTGAACTGGAATATGTGGATTTGCTTGTTGGGTGTCCACAGAGGAGAGGAGAGGAGGCAGAGTGCATGTTTCACTCAGATTTTCTCAAAAAATAAAGCAAGGGCAGGATGCATCCAGAGTGCCAACAGGAAGAGATTTGTCTGAAATCGGGCAGTTTAAAAGAGATGCTGATGTTGTCTATGCTTCTCCATGTAATGGCTATTCAGCTGATAAGGTACCTACCTCAGCACCCCACACCCCATAGGCACGATGGCTCCTCACACAGCCCTACAAGGTGTGTTCTACTGGAGAGTCCAAGCTGTAAGTAGTTAAATGGCACCACCTTCATTAAGTAGTGAGATCAAGATTCAAGCCCAGGCATTTCATCCCAGAGTCCTGCTTTGAAATCATGTACATAGTCTGGCACTGCCTCAGTACTAGAAAAATCAAAATTGGGACCAGTCCCTCTCTTTCCTTGTTGTACACGTCCCTGTCATTCTCTTAGGTGGCTTTCATCTGTGTCCTCTGTGGGCAAATGAGTACATGTCTTACAAGATGAAGGCACAAGTGTCACTTTTCTCAAGGTGGAGGATGTCCCACCCGGGCTAGGACAGAGGTGAGCCTGGCTTGGACTCATTTATAAGAGGTATGTAGCAAACCTTCCAGAAGCCTGGAAGCCATTATTAAAAATTAGGTTGAATGAACTTACAACTATTACATTAACAGTAAAGGAAATAAATATTCATAAGTTATCAGTCCCTAAGGATTTTACTATATTCAGTGCCTTTGGAGATCAGCGTCCATGACATCTGTACAAAGACACCTATGTGACAGTGGTCACTGTGCCTCTCTGTCCAACTACATGCTTGATGATGGCAGAGTGGTAGCTTGAATCTACTCATGGCAGGAAAATTTGAATGTAGAAATCATCAACAACTGCAAAGCACGTCTTGACTTGCTGTGTAGATTTTCCAGACTTAAGAAGGTGATGGAGACAATGTGACTAATGCTGATTCAACTTAGGAGCATGTCATGTCCGTAGTCGTAACATCATGGGTAGGCAAAATTTATACATTTCCCCAATGTTTCAAAATTATTATTCACTTTGGTACAGTCTCCCACAGTGTCAGTGAACAAGTGACATTGCAAGATGCAGCTTTGGGACATGTTTTGGTATCACTTTTGTTTGATTTGTCAACAAAAAATTTCAACCAACATTCCATATAGAATTATGTTCCTATAGACTGCCCATATGTGCAAGAGTTAGACAAAAAGCAATGAAGGAAATTTTCATTTTTACCCAAGATTTATTCTCAACTGAAAAAAATTTCATATAGCATACAAAAATTTGTTCTCAACTCATTGGCCACTAGAAAACAAAACAAAAAACAAAACAAACAAACAAAAAAGAAACAAATGAAGTGAGATCCACAATCACCCCAGATCACTGAGGAAGTAAAAGTTTTAAGGCAGCCAAATGGAGGAGCTGACGTAGGGCTGGAGGTGGGAACTGGTGGAAATCTTGAGCCCAGGACATGGATGCGGAAATGTGGAGATGCCAAGGTGACCAAGGCGACTTCAGTATCATAGAAGGATGTCAGAAGGGATGCTCTTCTAATGATGCATTTCTTAGAGTGCTCATCAGTGGGTTAGCTGGATATTCCCTGGTCTCCAGCCATCTCTTGCCAGGTTAACGCCTTCAGAGTAAGCAATTGCCACAGACCTGAGCATTGAAGCGATGGACTGAAACAGAGACATGCGCAGTTCGAAAGGGCCTCTTGCACATTGTAAACTACCATGAGAGATTGGATTTATGTATCCATGGATATCCCTTTAAGCTGATTCATGTGGACAAGGAAAAAGCCAGACTTGACAGTCGCATCACGTCACAGAAGCGTGCGCTACTCCGCAGTACACCAGCAGCTAACCAACCCCTTTCTCTTCCCCAGGTGCAAGATGCAGGTGTCTGTGTGCAGACATCCGTGGGCGTCAGCCCAACCCATGCAGAGGGAACCAACGTTGTTATAATCCTCTGGATTCAGAGTTGTGGACAAGTGGACAGAACTATCATTTCTTCATTATATAATTATTTAAAAGCACATACTGGGGACTGTGATGAGGAAGTCAGTGTGCCGACCCACAGGCCAGGTGGGTTATGCAGGGAAGGGGTCAAGCACTCAGACTGGGAGCAGAGAATCCTGGTGCTGCCACTTCGGAGTGCAGGGAAAGCTGGCCTCTGTCATTTCTCTGGAGGTTACTCTAGATCGCTGCTGCTAGAAATCATCCTATACCAACTGCCAGCATCAGAGCTACAGAGACACATCCAACATGGAATAAATCCTACTGCTGTTGCTACTGAACTACCCTTTACCTGGGACTAAGTTTGTGTCACTGTACTCCGGGGCCTTTGCATCCGTCAGCTCCATAGGAGCTAGAGGTTTCTTCAGGTGTAAAATACAGGCTCAGAAAGCTATTTTCTCAGATCTCCTCAAAGTTTGTTTTTCTCCAAAACTTACACTTGTGGCATTCATATTACAGAGTGAGACTTAGGGGACAGAACCATGAAGCATCAGCGCGCACAATGCACCTGACCCTTACATCAGTGGATGCAATAGTTGGCAGGTTCAAAGCCACCCTGCTGTGTCAGTGTGGTCTGAGCCTCAGCTTTTCCATTTGCCCACTGGGAGCATAATAGAATCTGTCCCACAGGGTTGCTGCTGGCTCTGGATGACACACCCAGCGGATAAGGCACAGCTGTACTCGCTGTTCCTTGGACCACTGTTGTTGGAAACAGACCCAGGGGCCAAGGGATCTTCACACCCAGCCTCCGCGCTCTGAAGGAGGTGTGGGCATGGTGAGTGTTGAGGAGACCCAGGTAAACATGCTGGCAGCTGGCAGCCTCTTCTACAGCTGCATTTCTATGCCCCATCAGCTGGTCTTTGTACTGGGCGACTATACGGAGAGGTGTGTGGACACCTGTGAGGATGTGCCGCAGTGCTGCAGAGGAAAATCCTGGGAAGACTCCGCTTCTGCAAGAGCTGGCAGGGTGTGAGTGCTGGAGCATCCTCACTACCTCTACAGAAGGCCAGTGCTGCCTACCCTTCTGCACCAGCACACAGCAAGGTCTTCCTCCTCCGCCACTGTATTCTCAGTGTCATGTGGGGCCTCGTTGTGTTAGGGAGTGAGATGATTCAGGTAAAATATCTGCAGAGAAGTTTGCAACTGTGAGGTGTCGAAAAGCCTGGATGGGGAACCCCAGCTTTTTTAACTCCAAAGTAATGACACTTTAGCTATTGAACATTCTCTACAGTGGGTTGTACTCGGGCTTCCTGTGCTACACAAGCAGGTAGCTCAGCCACAGTGGTTAGAATCTGCTGCAGGGTACTGTGCATGGTCACACAGTACCTGGGATACTATGATTCATTTGGCCCTGGCAGTGATTCATTCCCTGGGTACATTTAATGGCTTTTGAATGAAAGGAGGGCCTGAGAGCATCTTCTTTTTATTTTATTGAGACAGGGTCTCGCTATGCCATTCGGGCTGGCCTTGTGCTCACTTTTGTAGTCCCCACGGTGCTCTGACTCGCATGGAGCCTCCTGTCTCAATTTCATGAATATTGGAATTACAGGCATGTGCCACCACCTCTGAGGCCTATGGCATGCCTGGGTTTCCAGGGCCAGGGACTGAACTCAAGTCCTTGTGCTTGCCAGGTAGGTGCTTTTGCCTCTGAGCCATCTCCCCAGCTCTGTGGAGCACCTATCGTCCAAAGTGAATTTCTTCCTTAATTTTTAAAATTTAAAGTTTTGAGTACAAAGTAATTTTATAATGAGCAGAATGACAAGTGCCCGAGTTCCTGTGGCACACAGCCTAGGGCCTGGGATGCTCTGCTTCCTCTGGGCCGCTCCTAACAATGTCCCAGGTGTAGCCACTCCTTTGTTTATGGCCATCTTGCTTTTACTTATAGTTTTATTACATATGCATGTTCTTCCTATCAACACATCCATTTTTATGTGCTTGTAAATTTTCAAATTTGATTTGTGATCTATGTGTTTTTTTCTGGGATTTTCTTTTCCCTCAACACTGATTTTGAGCTGTTCTCATTTTGTTCTGAGTTTGGGTAGCTCATTTCCAAAGTTTTCTACCTATATCATCCAAATCTAATTTTATAGTTTCTGTCAGTCCACTGTTTATTATTTTTTCTTGTATTTCTAATCTTGCATGTTTGAGGCTGTCTGTTATTTTCTTCTTTAATAAATTTGGATGGTTTGGAAGTTTTGCATTGTAGTTTTATCATTTCATGTATACTGTATATCTTAGTCCATTTCCCTTTACTATAACACAGTGACCGGGACTGGGTGATGTTTAAAAGAAAAGAAGTTCATTTAATTCATAGCCATGGAGGCTGGAAGTTCAGACAGCATGGCATCATGGTGAGTGTGTGTGTGTAGGGATTTCATGGGGAGACAGGCAGTCAGGAGCCTGGGGAGGGCCTGTACTTGCTCCTTGATAACAACTGCCCTCATGGGAACTAGTAGGGTCCCAGGAGAAGTCTCTTGACCCACTCCAACGTTAATGCTCTCAATGACCTCACTTCCTTCCCCTAAGCTCCACCTCTTAAAGGATCCACAGTTACTGACTGTACTGAGATCCAAGCTTCCAACCCAGGAATCCTTGGGGACCAACCCATATCATTTCCAAGCCACAGCATGATGCCAGTGCTGACATACTTTCCAAACATAAAAACACTTGAAATTAGTCAATATTTTAAATTTCTTCCAGTGAAAGTGGGTTTTATTTATTTATTTATTTTTATAGTTTAGTACAGGATATACAGGGTCTCGCTACGTAGATCGGACTCGTAGTGATTCTCCTGTGTTCAGCCTCCCAAGCATTGGCAGTACAGGTGCCAACCACCATGCCCAGTCTCCATCACCATCTCAGTGTGCCCCAGGGGCTGCACTGGCATGGCATATTGGGGATCAAACCCCGGCCACTGTGCTCTGCCTAAGCAGGTGCTTTAGTCTGCTGAGCTATCTGGCCAGCCTGAAACAGTGGGTTTTAGCCAAGTGACCCTGCTCACTCCACTGTTTCTTAAATACATTTAACTTTTTTAACATTTTAATTCCATACTGTTTCTTATCCCTGTAGAATTATAGATTTTTTAAAAATGCATTGCTTTATGGAAAGCTTGGTTTGATTTATCCATGCATTTGTCCTATTTGTCCACTTATCTTTTCAACATTCCATGCCTTCCTTCTGGAATCTTTGGCCTAAAGCATATCCGTTGGAATTCCTTTTAGCAAATGTTTATTAGCGTGTGTGCCCATGGGTCTGAAAATGTCTTTGTATTAACCCGGTTCTTGAAATACAGTTCTGCTAGATGTACAATCCCATGCTGATTTCTCTTCGGCATATTGAAAATGTTTCATGTTATAGTTTCACTTGCTAGCTGATGATGTGGAGTGAAGCCTGATTGCAATCATCTTTGTAGGTCCCCTGTCTTTTCTCCCTATGTGATTTAATTTTCTGCTCTATGTCTTTGGCGGTGCTATATCTTCCCTATTGTGCTTGTCTTGTTTGCTTCTGATCCTGCTTGGAATTTACTTCTCTTCCTTGGTTTTCATCATGACTTCTTGAGGTATTCAACTATGACAGCTTTGAATACAGCCTTTTCCTTCCCTCATCTCCTGCAGCAGGGCTGAATCTTTTTTTTTTTTTTTCAGGGCCAGGGGTCGAATGCAGGGCATTGCCCTTGCTAGGCAGGTGCTTATGCCACGAAGCTATTTCCCTGGCTTGAATCAATTTTAAAGTAAGTGGGGAACTTGCACGGGGCACAGAATTAAAGAGTAGCCCAAGTCCAGAACTAAATATAAATTCTATTTTAACACAATGTGTCTAGAAACAAAAACTTAGGCACACAAAACTTATGGCGAGCAAAATATCTAAATTTTGAACACAGACGGAATCTGGCAGTACCATGTTGAGAAATTTGGAGCCTAAAGCAAAAGGAAAATGTGTTCTCTCTCTCTTTTTTCTTTCTAGAGTATAAATTCTTCTCTAGAAATAAAATTCCTGAAAATACCAAAAATTGAAAGTCACTATATTAAAACTTGATACTATTTGAAGTTGAAATATTTTATAATGAAGTCAGAATTTATTTCAAGCTTATGTTTCTGGCTTTAACAGAAGTGAACCCATCAAAATATTTTCATAAAATCATTAACCTTTAAAATACATAAAATCTTGCATATGGGGTGTGCACTTTCCCTTTCCAGATGGTAGGATCTTCTTTTAGCATTAGTTCCCGTTGTGGAAGGTTAACTTTTAGACTACAATGCCGCTGCTGCTGCGAGGTTAGTTAGATGATTTGTCTGTAGTGATTCAGCTCATTACAGGCAAAGCTGGGCCTGGAATCCCCAACTCTTGCTTCTCAGAGGAGCTTTCCCACTTTCTGGGACCTGCATTATCACCTTTTGACTCATCTTTCTATGGGAGGTGAAGACGGATCAGGACCTAGAGGCTGGGAAGTTGTTGGAGAATTGACAGAGCCACCAGCTAAGCTGGGCTGTTGCTGGAATGTGACAGCTGGTCATGTGCTTGTGCTGGGTCTCTGTTTCTTGTACTCATTCAGGGCACAGCACAGGACACCGGTGAGTCTCTGTGGCTGCCTGCCACGTGCTGAAATGTCAGAGATGTGGAGACAGCACAAAGATGGCTGGGTCTTTATGCTTGTTTGCTGAACCCACTTTTTTCTTGTCATCTTTTTTGAGACAGGGTCTTGCAATGCAGTTCAGGCTGGCCTTGAGTTCACTTAGTAGCCCAGGTTGGTCTCAAACTTGCAACGATCCTCCTGCCTCAGCCTTCTGAGTGCTGGGATTGCAAATGTGTGCCACCATGCCCAACTTTAAACTCACTCTTATGCTAGACTCTGGCTCAAGTAAACATAACATAAGTCACACATATAAGAAGCATGTCTTCTAAAAGACAGTTCTACAATTGAAATTATCCTACTCACTATCTTCTCTTTGTCTGCAATTCCTGTTATTTCATTTTTGTCGCTGAACGGGTGGTCTAGCTGGTGCATCCTGGCAGCTTAGCTGGCACATGGCTGCCAGCTATGAATCTGCTACTGTTGATGAAAAGAAGCAACAGGTTTATTGGCTGGTTGATTGGAAATGTGATCTCCGAGGCACAAGTGTCCCCAAATCTGTGTGACCTGAGAGCAATGCTCCATTAGTTTTTGGGCTACCGAACTTATCCATATGCATATATGTGGGGCTTAGATGGGGTGATATACGACTGTGTGTGTGTGTGTGTGTGTGTGTGGTATGCAAGACATGGAGTGTCTATGTGTGGCCTGTGACATAGTGTTTGTATGATGTGTGTGTGTGTGTGTGTGTGTGTGTGTATGTGGTGTATGACTCTGTGATTGTGGTATATGTGTGTATGGTAAGAAGGAAGTTGCCTCAGAACCGATATTCTCCAGCCCTTCCTTTACAGGGCTTCAAACATGTAAGTGAAATTTAACTATGAGACTTCTCCGCAGTTGATTCTGTGGGAATGTTCTTCCCAAACCAGAGCCACATGAACTGGGGCTTTCACACATTCCTCAGCAGTGTCTCCTGTGGTCACTGATGTATGCACCACAAATGACCAGAGTTTGCTTGAGCTAGGATGTGGTTCACCTTCAGATCACATACTGGAAAGAAAGCTCCCCCGACCTCAAGACCCAGAGTAATAATGCTTCATCATTTATTTTTTTCCATGAGCGGTTAATACATATGAAATGCTTTGGATGTGTTAAGAATTCATGAAACAGTTGAGGTGGACAGAAGATATTACTACAAAGAAAGAAAATCAAATAATACTAAAACATCTGTCCCTGGACACAGGGCCAAAACTTAGAAAACCACTGTAGATCTGATCAAGCTCAATTCTCCTAGTCCTTCTGTGGCTCGAGTCAACGGGTTTTCCAAACAATTCCTGCTAAGATTTTTATACTGTTGGCAAAGAATAAACAAACACACTTCCCCTTTTCTCTCTTGCCTTACATAGAAGAGAAACACCGGCCTGTGGCTGCAGTTGCCTCAGAGAATGTGTACTCTGCCACCTCTTGGAAACCTAACCCATGGGTCCTGATCGGAATGAGGCTGGGAGGATTGATGGGTGAAATGTGCTCCACATAGCTGCTGTGACTCATACCTGGGGCCCCATAGTGGCCTTTGAATATGATGAGGGGATACCAAGGGATCTCATCAACACTGAAAACAGGTCCATTGTCTACCTTTCCTACTGCTTGTCAAGTCTAGAACTGGATTTCTGAAGTCAAATGCTCAATTGGAAAATCTCTAGCTACATCTTCTCCAATGCTATGGTCAATGACCATTTGTGTCCATTTAGATTTCTGTGAAATCAAACATTCAACTTCCGTGCACAACCAGCTGCTTTGCAGGCACTCACCCAGTGGTGGAGGCCTCAAGGCAAACTGCACAGACGTAGGATAATTCATCACCAAATAAGGTCCCATTGGATGTCACTGGTAACCATAGCATGTGGTATTCTCACCTGTGTCAGGCACTAGAAACAAAGTTCCTCAAGTTAGAATTTTCTGACTATAAGCTCCTACTACATTGTTATTATATCTTCATGTTTTAAGGTTTTTATACGTTTATAGGTTATGTGTTTTCTTACTAAATGACCGTCATGTTTGTTATTCCTTCTGCTCTATCACTGGAAGGTTCTTTGAAGCTGTGATGGCTTTGTCCCTTCATTACTCTGGGAATAATCATAATTTTAGCATCCCTGATAGCTCCTTGCATAGAACACATCCCACAACTAGTTTGGATGGTGTTGGCTGAGTCTCCATTTTCTTGCACTTGTTTTCGTATAAATACCCAGGGTGAGTGCTGCCAGTTGGGGGTGGGAGTCCAGGGCTGGCGGCAAGCAGGTGCAGTCCTCAGCTGTGCTGGCCACATGATGCTGGGGGAGGAGGGCAGCCCCCCAGCTTGCTAATTCTGCTAGCTGAGAAGCAACTGCCTTTGTGGTACAAGTGGATTAAAAGATGGGTCAGGACTTGTGAAAATGCTCTGGTGTTTATTCCAATAAAGTATGATGGAATCCATTGCTAGTCCTTCCCCTGAGAGGTGAGGGTTCCCTGGAACTCAGCCGAGTCCTTGATGGTTTTCTATTGCTGTGTAACAAATCACCACCAACTTAGCCACTTAGAGTGGCACCCGTGTTCTGAAGGTCAGAAGCCCCAGATAGCCTTTCTCTGTTCACTAAACAGGGCATCACAAGCTAAAAGCAAGATGTTGGCCAGCAAGAGTTCTGGTCTGGAGGCTCTGGTTTTTCCATGTGGCAGTAAGTTGTTATGCAGCAGTAGTAACTGGGACAAACCTGGAGGTAGAGTTCATTACCACTTTTTTTTCTCCCTACACTTATAGAAGTGCTGAGTGGGATGCTTGTCACGTACACCACTCCCTAGAAATCCTGCATCAGTCAGCTTTCCCACCAATGAGATACAAAACCTGAAGTGCCAAACTTCAAGGAGGAGAAGTTTAGTTTGGTTGATGGTCTCAGGGTGCTCAGTCCATGGCCACAGCTGCTAAGGTGGAAACATCACGGCAGAAGGGTGTGAGAGAACAAAGCTGGTCAGTTCACGGTGGCCATGAAGCAGAGCAGGAAAACAGTGCCAGAGAGGAAGGGCCAGGGAGCAGGGACCAGGTATGGACCCCAAGACCACATCTCCAGAACCCACCCAGACACACCCAGGAACATGACTAATCTGCTAGGTGCTTCTTAATCTGAAGAAGGTCACATATTAGGACACCAATGTGTGAGGAGCCAATTTCCCTTAAAATTTTCATTATGTATATATACTTGCCCTGTGCCAGAAGTAGGCGAAGATGCTGGGGATGTGGGTGCTGAGTAGGAGGCAGTGGCCCCCCACGTGGAGATCAGTGCCTGCTGAGGGGAAACCCACACAGGTAAGTATTCAAAACAGTTTTGAGCAATGGCAAGTCTTACAAGGAAAGAGAACAGCAGAGTGGCTGGTGCTGGGATGGTGGAGGAGAGGCACTCCTGAAAGGGTGGCAGCTAAAACTGAATCACAGTCACTTCTGCACTCATGCTTGTTTAGAAATGTGGATTTGTCCCCATGTCTTTACTGGATTAGGAAACAAGTGTTGTACTTGCTCATGCATGATTTCATCTGCAGAAACACATGGTAAGTGTTGCAATCGGCTCCCAGAGAGCCATGCTGTTTGGGAGCACAGGAAAGACACACGAGGACCTCAGGCATCTTCTGGCTCCCTCAGTTCACGCACACCCCCAGAAATCCCTGCACAGCCTGTGACATGAGTTCATCTGATTGCAAATGACCTCCACTATCCCATTTTCTTCTTCTTCCTCTTTCTCTTCCTCTTTTTCTCTTCCTTCTCCTCCTTTTCCTTGTCCTCCTTCTCCAGATTTCCCTACTCCTCCTCCTTTTTTTTTTTTTTTGAGATGGGATCTCACTATGCTGCCAGTCTGCCCTCCAATTGACAACTCTCCTGCCTCAGCCTTTCCACTCGCTGGAATTATAGGTATATATCACCTCAGCAAGTTGGCTGTTATCCTTTTAAAACATCTCTCTGAACACATTTCCCTGTGAGTTCTGTAGGCTCTGTTGCATGATTTTGCCTAGCATGGTATTTTTAGGGACACAGAACTCATGTAAGAGATCTGACTATAGAAGATGTTATGGGGTCTAAGAACACTGTCCCTAAGGCAGAAATGAACTATCTGTGGTGATGAACAGCATGAGGAGTGTGGTGATGAACAGTGTGAGGAGTGTGGGCCTCCTCTCCAAGGAGGAGATAGGACCGTCAGGCTGCTCCCTTGGGCTGGCCAGCAGAAGTCCCCACTGGCAGTAGGGGACGGGGAGGGGACTCTATTCTGTTAAATTCACTTCTGTGAGGCACCAGGATCTGAGAGGCTGACTGGGAGAAATCAGTGAGTCCTGATGGCACAACACTGACCCACTGACCCTCTCACCCCAAAAGGGGTACTGTGTGCTAGGTCATATTGTGCTGTTATGTGGACGTGTGTTCCTCATGGCAGAGCTGGGATGGAAACCGTGTCTAATGCTTGATTGGCCGCTTGGCAGTGGATGAAGGCAGAAGTTTTCAGTGTCTGGGAGAGCAATGCTTACATTTCTAGATCTTTAGTAATAGCCACATTGAAGGGATTTGAAGAAATCACACCCCCAGCTCCCCACACCAATGTCTGTTCACAAGCATGACAAACTTCCTGCCCACATTTTCCACTGTGACGTGACTCCACTTGGAGATGTGTGAATCCTTGACTTTCTGACGCTCCTGAGACAAAATGACACTGCTTTCTTTGGTGCCTTTGAGTCCTTGAGATTCCTGGAAGCCCCTTCTAGGCATTAGGTTGAGGTTCTACATGGCTGATGTGTAAGTAGTGGAAGAAGTTCAGTTGACTGGTGGGTGGTTGAAGGGACATAGTGATGGCTCTATCCTATAGGTGGGGAAACTGAGGTAAAGGGGGGTACACAGACAAGCTCCAGGTGTCCTGGTGGGGCTCAAGATAATGCAGCACTCTGATTCTTTACTTCCTCACCTCACTTCCTTAGCCACTCCTTATCTCCACTAGGAGGTAAGAGAGCCCTCAGTTATAGCCCTTAGCCCAAGAGAGGCAGGCACTGGTGTGTGGACCTGCTCTTCCTTGGAGGTTTCCTTTCTTTCTGTCCTATGGAGTTATGTGATGTAATGAAGGTCCTTCCTGGTCTTTTAGTGGGGCTTTTCCCTCCATCCATCAACTCTTACTTCTCTAGAGAGCTGCAGTGTGGGGAATCACAAGGGTCCCCCTTTTGTCCACCACACTTAGGCCATAGCCCCTACTCATCATCCTGTCCCCCACTGCCACCCACATCTGACATAGCTTGAAGATTTGTGTCTTTCTACTTCTTCGCCGACCATCCCAGCACTTGCCAAGTACCTCACCGATGCCTTTCAGCTGATGAGGAAAGCTCATGTACCGATGAGGAATGGACATTCACATGAGTTCAGCTTGAAAAGAAGGAAATTCAAAAGAAGATGCAGGAGTAATCAAGAACTGTATCAAGAACACAGAAAGGTCTAGGGATACCTGAAGACCAAGGACCTCCCACCAGAGAGATAATGTGATATTTACATGTGTGTGTCCCATAGAATGGATAACATGTATATAAGAAGGAAAACATACAATAGACCCTGTGATGGAGGAAGGAACTGTTCAAAAGGAAAAGGGAACAAGGGAGATGGGTGGGGGGAGAAAGGAAGGATAGGAAAGAAAAATTGAGAAAAGAAGGATAAAATGAAAACTGAGCTTTGTGAATGGGGAGGGGAAGGGAGCTTGAAAGGAGGGTACAGGAATGGGGAAAAAAAGAGGAATCAAGATATATCACGCACAGGTACAACCTCCCCTAAGGAATGTGATCATTGTGTGTACCTGAATTGTACCAGTACATTTAAATTAACTAAATATATGCATATTAACACACATACACACACAAACACAAATGAACAAAGGCCCCAGGATGAGGGAGATGGTCATTTCCAAGAATGGGCTGGGCTGGGCTTGGTCTCTTTTTTCTTCCTCTTCCTCCCCTTTCTCCTCCTTGTTCACTTCTTTCTGTTATTTTTATCCAACTGTTACTTCCCAACTTGCATCCTTGGGTCAGGTGTCCACCATGGCTCAACCAACTGTGATGCAAAGATGAGATAGCTTGTCAGACCCTGAGGGCCACCCCCTTCATATGCATGGAGGAAGGCCTCATCAGTGCATATGCAGGGTTGGAGTAAACTAGCATCTTTAGGACAACTTCAGTGCATAGAATGTAATATTTAATAAGCTCGGGGAGGCTTGGGCATCTCGTCTCCTTTATGAGCTGGGTCTCTGGTGGCCCATCTGTCAAACAGTCCCTATTTGACCTGCCTTCTCTCACAACTTCTTGTTAAGAAGATCAAAGGAAGCAATGTCTGCAATGGTGCTTTAAATATGAAATGTCAACCTCAGTGTCCAGTGACAGGAAATTGATTAAATAAGTCATGACAGAACTGTGTGATGGAGCACCAGCCCGCCAATAAAATACAGTGGTAGCAGATTATTTATGTGGCAAGATGTTTAAGCCTTTACTAAATGGAAAAAGTGAATTCCAAATGGTACACACATTATGGCTTATTGGTGAGCATGCAGAAACACACATATTTTCTCTTCTTTGGAAACATATTTACTAAAATAGCAGTGGTATAACCTGGATGGTGATTGATAATTTGAAATTTTATCCTACTTTTTGAGGTATGATTTGTAAATTTTCTTTAATAAACATCTATCATTTTTGTAATAAGGAAAAGAAATAAAGGTTATTTTAAAACATAATGTAATGCAAAGCTATAATTTTCTTATGAAAAAACTACTTTCATTTTTTAGACCCCACAGTACTAACCATGTGTAAGGGATTCACTAAATCATTTTGGACTCACAGGCAGAATTGCATAGAAATACCTGGCTGTCGCTGCGTGTGTCTGTGACCATCAGATGGGTCACCTGCTGCTCTGCCCAGGCTTTCTCAGGCTGTGCTTGCCTGGAGGCAGTAGTGACCCCTGGTCTCACCAACTGAGAGCAGGGACATGAGGCTCAGAGTGGAAGAAACCTCCAGCCCACGTGTGTGGAGCACACTGCTGGTGTACAGGGACCTCTGAAGGAGAGGCCAAGGGTCAGAGCAATCCTCCCCAAAGGGAGAGGAAGTGAGGTGCACCTCCCTCCACTTCCACCACCTGCTGCTGCATTCAGGCTCCTTCCAGAGGTCTCTAACTTCCCAGCCCATTTCCAGCCTCCAATGCCTGGGAAGAGCAGGCTCTAGCATGGGAGAAGGCATTTGATTTGGCAAAGACCTTCAAACTCTTGCAGTTGGAAGGTGTTATGGGTTGTGTCTAATTGTTCCCCCAAAGCCTCACGCAGTTACGGGGCAGACTTCTAGAGTTTGTGATTAACTCATGATCCAGTGCTGGGATTATGGGTGTAAGTGCTACTGGGATTATGGGTATGAGTGCTATACCTGGCCTGGGGCAGATAGCCTGAGTGCAACGTAAGGGAGACAGACTTGCTCTCTGTTGCCCTTGTTGCCACTACTCCCTTTTGCTCTTACCATTTTGCTGTTTTCCACTGCTATTAACTGCTGCCCTCTGCTATGTGCCAGTTGTCTTGGAGCCAGCTGAGTATGGACTGAAAGCTGCACAAACTGTGAGCTAAATAAACCTTTTCTTCCTTAATTTGGGGTGTCCGATATTTTGTCCCAGCAACAAGGGAAAAGTAAGCAAGACAAAGGGCATTGATTGGGGTGACACTCACAAGAGCAATGAACGTCCAGGGGCCAGAGGCTAGGAGAGCTGTTGCCATGGCACTGTGCTTTTATGATACATACTCCCCCTTCTCACCCACAGTTCTGCCTCAGTGGGCCTGGGGCTGGCAGGAAGAGGCCAGAGATGCTCCATCTGTGGTGGGTCCAAGGGGAAATCCTGGTGCTAGCTTGTCACTTACTTGAGTGACTGTCCCTGGTAACTCTAGAGATGTTCAAGACAAAAGTTGTGAAGTCTAGACTTCAACATTAACCTATTATGGAGAGGAAAGCTGAAGAGTGTACCATTGACACGTGATATCAGACCTCAGAGATGGTTTTGGCAAACTCTTTTTATTTTTATGATGTGCTTGAGCTCTTCTGCATACATGGCAGAATTCCATTAATCTGACAAGTCTATAAAATCCCTCACAACTCATTTTACAGTGTGTTTGCAATTTTTCAGGCTGAGTTATTTATTGGTGATTTTTTTCTAATACCTTTCTTTCTGAGCTGGGCTTCTCTTTCCCAAAATAGGATTGCTCACTTTTTTGAGAGGAAGGGACCTGTGACCACTGTTAGCAGGACAAATAAATACTTACTTAATGGTACTGAGCAGGTAGTGACAAAGTTCTGAACCCTACAAGCTTTAGTAGAAACACAGGCTTTTAGAACTAGAATCCCAACATTTTCATTTTATGGTTGAGGAATCTGAAGCCCAAGGTCATTCAACCAGTTCAACAACTAGATGAATCAACCCCCACCAACCCTTCCCACGCAGTGCCTTCCTAAAAGGCTGATTGGCAACCATCTCTGGCTGGTAGGGAAAGGATGCTGGTTCTACACATGGACCACTCACTCCAATTGTCAGGTCAGGCTTCCTGTGGTGGTATGTTATGGAACCTCATCTCTCTGGCCTCTCAGTGCTTAGTGGTGATGCCATCCCTGTGTTTTTTCTGGGTCTTTTAGTGTCCTAGATTCCAGATTGACCAGGGCTTTCTCCTTCAGAAAATATTGACCAATTACTTCCAAATACTTCCAATTAGCTACAACAGGTTGTTATGGGTGCCTAAGTTATTTTTGGAGTGTCAGGAACAGAGAGAAGAGATGGCTGGAAGCCAGCACACTTAAGTTCTCTGGTCTGGTCCCCTTCCCACCTCCATGGGCACAATTATAAGGGTGAATTAAATCATGTGCATGAGTAAGGTTTAGTTTGCTAGGGATTAAGCATTCTGAAGAGAAGTGTGGAACTGGCCTCTTGGACGATTCACACAGGACATCAGCTAAAGATGTGTTACAACCTGCTAGAGCTCCTTGCTGGCTGGCTGGCTGGAGAGGGAAGAGCATTAGCCCAGGCCAGGAGAGGCAGGCATGTGCTCTGAAGCTACTACTTCTGAGGTAGGAAGTAGAACAAAGACCAGCAAAACTCAGAATGGAGTGGGGCAAGAATTGAGAAACCAGGCAGAGCAAGGACAAATATGTTAAGACATCAGATAACCAGATGTTAAAGGCTGACTTGTTTTCTCAAGACCCCCAGGCATGCACAAATCCCCAAGTACACTTTGGGCTGTGTAAAATCTCATTTACATTGCAGTTTTGACCCCCAAGTGGGCTTTGGATGACATGACACTTCCTCTATAAACCTTATATGGTCAAAAACTCCCCCTTTTGAAAGGTGGCCGAGTCAAGGACCCCATTGACTATGACCCCTGTCCATCCCCATCTACCGAGTCTCCTACAACCCCAGGTCCTTAAGAGACCCAGTGCTGGCCCTATAGGGGCCATTTCTCACTTGTCAGCTCCAATCTTGTGAGACAGATCTTTACTTCTTTTGCTTACTTTCATTATTTCTTTTTAATCCATGCCTACATGCCCATGTTAGGAATTAGATGTTTTCTGAGAGGCAGGGAACCAAGAGGAACAGCTATATAATCCACCATGAATTGAGCAACTTGCAGATCTCTATTTTTCCTCCATGCTTTGGAATAATTTTTACCATGTAGAAATGAGTGGAAGTGAGTTCCCATGTGTCCTCTACCACCCAGTGAATCTAGTAGTTAGCATCTTATTTTACCCTGGTTGCTTTTATTCTTCTTCCTTTTTTTAATAGGATCTTAAATGTTTATTTTATTTCATTTTTTTTTACTAAGTGTGCCATATTCAACAGCAAATAATCATGAATACCTAGTGTATGAGGCTGCTTCAAATTAAAGACTGGAAAATGAAATACATGCTTAATTATTATTCCTTGACATATACAAATAAAAATTGTACAGTTAATGATTTTAAAAGGAATGTAAGTACAAAAGAAGCACATAAGGCATTTATACCTCATACATTACATATATGTGAGTAGATAGCTCAAATATATAAGTGCAATTGTTTTCTTATTTTTCATTGAATTTTAGGTTTCATCCTTTGCACTATGGAAAAAAGTAAACTAATTTCTCCTCTTTCTATTTTTCTGCTTCCTTCTGTCTCTCTTCACTCTTCTCTTTCTCCTCTTCCTCCTCCTTTTCTTTCTTCTCTTCTTTTTCCTTTTTTCTCATTTCCCTCTTTTCCTCTTCATCTCCTTCTTTGCTTTTCTCCTCCTTTTTCTCCCTCTTCCTCTTTCACCTTCTCCTCTCTTGTCTCTTCTCTCCCTCTTATCTTTTTTCTGCCATCCTTGTTGTTGGGCTGTAGTCCACAGGGTCTGCAGATTCTGCTTTGTGTGCCCCCTTCCCTTAGTGGACCTGGGCTATTTCCAGCATGGGGCTGTTATGATTGAAGCTTCTGTACACAGTTTTGCTCATGACATTTTCTGCACCAACTCTTAGGATTTAAAACTAACCAGTTGACTTTGTACATCTATTTATGAGAATGTCCAAATGAAAGTCTATGAATCACAGGTCCTAACTGAGACCCATAATGGCTTGGAATGCCATAATGTCTCAAAGGACAAGACAAGGTCACAGCTAAAGACACCTGGGTCCAGCCCCAATTAACTGGACAAAGACTGGTTGCAGGCATCTAACACCTATGGTGAAGGTCTTCCTGGAAATGACATAGTTCTCCTAAAGTAACATTATCTCTTACTTAAAGAAGTCCTTGAACTGATCCCAAGGTCCTACTCCTATCCCCATATTTTCCTCAGTATTCCCCTCCTTTGTTTGAAAACCAAATCAATATGGGCTTCCCAGAGAAATTCTTTGTGTTAGCCTACAGAGAATCCTGAATTCTGCTAGAAGAGCCCCAAAATCCTACCACTTGTCTGTTTCATTTAAGCCTTTACCTTCCACTCACCATCCACTCATTGGGGAGGTTACTGGCCCAATCTGTTGGTGATAATGCTTTATTCCATTTAAGCATGTACTCCATGCTATGCTGGATGTGTTCTTTGACAGACCTTCTCCAGAAAAACGGCATTTTAGGCCTGGATTTCCAAGTTAAAGCTCCTGACAACTGGTACAGTGAAATGCCTGAGGCTTAGCGGGACAGGACTCCATCCCTCCCTAGTCCTACACAAGCTCTTGAGGGCTAAGTGAGCTTCAGATGAGGCTTGCCCATGCTCACCTGTATCCCCTCTCCCTCATGCATCAAGTTGAGTCCTGTGTCCCACATCCTTCTCTGAGAAGAGTCCAGCTCCTCCCCATCCCAGCATCCAGGGCTCAGTTTGTCTTGACTCCTTTTGACCTTAGGTTCTGCTGCACAGGGCCTACCGCAGCCACATATAGTCCTCTTTCACTCATGTTGGGTCTCTAAGCCCAGCCTCGGTGACACCCTCTGCTCCTGTGGTTCTGCCTCTCTCCAGAAATCCAAGACTAAGACCAAGTATGGAAGTGGCTGGTCCCAGATCACTCATCTGCTGATGGGAGAAGCCAGAATTTAAAGCCAGGTCTACCCTGTCTCCAAGTTCACACTCCTATTCTCCTTCTCAGGTAAGAAGCTATAGCACTTGTAGTTACAAAGAAGGGGATGGACATCAAATACCTTTGACTTAGAGTTTTTAAAATGTGTGATTACAAGAAAAGGTGGGATGAATCAGGGCATAAGTAGCCCACATGGGAGAAAATAGAAATGATTGAACCTGGAGCATGGACCCTAGATGACAACAGCACAGGGACACCACCACCGCCATCAGTATGACCATGTTTCCCAAAGACAAGTTAAGTACTTTCATGTTTCTGGTTCCATCTTAGAGAAGAGAGTGAGAACAAAATTTAAAGATGTTGCCATTTATCTGGAAGAGATCATAGTGCACTACCTAAAAGGAGCCTGATTAACCCCAAAGGAATAGAGTTGTTTGTTGTCAAGCATGTTTTCCATTTTTCCTACGAAGGGACAAGGTGGATTCATAGGGAGATTACATTTTCATCCTTATTGAGAAAGCTGTACTTTTGTTGCCTGTCTTAATGTGCAGTGCATTAATTTATAGCTTCATACATGTAATACAAGGGAACTGAGAACCCACACTAAGAAATGGGTCTCATATTTCCTCTTGGCTGTACTTAGGTAGAGAGTCACAGTATTGCTCTCCATTAGCTCTCTCATGGGGGTTCTGATGCAGTGGCTTCAGAGACAGGACTCCTTTCTCCCTGGGCTTGTCAAGGACCACAGAGTAGGCTGCTTGAAGGCAGGAGCCTAGTTCTAGTCTCAGAAGTCTATGACGGGTTGGTGACTCAGCTTAAAAGAAAAAAAATATTAATGCTGAATTAGCTCTTGTAAGTCTACAAAGTCTACATGTAAGTAACATACAAGCAGTGTGTAATGGCCAAATAAGGCATTAGGGACTTGTGGTGACTATGCAGGAAGGAGATCACATGTCTCAACAGTATTCATATATATTTTCAAAAGGAAAAGAAGACACCTTTCATACCAAACAAACAAACAAACAAAAAAAAAACTAAGAGTTTTCAGGCACCCTCCACAGCCTCACTTTCACAGCTAGTATTCCCAAACTTTTCAGGTTTTTCATGTGGAAATAATTTCTAAAATTACTTCTTGACAGAGAACAACCTCTTATCTTTCATATATTTTTCTTTTATGAGACATTTTAGAGCTTCAGGCAGGAACCATTAGAATCCCAGATAACCTTAGGAAAGAATCGTTTAATATGACCAGTTTTGTCAAAAGAGAGGTGAGTTCACAGACTGAAATTTCAGGCTAGTATTTTCATTCACCTGGAGACACTAAGAGACTTTTTTATAGGTATTAAGTTAGACTGTTCCCCTATTGATCTCTGAATGCAATGAAAAACACAAACAAATAGCCAAGAAAAACATTAGAATTGTGTACAAGTCTCCTGAGATCAGAGAGACCACTTGCAAATAGTGACACTTGCAAATTCCCCACCCAGGTTGCCTCAACTTTTGTGGGCTGGTAGGGCCCTATTTTCAGACTAGTCAAAAATGGACAGAAGAGTTCGCCTCATGTTAGGGAGAAAATTAGAGACCTGTGTAGTGGGGAAGGAAATTGTATCTTTTTAGGTGCAGTCATAAGTCATGTAGTTGGGGTATGGAATGTGAACAGGAAGATATATGTGGACCCCACACAATCAAAGGGGTGGACCGTGCCAGCTACAAACCTATGGTCTTAGCTCCCTACTCACCCTGCCTTTCTGGCCTTGTGAACTGGGACTCATCTCTGTCCTACCAGCTGCTCTCCATCAGTCAGTGCATGAGTGGAAGACCATAAGGCTGGAGGGGGATGGGCCTGTTCCTTTCTGTCCCCACTTTGCTTCTCCACATTAGCAGCAGTAGTCTGTTCATATAGCAAAGGCTGAGACCGGTTTGTGGTCTCCCCAACATTCACAAAACCAGCCTTATCACATCCCTCTTCCAGACACTTGCCCCAGTAATCAGTGCTCTTCCTCAGAGGTCCTCATCCAGCCCCACATGACCCTACCCTGAGCTCAGACAGTGGCTCTTGATGTCCCCTCTTCTTTGATACGAGTTTTGCCTACGTATGGCCTCTCCTTAAGCATCTTTGTTCATCAATTCCAGCCATTTCTCTGAGCCCCTCCAGCCCATGGGTCATCACTGCTTCCTGCACTTCTGATCCCAAAATCCTTCATGTTCTCCTTCAACACCAAGATAATGATCCTTCTTACTAAGTGGCCTCAGTTTGATTTCTAGCACCTTACAGAACCACGATAGACAAAGATGAGCATTTAGGGTAAAGGAGAGACGAGCCATGCAGAATTGCTTATACTTACAATGCTATGTGTGTCTACACCTACAGACATCTAGCTCAAGTATCATCTACTGTGAGGGGTTCTGATGAGCGTTTTCCCCAACCTCAAGTGGCTAACTCATTTCTGCCTCATGAGAATACTCTCTAGTCTACTCAGCATCTGGGTATGCAGCATGGCCCCAGGAAGGCAGGAAATCCTTCTAGCCATCCCTCCATAAGATCTGTCCTTTCAGGCAATGTGCTCCATCTAGTACAGACCTCTTCCCTATAGGTCAAAATATGAAATCTTTAAAGAAAATCACCACCACTGATGGAGGAGTGTGAGCTTGCTGCCTGCCTCTCACATGATTACACCAGAACAAAGCAGGCCAGAATCTGCACATACTGGGGGAGTTTTTGTAACACTGAGGGGTACACAAGCCACCAGAAAGTACTGGTCTTCCTAGCTCAATTAACTTTCCACTTTGTCCTCAGTATGAGGCATAAAGAGACCTCACCAGCATACAAATTTCTCCTAGCCTGCTCAGAGAAAACTATGGATCACTTCATAAATGAAGCGGAAATAGGGGGCAATTTAAATCCATCCTAGGATTTCTATGAACATTTGTATGAACATACACGTCTCCCTAGTAAGACTTTGTTAGTCACATGTCAACTTTAGGATCCCAAAAAAACATTTACCTCTGTCTTCCTGCATCAACACTGAAGTTAACAGTGATTTCCTCTGAGAACTCAAGGTCAAGGAGCTTGATTAATAAGTTCTCTGTTTATGTTGACCTTCTCCTAAGAGGAAAATCAAATAGTACTTCTGAGTCAAAGGATTCTTGAGACCTTTAACCCACTTTTTAGGGTTACAGGGAGAAGAAAAGTGTTATTCTCATGGCCGGCTGCAGTTTGAGCAACTTAGCTTACAGTAAAGGCAGAATTCCTTTCAGGAATAGTCAGAATGGGTGCCCTCCACACACTGAAAAAGCTCATGTTCAGCTGGAGCCTCAGAAACCTTTGAAAATAGGTTCTTTGCAGATGCAGTTGGTTAAGGTGGAGCTGTCTTGAGTAGGGTCAGTCCTGATCCAATGATGATGTTCCTGCGAAGAGACAACACAGAGAGGACTAGCACCATGAGGTGGTGGAGGCAGAGACATCTGATAGCCCTGCTGACCAAGGACTTCTGGTGTCCACCAGACTAGGATGAAAGGCAAGGAGGGATCCATTCCTAGAACACAGAGGGCATCTGACCCTGGCAACTCCTCGATATTGGACTTTAAGCCTCCAAAACTGTTAGAGAATATGTTGTACTGTAGGACACTCAGTTTGTGATGACTTATTATAAGAGCCCTGGGAAGCTAATACAGTGAATTTTCTTCATCCTACACTTGTGTCCTGCCTTCCAACACCAGTGTCTGCCTCAATGTCAGAAGTTAAATTGTGGATCAAGAGAATTGCAGTTTCTCTTCCAATGACTTGAGGTAATCTGTCTACTCCTTATCAGTAAGTGACCTTTAGGAAAACCATAAAATATAGCATGTGAGCTAAAGACAGTATGTAAAGCTTATGTACATTTTAAAGAATGATGGTTGTTCTATTTTATATATTTAGCACAGGGTCTGCAGGGTCTCACTACACAGATTGGACTCATAGTGATCCTCCTGTTTTCAGCCTCCCAAACACTGGGATTATAGGTGCACTCCACCATGCCCAGTCTCAGTCGCTATCTCAGTGCACCCCCAGGGATGGAGCCAGCATGGCTCACTAGAGATCAAACCCTGGTCCCTGTGCTTCCCTAAGTGGGTGCGTTAGTCCACTGAGCTATCTGGCTGGCCAATGGTTATTTTATAAAAGCAAAAACTTGTCTTTAACCTCTGGAGTTGCCTATTTTCCCTTTCCCAATACATATCTCCACCTTCTGCTACAAATGTCAGTCATTTTCATACTTTACTGTTGGGAGCTGCAGGAAGCTAAGAAATTGATCAAACATGTGTAGGTGGGACTGGGCCTCAGTGCCTAAAGCAAACAAGCTACCTCATTCCTGAGATAAACATCCTGTTTGGCTAAGGTCTGCTATTAGTCGCTAGGCAACCTTGTGTCATATGTTATAAACTTTGCAAAAGTGTAAATAAAGGATTGTTTCATTGTGTGGGTAGAATTAGTCTTGCCCATCAAGCAGACTAGCGACCACCTAGCCCAGCTTTTGTCTTCTTATCTTTCTCATTCCTGCTGCTGTGTCTTCCCAGGTACAACTGTTCTCAATGAGACCAATGGATCCCCACACTTTACTTTTTTTCAGCTTCATCATATATGTATGCTTTTAAAAAACAATACATGACTTTATTAAATAAATAGTATCATGTTTTAATCTTTTTTTAAAACTTTTTTTTTTGTACTAAGGATTAAACCCAGTGTTATAGGCAGCTGAATTAGATAGAAGTATTATAGGTAGTCAGACAGGATCAGGCCTTCAAGGAGACAATATGGAAGACAAGGTGACTTTGCAACTTGGAAGAGACAGACACTCCCAGTAGGCCATATTTCAAGACAAAAGAGGGAACAAATACAGCTACGTACTTCCCTAGGGATAGGCATCTGGGATGATATTCTAAATAGGTATCAATCACCTTGGAAGAGTCCAAATGAGTCACTAGCCCAACCCCCAACAGGAAGAGACCCTGTCCTGTATTCATGCCCACTTCCTAAGTGACTCTTTTCTTCATTTGGTCCTGGATTTAATCAATTTTACCTGCGCAATAGTGCTTGTAATCTCATTGGTTGACCATAGTGTTTTCCCACCTCATGCCTACTGAAGCGAGTTCCCGTGTTCTCCACCACCTTAGACCTGCCTGACAGCATGGTGTTCCTCTATAAAAGTTCCTGGAAGAGACAGCTTCCTGGGGACAACCCACTTGCCCCCCACTTCTGTCCCTCTCTTGGACAGGAGCATTCTTTCCCCCAGTAAATATATTCTGCTCATAACCTCCATTAATTCCTAAAATTCATTCTTTGGTTTTAGAGAACACATACTCTTCCCAGGTACTTTTAGGTTGGGAGTTTCATTTTTTCCCCTATATCCTTTGGAGGTTATCCACCCGAGATCAGTTTTTCTCCCTGTGTCACCAGAACCATCACACTGAGCTATATCCCTAGACCTTTTTTAATTTTTTATTTTGAGACAGAGTTTTGTTAAGTTACTAATTTGCCCAGGCTGGGCTGAAATTTGGAATTCTCCTGTCTCAGCCTCCCAGGGTGCTAGGATTAGGGTTGTGCAGGACAGCAATCTCAGGCTCTTTAGGCATCCTTTTAAGTTGTTCTCTTTGCCCACTCAGCATTATTTATCTTTTAAAAAATTTACCTGTACTGATATTTAACTACAGTTGTTTTTACCTTTTCCTGCTGCACTCTGGAATATAAGAATTTGTTGGTTCAATCTACTTTCAATAGACAGCATTGTTATTCCTTGATTTCTTATTGCTAGTTTACATAATGATGCAAAAAAGTCATACTTTGACCTGATTATATCTTTTTATTTGGAGAGAAAATGTGGCAAATGTGTTAAAGAGGAAATGCTGAATCATCACATATGTATGTCTATATATACTTATGTCCATATAAATTTTAAAATTTGTGTATACATAAATTTTTGAAAGTTATGTATATGGGGTGTGATTTACTTAAAGACAATTCATTTTCCAAAATAACTGAAGTGTATTATTGTCCACAATTAGGTATGAGCATATCCACTACTTCAAATTCACACCAATGCCTGACATCATCAGACCTTTTAATTCATAGTTTTCATTTGCATTTCTCTGCTTTTTAGTGAACCTGAGGATGTTTCTGTACAGATATGAAGGTTTTTTTTGCATTTATTCCTTGTCTCAATCAGTGCGGGCTCTCTTAGTGAGCTATCACTGACCAGGTGGCTTATAAACAGCAGAACTGAATTTGCACCCATTTTGTGGAGTGTGAAAGTCTGAGGTCCAGGTACCTACACGGTCAGTTCCTGGGGAGGGTTCGTTTTGGTGAGTTCCAACTGCTGACCTCTCATTGTTTTCTTCCATCATGGAAACCAAGCAAGAGACTTCCCTTGGGCCCCTTTTGTAAGGTCTCTAACCCCATTCAGAAAGCTCTGTCTTCAGAACCCTACCTCCCCTCAAACCCTACTTCCCCTCAAACCCTACTTCCCCAGACCATCACAGCGGGGGATTAGAATTTCAACATACTAACTGGCGTGTGTGTGTGTGTGTGTGTGTGTGTGTGTGTGTGTGTGTGAGAAATACACTCGGCTGACATGGCTAAGGTTGACATAGGCCTGGAACATGAACTCAGGCCAATGATAGAGAGTCTATTCATTAAATTACAGAACCGAGGCCAAGTTTATATCGAACCTTCCAGCCCAAGTAGTGCTGAAATAAGACTATGGGGTGCTGGGATGTGACCTGGGCCTCCAAAAGCTTCTTCAAGAGAGCCAAATTATTTTTTTATTATCTTATTTACTCTAGTTGGACTTGATTAAATAATTGATTAAATATCTAATCAATTATTCAGTGAACAACCTTTTTTCATTACTTAGCTGTTAGTGCCTACCTACCTTCCTTTCCTCATTTCCTATCTTTTTCCCCTCTGTATTTCTCCTTTCTTTTGATCAATCTTGCCAGAGATTTGTGAATTGCACTAATCTGTTCTTTAAAATACCACTCCTGACATAGTCAGTCATCTTAGTCATCTCTTTGCTTTGTATTTCATTTATTTGGATTTTTTTTTTTTTTTGCCACTTCAGCCTGCCTTAAGGGAAGGTCTGGTACAGCTTCTGGAGCTGGGAATCTAACTATGGTCCTATGCGCCTCCCTGCATTTACCCAAGCAGTGCTTTAAACAACTGAGCTGTCCAGCAAAGCCTATTGGGATTCTTTAGGGTTTATTTCTATTTTATGAAAATCTCAGGCTATCACAAAAGTGGTAGAATAGCATTTCTAAATTCATGACCTTGAAAAATATACACACATTTGTGTATTCCATTTCTTGTTAAAGTATCTGCTTTATATACCAATTTTCTTAATATGCCATTTATTTTTGTTATGGGTTCTTAAGACATGTTTTCTTTTATTTTTAACTAACTTTATTGGGGCATTTTAGATATACATAATGATCACCTTCAACATATGCAATTGCACCACAATGTGGTGTATCTTAATTTTTTTTCCCATCCTCCTCCTTGCCCTTCATTCCCTTTTCTCTTCTTTATTTACAAAAGCTTTATTTCCATTTTTCCTAACTTTCAATTATAAATCTTTTACTCAAATTCTTTGCATTGTGGATGGGAAGCAGTTATTTTCCATTTGTAGTCTGCCTTTACATTTGTTAAAACTTTTCATTGAACGTAAGTTTTGAATTAATCTACTTTTCCTTATCTTATGTACTCTAGTTGGATTTGCTTAAATAATTTTTATTCTCTTCAAAAAGTCGTTGGAGACCCAGGTCACATCCCAGCACCCCATTGTCTGATGTCAGCACTATTTGGACTGGAAAGTTTGTTATAAACTTGGCCTCGGTTCAGTAATTTCATGAATAGACTCTCTAACATTGGCCTGAGCTTGTGGTCCAGGTGTCCATCAATCTTAGTCACGTCAGTGGAGTGTTTTCACACCTGAAACCTATGTGCATCTCCAGTCACATCGAAGCTGATTTCCTCCCTCCCTGTCCTGGTCTAACTCCTCCATCAAGGATGTGGTTATTTTGGGCTTTGGGTTTGTGTGGAAGTAGAATTGTCTGTTCTCTGAATGTGCAGATAAATTCTGCTGTAAAAGTGAGTCTGATATTTTATTTATGGAAACCTTTACATTAACTGTTGAGTTCTACTAGTTAATATTACATCATTCATATTTTTTAAAATTTATTCCTCCAAGCAGAAAGCTTCGGTAAGATATACGTTTCTAAGAATATGTCCATTTCCTCCAAATGTATTGCTATAGTCATATTATTTTACTGAATCTTTTTACTATTTATAGCATTCAGTGAGTAACCCTTTTTCATTACTAAGCTGTTAGTACCTACCTTCCTTTCCTCCTTGTCTCCTATCTCTCTTTCCCTCTCTATTTCTCTTTTCTTTTGATCAGTCTTGCCAGAGATTTGTGAGTTGCACTAGTCTGTTCCTTAAAACTCTACTCCTGACATAATCATCTTAGTCATATCTTTGCTTTGTATTTCATTTATCTGGATTCTTCAGTGTTTATTTCCAACTATTTTATTTAACTTTATCAATCCTTTATTTCTTAAATTGACTCCTTTGCTCTTTTCTTCTTAGTATTACTCCTTATAAAATATGTATTTTTCAAGGTCATGAATTTAGAAATGCTATTCTACTACCTTTGTGATAGCCTGAGCTTTAATAGTCAGTATTTAATGGCTTTTTATTAAAATATTTTCTAATTTTTATTTATTCTTCAATCTCTAGGTTACCTCATAAAATCTCATTGTTTACACATCAAATGGTATAATTGTCTTGTTCACATCTTTTCATCTTATCAGTTGTTACTACTTGGTATAATAATTATTCAAAGAGGCATGTTAAAAGTCTAGTAGTGTAAGGATGGATAATAGCTAAAAATGTTAAGCTTGGTATTATTTTTAGGTGCTCATGAGCTTAAAATTGTCTAACTTTTCTGATAAATTGATATTGCTACCTAAGTGTTTCTCCTCAGCCATGAAACTGCTTTTTCTGAGAGTAACATGCCCAGCCAGCTCTCCTGGGTTAGTTTTCGCTTGCTGTATCTCTTTCATGTGTTCGAATCTTTGACCTATGTGCTCAGGTATTAGATGTGTCACACATCATGTAACTGGATTAACACAGCGTGTAAACATTCTCTCTGGAAAATTCATTTACATTGGTCATGATCACCCTGATTGACTTTGAGTTAACAGAAGCTTAAATTTTAAATAAAAGTGTCAAAATATTTATTTTGTAACATTCTCAGTTTTAAATAAGGGGCCAGTAAGATAGTTCAGTGGACCAAGAGCCTGCTTTGGAAAGCGCAGGGACCAAGGTTCAATCTCTGGTCTCACTTGCTGCACTGGCCCTGCCCCCAGGGTGTGCTGAGCCAGCAAAGGAGTCAGGGCATTGTGACACACACCTCTAATCCCAGCGCTGGGGAAGCTGAAAACAGAAGGATCACTACGAGTCCAAGCTGTGTAGTGAGACTCTGTACCAAATACATAAAATGAAAAAAAATAAATAAAAATAAAAATAAATGAGGTCATGAGTTCTATGTACAAAGTATTTAATATGGATCTCAATGTAATTTTTACACGTGCTTGCTGCACCACACAATTTCTAGAGACAGATTCGACCTTTAACACGAGTAGAGAAACACTAACAATGCTAGAACTTGCCAGAGAATAGCAGTGTTGTCCCTGACTGTCCATCAGAACCTTCCATTGCAGGATGTATTTGAACTAGAATAAGACAATGATCTCTACCACAGGTATCACTTTTTAATGTGCACTTTCATGATGATGTGCCATTTTGGTAACTTCTCAGCCATCTCCAACAAGTTATCTATTTTCTCTGCAAGTAACCACTGCAGTCAGTGATTCTATGTAAAACACAACGTAAAGGTGTTTAAAATTTAAAATTTTATTGAATAGTTAAATTTTTGAATAGTTAAAATTTTATTGAATTATACAGCACCATACTCAAATAGGGGATTGGTACAATTTCACCTGCTGCTTCTACACATTTTGAGTTGGGTATTTGGTATGTACAACAAGAGGTCCTTTTTACCTTTGATGGCATGGCTTTACCACGAGACGTTCTGGGCTTCTAGCTACATGTATACTGATTTGCTGAAGAAAAACCCAAATGGAAATCCAGTAAGGAAGGAGCCCATGCGACTGACAACAGAATGTGACGAGTCAGAGCAGATGTGCATCTCCTAAGCATGCCAAGTTCTGTGCACACCAGCCAGCGTGTGTTCAAAAAGAAACAGAGTGAAGGGTCCTGAGAAATAATCACTGGAAGCAGAAGGTAAAGAGAGTCAAGCTTACCAGCCTCCAGCCATGGACAGATGGAAGACAGGAGAGATCGTGCACCTGCCTTGTGACACGCCAGCAGGAGACATTCACACTAGGTACAGGGTAGCTGCTACCTGCTTACAAGGCTGCTTAGCAGGAAAGAAACACTTTCACATTGTGTTTTACATAGAATCACTGACTGCAGTGGTTACTTGCAGAGAAAATAGATAACTTGTTGGAGATGGCTGAGAAGTTACCAAAATGGCACATCATCATGAAAGTGCACATTAAAAAGTGATACCTGTGGTAGAGATCATTGTGTTATTCTAGTTTAAATACATCCTGCAATGGAAGGTTCTGATGGACAGTCAGGGACAACACTGCTATTCTCTGGCCAGTTCTAGTGTTGTTAGTGTTTCTCTACTCGTGTTAAAGGTCGAATCTGTCTCTAGAAATTGTGTGGTGCAGCAAGCACGTGTAAAAATTACATTGAGATCCATATGTGTCTCTTCTTTTATATCTAGGCTCAAAATATATTTAAAATGTACCTGATTAGAGGACAAAAAGCTTTGTAGTTTGCTATGTTGTTTCAGTAACATTTTTATCACCTTTGTCAAAATCTTGAATTTTAGGAGTGAAAAGGAGAAGAAAAGAACAACACAGTTAACCATGTCACACACACTGATAGGGCCAGCCAGTATTTTACTTGTCAATTAACAATGAGCACTGATTTAATATCACAAATGCAGAGTATTGTGGCCATACTACATTCTGACTGGTGATGTTCCAGAGCTATGATGTCAACCTTTTTAAAATACAATCACTTAGGCAGGTGTGGTGCCACACACCTGTAATCCCAGCACTCTGGGAGGCTGAGGCAGGAAGATCACAAGTTCCAGCCTAGCCTGATCAAATTCGCAACTTAGCAACAGACCCTGTCTCAAAATAAAAAGTACAAGCTGAGTGTGGTGGTGCCTGTCTGTGACCCCAACACTGGGGTGAGGCAGGAAGACGGTCATGAGTCAATGGCAGTTTAGGCTACATAGTAAGTTCCAGGCCAGCCTGGACTATATAGCAAGACCCTGTCTCAAAAAACCAAACCAAATCAATCAATCAATCAAGTACAAAAAGGCCTGGGGATCAAACTGAATGTGTTTCAGTCCCAAGTACAGAAAAGGGACTACTAAAAATTCTAATGGACAAAATTATAAGGATAATTGTGTTTCTTTTTATTGCACTTCAGTTTTACTTTTGTATGTCAAAAATCTCATTCTGAGTATGATGAGCTCCACTTCTTGCCTTGGTTTCAGCCAAATGGTGATTTAGTATCCAGGGATTGGCCAGGTGTGTGCTCTGGTATTCTTCTGTCCCCAAGTACAGAGGATAAGTGAGGCAGGAAAAGGAGTCCTGGTTATCAGCCTGTTCCTTTTCAGCATCCTCCACTGTTAAGGTCTATGTCTAATTGTTCCCCCCAAAACTCATGCAGTCATGGGGTGCCTTCTGGAGTTTGTGATTAATTCATGATCCCATGCTGGGATTTCAGGTGTGAGTGCTACACCCTGCCCTGGGCTGGGTAATCTGCATTCCAATGTAAGGAGGGGAGAGAGGCTAGCTAGCTGCCACAGCTGCTGCTCCTCCCTTTGCTCTTTACTGTTTGCTGCCACCATGAATGCCTGCCCTATGAGTTACTCTGCTTTGGACCCAGCTGAATATCAACTGAAACCTCCACTAACTGTGAGCTAAATAAAGCTTTCCTTCCTTCATTTTGGCTGTTGGATATTTTGTCCCAGCAATAAAAAAAAAAAAACCCTAATAACTGAGACATCCACATAGTGAGTGCAGCTAGGACAGCAGAAGCGATCTTAAAATGAAAATATCCACAAAAGAACAGACTGCTTAAAAACTGTGCTTTCCCTTCAGCAACTTCCCCATCAGAAATGAGCATCTAAGGCCCACCCCAGTAACTTCTGTTTGGATCTTGGTGCATTGGCTCATTTTTTTGTAAACTTGCAACATTTGTTAGAATCCACTTCCATCACTCAGTGGAACTGTGCGCTACCAAGGATGCAGCATGCACTAAGGTCATGAAAGGGATGCTGGGGAACTGCTGGGGCACCTGTCAGACCTTGACAAATGCAGCGTGGCTGTGTGTGTCGGCAACAGCTGAGGAATGGGAAGTTGGCCAGATGGACGACAGAAGGCGCCCGTCAGTGAAGATGGATTTTGATGGCGAGGGAAGTTGAGAGGCCTCAGAAAGCTGCTGATGCTATAAAATGTTTATTTAAAAACTCTTATCTGTTTATGAAAATAAAACATGATCTAATACGATTGAAAATAATGGGTATTCCTTGAGCACTTATGGGGAAAACACTATTTTAAATATTTTTCATGCATTAATCTAACTTTCCTCAGAGTGATCCTATCAAGCAGATGCATTATGATTCTGATTTTATGTGTGAGCAAACTGAGTTGAAGACAGATCAAGTAAGTTGTCCAAGATCCCAAAATAAATGATTAAGTGGGCAAGTAGATGATATTATAACAATTCTACTGACAAATTTAGATCTTAGAAATGGCATAGATAACCATTTAAAACATTGATACAATGCTATAATTATAAAGAAATATTTAAATGAAATGGTAAGTTCTAACACTTTTCTTCTCTTTTTGAATCTGCCAGCATCTTGCAAAGGTTTCATTTAACCTCCAGAACTCTATGAGGAAGAACTATTATTATCCCATTTTAAGGACGAGGAAACAGACTCAACGGGTTGAAGATTTGCTCAGATAAACACAGCTGGCAGGTGGTGATGCTAGGATTTAACACAAGGCAGCTGGTTCCAACACTGCTCTGAAATCTCATCCTGGTGTGTTTCTCAGTGAGCAATACATTCACTCACAGTACACATGTGAATGTATACAAGTATGTAGATATTGATGTAGGTTAGGGGCAGATCTAGATATAGGTTAGGAAGCAGTTAAGCTGGATTATCAACTTCATTGGCATGGGAGTCACTCACTAAAGCATATTTCTGGTCATGTCTGGGTGGATCATAGATACATGGCCTTGGGTTCTACATCAGCCCCTTCCTCTCTCACTGTTCCCCACTCTGTTTCCAGCTGCCATGAAATGAACACATACTTCAGCTATATCCCTTCCCCATGATGTTCTGCCTTGGAGACAACCATGGACTGAACTCGTTGAAACTGTGAGTCAAATTAAACCTCCACTTTAAGTTATAAGTGTTGGGTATTTTGTACCAACAATAAAGAACTGACTAAAACAAGTGGATACACATACCTATATTTCATGTTATATCTTTAAGACAAAGAATCAATTGAATATTGCTTTTCATTCTTTACTAGAAAATGTTCATCTCTTTTAGGAAGAATAATTTCATTCTTGGAGAGTAAGGACAAGCCAGATTGGCTTATCAAAGGGCAGATTGCTCATAGCAACTGGGTGGTAGTTCTGTCCCCACAATACTAGTTACACCAGGGGAATTACTGGCAGAAGGGTTCCTTGGGACCCTCATACTCTGAGATGTAGTTACCCAAATATTAAAAGGTTGTCATTAGAAGGCTATTTCATTTTTAAGGTTGTGTGTGTGTGTGTGTGTGTGTGTGTGTGTGTGTGTGTGTGAAAGAACTTCAGGAACTGTTAGGGACTCATCAATGGATTCTGATTTAATACAGTTTTTTTTTTTTTCTCTCAAAAAACATGCAGTGATACCTCAGTTCACTAGCTGAAGTCTTTCCAAAATTCTGGTTATAAATTGAATTAGATGGGAGCCAAATCAAAAGTCCTCAGATGGTCACTACTGAACCTAACCATTGAGTTTGATTCAGTTCTCCTCCAATTCAGTTTGTAACTAGAATTATGGAAAGAATCAAGTTTATGAACTGAGGCATCACTGTATATTTTTCACCCAATTTTAAATTTAGATAGAATTCCTATATTATAAATCCACATTAGCAAGTGTATAGTTCAGTGATTTCTAGTACATTCGCAAAGATATGGTGACATAACCACCACCTAATTCTAGAACATGTCATCAACCCTAAAATAAACCTCACAGTAGCATTCGCTTCCTAGTCCCCACTTCTTTGTGCCTCTGGCAGCTATTAATCTCTCTGTACAAAGTTAAATTTTCTGGACATTTCATGCAAGATGAACGAACATACAATACATGGCCTTTTTGTGTTTGACTTCTTTCACTTAGTGTCTTTCCAAGATTTATCTGTGTTGTACCATGTGTAATTAAATACGCTTTATTGCGGGCTAATACTCCATGGTATGGAATTGCTATGTTCTTCCCATTCATTCACCAGCTCATATGCAAATCTGTGAGCATTCATGTGCAAGATTTTTTATAAATTCAGGGAGAAAACTGTTGAGTTGCATGGTGTCTCTATGTTTAACATTTTGAGGAACAAAGAGTTTTCCAAAGCAGTTTCACCATTTAACTTTATCACCAGCAGTATAAAGGACTCCAGGTTCTCTACCTCCTCATCCACACTTACTGTCTGTATTTTGATTATTTTCATCCTGTGGTCATACAGTGAGTCTGGTTTGCATTTCCACAATGGCTAATGATGAAGATCTCTGCTTGTGCTTATGCACCATTAGAATATTTTCCTTCAAGAAATGTCTACTCAACATCGATCTGTTTTGGGAGAATTGTAAGGATTCTTTGTATATTATGGACTTCAATCTCTTATTCATTATGTGACTTGCAAATATTTTCTCCCATACTGCAGGTTGTCTGTTTTGTTTTGTTTGCCTTCTTTTTATTCTTTGCTAGGAAATGTTCTTGACAGTGCCCCCTTTGAAGCACATCATTTTTCATTTTGATGAAGTTCAATTAATCAATTTCTGTACCGCTGTGCTTTGGCTGTTCTATCTAAGAAACCACTAACTAATACAAGTTCAGAAGGACTTAGAGTTATGATTTTTTTCTAAGACCGCTATCGCTTTAGTGCTTACATGTAGGCCTTTGATTCGTTTTTGAATTAATTTCTGTCCATGCTGTGAGCTTTGCTTCCAGATTCATTCTCTTTCAGGTAGGTAATAGTTACCGCAGTTCCATTTGTGGCGAAAGCAATCTATTGAAGTTTCCCATTGAATTTTCTTGGCATCATTATCAAAAACTGATCCACCAAAAATATGTGAGCTTACTTCAGGACCCTTAATTATATTGATTTATGTATCTATAAAGGTGTCAATACCACATAGTATGATCACCTCAGCCTTTTAAATAAGTTTTGAAATGAGGAAGTATGAGTTCTCCCTTTGTTCTTTTGAAGTTTGTTTTGGCTATTTTGATCATATTATTAACATGTGATTCTTAAAACATCAACCTCTTTTTTTTTAATAATAGTTATGAATCCATAGCAAAATTAAGTAGGGAGATTTCCCATATATGGGAGGTCCCTGCCTACACTCAGCCTCTCTGACTGCCGTGCAGCAGGGTAGTGGATTAGTCACACGTGATGAACCTGCACTGACACACCATTACCATCCAAAACCCAGAGTTCACATTAGGATGCGCTACAGTGTTATGTACTCCATGGGTTTTCATGAGTGTGTAATGACACGTGTCCACTATTATAGTGCCAAATCAAAGCTTCTCTGCCCTAAACATCCTGTGTTCCATCTCTCTGCCTCTCTCTGCCCCATCTCAGGACAACCACTAGTCATTTTACTGTCTCCATAGTTTTGCACGTTATAGAGTATCACATATCTGTTTATCTACCTTGTTTTCTCATCTCCTTGACAGTGTTTTTCACGCAGCAGAAGACTTTAATTTCAACATGGTCACCTTATCACTTATTTCTTTCACAAATCAGGCCTTTGATCTATCTATCTATCTATCTATCTATCTATCTATCTATCTATCTATCTCATATTTTTCTCCAGTGTCATCTTCTAGGAGTTTTACACTTTTGCATTTTACATTGAAATAATTACTAGGTCAAAAGTCCCCTCCAATGTACAGTTGAAATCTGTCAGTGTACCAGCACTATGAGGCGGGGCCTTTAAGAAGCTCAATAGGTCATGAGGACTTTGCCCTCATGAATGATTGAATATGGCTGTGAGGACAGGCTAACTGCCCCAGCAGCTGATTAGTGATCAAGGGCGTAGGCTCCTGATAAAAGGTTGAGTTTGTCCAGATCTTCTGTCTCTCTGGGTGGTCCCTCATACTTCTGTCACAGAATGGTGTGGAATGAGGGACTCAGCAGATGACAGTGACCTGCTTTTGGACTTAGCCTCCAGAACCGTGAGCCAAATGAACTTCTACAGCAGTGATGGCAAACCTTTTGGAGTTTTCAATGCTAAGTAGCCACTGCGGTTCCACCGCCATGGGCTCCACCACCACTGCTCTCTGCTTGATAATGTGTTCAGTCTGTGATAGGTACAGCAGCAGGGCATGGACTAAAATGGTAATGATAGGATTTCCATTAATTTTTGTGAAGAGTTCTGTGTCCAGATTCATTTATCTACAAGTAGATGTCCAACTGTTGTATTTACTGAAAAGACTCCCTTCTGTTTACGAACTTACCTTTCTTTTTTTGGTGAAGAGCTGCTGTCTTTATGTGTCTCTGTTTCTTTCCACTGATCTGTTTGTTCTTTTGTGAATACTATGCTTTCTCAATTATTCTAGGACTATATTAAGTCTTATAATCAGATCCTGCTACTTCTCTGACTTTGTTGTGTGTCAGAATTGTGTTGTTTTCTTTCTCTTTTCAGGGTCATTTTCTTCTATATTCACAGAAAAATTTCCTAGAATTTACACTGAGATGGATTTGAAATTATCTATCAGCTTGAGGAGAACAGATATCCTGAGAATACAGAGTCTTCCTATTGTGGCAGGTACATACACATTAAAAGTTGTATTATCTTACAGGTGAATGACCTCATAATTATGCAATTCCCTTCTCCATTCCTAATAACTTTCTTTGCACTCATGTCTGATATATCTGAAATTAATGTATTTACTCCAGCTTTATTTTGAATTTGTTTAGTATTGTATGTATTTCTCTATGATTTTTAATCTATGAAAGTCTTTATACTTAAAGTGAGTTTCTTATATGTATGTATACGTGGATCTTGCTTTTTGATCCACTCAATCTCTGTCAAAGTTGGAATACTTAGTAGACTGTTGATATTTAAAATGATTATTGATATAATGGGATTAATATCTATCTTATATTTATTATTGTTTTCTGTTCATTGGTTCTATTCTTTATTCATAGGTTCTTGTTTTCCACTATTTATCTGCCCTGTAAGGTTATATTTGAGATTTTATGTTATTCCATTTCCACTTCTTTCTTAGAATATCAGTTATGTTTCCTTTTTAAAAAAATTGTATTTAGTATAGGGTCTCACTTGGCAGTTCAGACTAGTAGTGATCCCCCTACTTTTAGTCTCCCCAGTTCTGGGATTACAGGGGTGCTCCACCACTCCGGGTCTCAGTGGTCAGCTCAGCATGCTCAGGGCAGGACTGGCATAGCATGTGGTGCCAGGAATCCAACTCTGATCCCTGCACTTGCCTGCTTAGTCCTCTGAACTATCTAGCCGGCCCTGATGGTTACATTTATTTGCTATGTGACTTACATAATTTTTCTTCTTTGATTTTTCCATCATTGGTTTATTTTGTGTTAAGTAGAAATTTTTCATAGGGTATTATTTGAGTTATCTTTATTTGTTTTGCAAATTTTAAGAGCTAATTTTTAACTTATTTTTGTTAGGATTACTGTCAGTAATAATAGCGTGTCCATTAGCACCATCTTAATTTCAATGGTGTATAAAACTCACTCTTTTGAATGCATCCCTATTGTATACTATCATTGTCATACAAATCACACTGTTACACATTCTGTATACACCAACACAGATTTGTAATTCTAGTTTTCTTTTTAATGTATTTGGCACAGAGTCTCCCTATCCAGCTCAGACTCATAATGATCCTCCTATTTTCAGCCTCCCAGCTTTTGGATTACAGGCATGCACCACCATGCCTGGACTCAGTCGCTGGCTCAGTGTGCCCAGAGGTGCCCAGCGCAGCATGTGGTGCCAGGGATAGAACCCCAGTCCCTGCACTTGCCTAAGCAGGCACTTAGTGCCCTGAGCTATCTCACTGGCCCTTGCAATTCCGGTTTTATGCAGTTGTCTTTGAAATCAAACAGTACCAAGAGCTACAGAGAAAAATGCATTTTGTATACTTCTGTAATGACCTTTGCTAGTGTCCTTTATTTTTTCGTGTGGATTTGAGTTATGCTCAAGTGCCTTTTTCATTTCAGTCTGATGAATTGCCAGTAATATATTTTTTTAAAATTTTCTTTTGTGATTTTTTTTTTGAGATATACAATGATACTATGGGATATACTGCTACCAAAATGATTATATATATATATATATATATATATATATATATTAGTTTTTATTTTTGAGTCACAGTCTCAGTATACAACTCAGGCTGGCCTTGAACTCACATTTGTAGCCCAGGCTGGCCTCAGACTCACACGATTCTCCTGTTTCTGCTTCTTCCTCCCAAGCGCTGAGATTGCAGGCGTGCACCGCCACACCCAGCATGAGTCTTACATTGAAGCAAATTACCATTTATTTTCTCCCACAACAGCTTCATCGTGAGAAGGGCAGCCGAGGTACATTCGCCAAAACTCCTAAGCACAATCGGATTTCATTAACCGCAGCCCTCGCCTTGCGTGTTCCTTCCCTAGACGCGCGCACCCTGCGTCTCTGTTCTTTGGCATCCTTTGACCTGCGTCCTCCCCCAATAGCAGCACATCGTTTAAAGCTCGCAAATCGTGTTTTCTGAAAATTTCCATTTCATATTTTCAAGACACAGTTGACCACGGGTAACCGAAACTGTGGAAAGCAAAACCGTGGCTAAAGGAGGAATGCTGCCCAGCATTCTCTCTTTCCATTCATCCATTTATGGACACTTAAGTTGTTTACATAACTTGGCAATTGTGAATAATGCCACAATGGCCCACGGGCACGAAGGCCTCTCTGTGAGGTGGCAGTTTCAGCTCTGTGAAATATCTGTGCAAAAACGGTTGTCCAGTTTTATTTGTGTTTTTGTTTTTGTTTTTTGAACAAATCAGTTCGTTTGTCTCTCTGGTGAACTGTAAGAGCTTTTTATACATTTGGAGATTAACTTCTTGGATATAGGGCTTGGAATTTTTTCCCAGTTTGGACACTGCCTTTTCATATTGTTGATTGTTTCCTTTGATATGCAGAAGAGTTTTAGTTTGTTGTAGTTCTATTTATTTACTTTTGCTTTTGTATCCCAAGCTTTTGGTAAAATATCCTAAAGGCCAATGTCAAGGAATATTCTCTGTATGTTTTCTTCCAGGATTTCTTTGGCTTTTGGTTTTTCATGCCTAGATTGTTTTTCAATTTTGAGTTGACTTTTATGTATAATGGGACTTAACAGCCTTTTTTTTTTTTTTTTTTTTTGTGGAACCAGAGATTGAACTCAGACCCTTGCGCTTGCCAGGCAAGTGCTTATTCTACTAAGCCATTTCCCTGGCCCTAATTTTTTCTTTTGCAAGTAGAAATCCAGTTTTCTCTGCACCATTCATTAAAAAGACTGTCCTTTACTTATTACATCCTATCAATGCCCTTGTTAAAAATTAATTGGCTGTGAATGTTCACATTTATTTCTGAGCTTTCTATTTTGTTTCATTTGTGTTTTTTATGCTAGCACCATACTGTTTTGGTTATTTTTGCTTTGTAATATATGGAAAGACCACAGTTCACATTGTTTGTGGACAAGTTTTGCAAACACAGGCATTTGGCAAAAAACTTGCTTCCATTCACAAACTCCACAGTGGGTAACACATGTAACTGCAACCATCTTCCCCAGAACCATTCAAAGAGTTAAGTTCATGAACAGAGGCACCACTGCAAGTTTAAATCAGAAAACCTGAAGCATCCAACTAGTTTTTCTTTGTTTTGTTTTGTTTCTTTGGCTTTTTTGTTGTTGGTGCCAAAATTCAAGAGTTGTTTTTCTTCTTTTTTTGAGGAATGCCCTTAGAATTTTAAAAGGTATGGTATAAAAAGTATTTGAAGCTATTTCTTCTCAGTCTATTTTTTGTAATATTGCCACATATTTCTTCAGATAACATGGACATTTTAACAATATTAATCCTTCTCCATGAACATGGGATACCATTCTATTTATTTTTATCCTTTTTAATTTCCTTCATCATCATTTTATAGTGTTCACTGTTCAAGTTTTTTTTGTACAAATATTTTTATCTCCTTGATCAAATTGATTCTTGTTTTATATTTTGATGCCATCATAGACGGGATTGTTTTCTGGGTCCCTTTTCAGCTAGATTATTTGCGTTTATGGAACTACTGACTTTTGTGTGTTGATTTTATATCTTGCAATTTTACTTTATTCGCTTATCAGTATTAGTAGGTTTTTAGGTGGAATCTTTGGACTTTTTACATATAAAATCATATCATCTGCCAATAGAGATAATTTTGCTTATTTACTTTTTCTTGTCCAATTTGAGTGCTCTTTATTTTTTCTTCTTTCCCCCCACAATGGTTCTTGCTAAAGCACTTAATGTTCTGTTGAATGGAATTGTTTGAGGGTGGCATCCACCTTCACTGGGTCTTGGGTGACAGCTTTCAGCTGCATTCCACTGATTGTGATGTAGCTGAGAGGCTTTCACCATTGTTCTTTATTGTGCTAAAAATTACTGCTATTCTTGAACTGCTGAGCACTTTTATCAAAAAGGGAAGCAGAACTCAAGTCAAACAGTTTTTTTTCTGTGTCAGTGGAGAAAATCATGTGGTTTTAATTTCTCAAACTGTGAAGTATCACAATGATTGATTGATTTGTATGTTTTAAACCAGCCACACACAGCAGGAATAAGTCCCACTGGTCATGATGCATAACATTTTTGATGGAAAGTAGAATTCAGTTCACTAGTATTTTATTATAGATGCTTACTGGCCTGTAGTTTTCCTTTCTTGTGGTGTTTTTGTTTGACTCTGGCATCCTGGTGATGCTGACCTCATAAAACATCATTTACTTCTTAAATAAGCCCAGAGTAAGTATTTCCTCTGGGCTTATTTAAGAAATATTGATAATAATTATAGAATACTTGGTAGAATTTTCCAGTAAAGCCATCTGCTCCTGGTTTTCTTTATTAGATAATCTATAGTTGCTTCTTCAATTTCTTTATATGTTATTTGTCTGTATAACTTAAATTTTTACCTGACTCAGTCTTGATCATATTTTTCCCTTTTCTCCAAGTTATCCAATTTGTTGGCACATAATTGTGCACAATAGACACTAAGGACCCTTTTTTATTTTAGTTTTTATTTCTGAAGTGTCTATTGAAATGTTTCATATTAATTTTGGATTTTTAAATTTGAGTTATCTTTCTTTTTCCTTATTAAAGGTGGATATTTATTATTTTTTAAAAAATCAACTTTATAATATTTTATAATTTTTCTGTTCTTTCATTCATTTATTTTCTGATCTTTCTATATTTTTTCTTTTTGCCCCCTATGGTTTAGATTGATCTTTTTCTGGATTTTTGAGGCATAACATTAGGTTATTTCTTTAGGTTTTTTTAAATTGCTGTTAAAATAGCCATTAATTCCTACAAAATTCCCCTTTTGACCTGCCTTTGCTGTATCCTGTAGGTTTTGATATGTTGGATTTTCCATTGTGATTCTGTCTTGAGGAACTTTGAAAATTTTTCCTTTCTGATTTCTTAGGTTATTTATTTATTTGTTTTCACTCATTCAGTGTTCAGGAGCACAATGTTTAATTTCCATGTTTGTAAATCTTCCAAGATTTCTCCTGTTGTTGATTTCTAGCTTCATGTTGCTGTGGTTGACAAGAATACTAGACGTTATTTCAATCTTCTTGAATTTGTCTAGACTTATTTTGTGGCCTAACATATGGTCTATCCTGGAAAATATTCCATGAGTGCTGGAAAAGCATGTGCACTCTGCTGCTATTGGATGGAATGCTCTATATATGGCCATGTGGTTCCTTCAGGGTAAAGTGCATCTCAATTCCAATATTTTCTCATTAACATCTTGCCATGATTGTATTGTTGAAAGTAGGGTATAGAGAACTCCTATTATTATTGTTTCGCTCTTTGTTTTTTTGTCCAAGTCTATGAATATTTGCCTTACATGTTTAGATGTTCTAGATTTACAATTATCCTGGCCTCTTGACAGATGGACCCTTTTATCATCACCTTCTTTGTCTATCATAAAAGTTTTGACTTGAGTTTCATTTTATGTAAGTACAGCCACCCCTGCTCTTTATTGATTACTGTTTGCCCAAAATATCTTCTTCTATTTCATTTTCAGCATATTGTGTTCTGAATGCTAAAGTGTGTCTCCTGTAGGTGGTGTGTAGTTGGATCATGTTTATTATTCATTCAACTAATCTATGTCTTCTGATTGAAGAGTTTGATCCATTTACATTTAATCATATTGATAAATAAGAGTTTATTCTGCCATTTTGTTGTGTTCTGTCGTGTGTGTGTGTGTGTGTGTGTGTGTGTGTGTGTGTATGTGTGGTGCGAGGGATTGAACTCAGGACCCTGTACTTGCCAGGCAAGTACTAATTCTACTGAGCTATCTCCCTGTCCTACTATGTTCTGTTTTACAGATGCTTTATTCCTCTTTTTTGTTCACTTTCATTATTTGGGGATTTTCTGTGATGCTAAGCTTTGATCCCCTCCCCCAGGCTATAGTCCTTTGCTTTGTGATTATTGTGGGTCTTACATTACATATTTGATAGCTCCAAGAGGCTATTTTAAGCTGATAATGACCTAACTTCAGTTACATACATATACTCTAGACTAGCAATAGCAAGCCTTTTAGAGCTTTCAGTGAGAAAGAGCCTGCTGCAGCAAACACGCCACGGGTTCACCATCACTGCTCTAGACTTTTCCCCTCTCCACCACAATTTACATTTTTGTTTGACAAATTACACTTTAAAAAGATTGTGTATTCCTTAACTTTTTGGCTATAGTTGTTTTTTACTATCTTGACTTTTAACTGCCATGCTAGAGATCTGAAAGCCTGGCATAGCACCATTTTCATCATGAATTATTCTGAATTTGACTATGAATTTACCTCTACCAGTGAGTTTTCTGCTTCCAGGATAGTAATTACCCTCTTTTCATTCTTAGAGCTGAAAAAGTCCCACCTACGATATGGGTACTGTGGCCATCCCAGAAACCAGGCCCCATTATTTTTCTCCATTTGCACAAAACCTCAGGTGATCAGAAGCAGGCATTTAGGGTCCTCTCAGGTCCTTTGCTGAGCATGTGCACAGTTCCAGGCATTCACACAGCCCTACATGTATGTGGTTCCATGTTCTCATGAATGTAGGTGTTTTCAACGCTCCCCATGGACTTCTCTTTCTTTAGCTTTAGCTTTTAAATCCTTGCTTAGCCTACTGTTTGCTCTATGTGTGATTCCCCACCTCAGGCATGATGCTAAACAATCATTGCTGTTTATTTCCAGAAAATTCCCACAGGAAAACAGGCTATTTTCACTGGCTGGGTCAGGTTGAATAAAGAAGAACCTTCAGAGAGAACCATCCCATACATCCAGTAATGACAGGCTGCCTCTTCCCCTGGCTGCTGGGTCACTGGTTTTGTCAAAGGGGTCTGCTGGTTGTCAATACTGCCATGGATGTGAGAGGCAGGAGAGGGAATAGGGTAAATTAAAAGGGAACATGATCCTGTTCTTACTCAGTCTTAGCTACTGTTTTCTTGAATAAATACTCCCCAGGTTGATGGGGATCTTTAGTTGACTTTTGGAGTCCTGAAGAAGTTGATTATACCTATTTTTCCCCAGTATTCTCCTTGCAGGTGTGGAAGGAGAGGATTTCCAGCAGGCTTGGTCCTCGAACTCAGAACAGAAGGTAAAATACTGTTTGTGTGAGATTTTACAGTGTGACAGAACACCAGCCGTCATGTCCTGGGTGTTAGCTGCTGTATGAGGAATTCACAAAGATTAGAAGTATTTCCACCTGTGGTCTGGGAGCTAGGTCTGGCTTTTCCACAGAGATGTAGAACTAGGAGAAATCCTAACTTCCAGTCACCTTCATTTCCTTCATTTGTAAAAACATAGGTTTTTTTTTCCCTCTAAGATAAAGAACACCCACTCACAGTGATGTGCAGCTATATGGGAGTCTCAGTTTTCTGAGAAAGATGGATTACTGACCCCTATCCTCGAGCTTTGGTGTAATATTTGCCTGTGGTGCTGGGGCCAGGGCTTGCTGCTTAAGATGGAATTAAAGGACCCACTGGGTGAGCAAGGAGCCCTTGTTGTACCTCCATGCCTTTGCGGTTTCTCTTAAATATTGCTCATATTAAGAACAAAACATGTTTGAACTAGGACACTTTGAAATAGCAAGATGCTCATAGCATAATGCTTAGTAGATCTGACCAAATATTTCTTCCTGAAAAATACTGCTAGTATTCAAAGGTAAAACTGTGTCTACTAAAGAAATTTGTTAATGGTAATAAAATGTGGGTGATTTAAAAATTACTAGTGCAATGTGTGTTAGTAAAATAACTGCCTCCACTTGTTTCTGCACTTCCCTAACAGTAAGTTTGGTGTGTAGACAGTAGTGTGATTATTCCATTCTCAATGGCATCCTAGTTCTTTTAAAGGTACAACTTAAAGATTTAGAATCCTTGAGTCTTTGACTGGTAGATTTCAGAAGTATGAATAGAAAATCTCAACTGCACTACCAAGAGAGTGTCGAAACACAGAACCTTCTGCTTCCTCCTTCCCATGATTCCTTGTTATTGCTTAAACACAGCTTCATTTCCTGCTTGAATTTCTAGCCTGTAGAGAAGAGTCTTTCACAGAATCATAAAATTGTAGGAGACTTACACACATGTGAGTGTCCTCCCGTTGTCAGCTACTGCTTCAGGAAAATACAAGGAATTTTTTAAATAAAGTTGTTTACCTCCCCCCCCCCCAACAGGATCATTGCTACGGAAAGATCCGTCCATAGGTGTTCAAATTACTTGGTGAAATTCTGAGGAGAAACAAGATGTGTATAGTTCCAAAGTACCCACCCCAGCTGTTAACTCTAAATAAGGTTAACATTGCCAATAAGACGTAGTGCTGACATCATGGGTCCCTTGGTAGGAGACACTAAGAAGGACTTTTTTTTTTGTCCAAAAAGCATAATCTTAAGAAAATCATGGAAAAATTGTCTGACAGACCAAAATCAAGGGCCAATCTATAAAATTAATGCTGCATTCTTCAACAGTATAAAAATTCATGAAAGAGAAGGAAAAACTGAAGAATTGTCACACATTGACTAAAATAAGGAGAAATAACAAGTAGATGTGGAATCCTTGAGAGAATACCAGAACAGAAGAAAGGATATAAGGGGGGGGGAAACGTGAGTTTTTTCTGGTGCTGGGGATTGAACCCAGGACATTTCACACGCTCTGCCACTGAGCCACACCCTTCAAATAAGCGCTGCAGTTTAGTTAGTGATATTATACCTATATTAATTCCATAGCTCTGTTGTGTTATAGATACCTAAAGCAATGCTATTAGGAGAAGGTTGACAGAGGGTAGCTTCAAACCTTTGTATTATTTTTGCATCTTTCTGTATTGATATCCACCAATGCTCAGCTAACCAGGAGCTAAAATTAGCTCAAATGAAAAAGTTCAACAAAACAGTTGCATCCGCTTTTTAAACATCATATTTTCATTCCTGCAATAATTTCTGCAATGTTAATAAAATATCTGCTATTGTTGGATATAATATTATAATGAAAACATGACTCATGCAGACCAAGGGCAGGGACATAGATAACAAAAGGATTATTCCACGGCAAGACTGGACTTTTGTATCCTCATGATATTTTCTAAGTTTGGGTTGTAGCTTTTGTGTTTTACATGCATTATAAACTGATGCTGTTATCAAATTAACATGACTTACCATAGATATGGGATATAATTTAGGCTTTTAAAAAATGTATTTAGTAAGGGGTCTACAGGGTCTCACTATACAGATTGGACTGTCAGTGATCCTCCTGTTTTCAGCCTCCCAAGTTCTGGGATTACAGGCATGTGCCACCATGCTCAGTCTCAATTGCTGTCTCAGCATGCTCCAGGGGTGTGGCCAGCACAACACGTGGCACTAGGGATGGAACTCTTCCCCCCACCTGCCTAAGGAAGTCCTTTAGTTCACTGAGCTATCTGGCCAGCCTTTAGAAGTTTTTTTCAGTAGTAAATGGAATAGAATGACTTGTAAGGAATCACAGCTTTATTTGATGTAGTAGCTGAAATTCTTTCTCCACAGTGTCACTGGAATCCATAACTTATTGGTTGCTTTGCATAGTTAAACTCTAGAGATTTGGTTTTATTAGTTTTCCATATCTCAGAGATGTTTCAATCCAAAAGAGATATGGAAAGTTGGAAAGATGTTTATAAAACAGTGCATGTCAAATGTAAACTTGAGTGCTGTCATGTGCAGCTGGCCATCGATGTCCTGGTTTGGTTATCATTGGAGCATGACCCCAAAGAGTCACATGCTGGAAGTCTGGTCCTGTGTAGGTGCTGAGTTGGGGGAAGTTTTAAGAGGTTGGTAACCAAGCCAGGAGGGCACCAGCTTAAAATAAATTACCCCTGGGAGCTCTCACTTTTAAAGGGCTAGGTTAGTACCATGAGGCAGATGGTTAGAAAGGATGCCACACCCCCAATGTACTTGGCCTCTTTTGTACCCAGCCATGTTGTGACACATCCAAGGGTCCCTCGCTAGGATGGCACCATGCTGTTTAGAACTTTCAGTTAACAGAATTGTGAACCAAATACACTTCTTTATTTTATAAGTTGCCTATCCTCAGGTATTTCATTATAAGCCAAAATGAGCTAAGAGTATTATGAAGTTCTAGCCATTTGGCCATGAAGAAGTACCTACAAAACCCATGCTTCTCCATCTCCAGTGTGCATAGGAATATTCTACATTACTAACAAGTCCTTCCATGAGACCACAATCTGTTGGACCCAATTAGTCCTGGGACAACATTTTTAGTAGTAAGGATGTAAATGACCAGAGAAGAAGTGCTGTAGATAAGCCCTGTCTATCTCAGTTATAAATTTAAACAAAATATTTAGGTACCCAAAGACAGTATGGTTGGGTTCTGAGTTACTTTTTTCTCAGTGCTTGGACGAAATACCCAACACCCCAAATTAAGGAAGGAAATGTTTATTTAGCTCATAGTTTGTGGAGGTTTCAGTCCATATTTGGCTGGCTCCAAGGCAGAGTGGCACATGGCAGAGGGCAGCTGTTCATGGTGGCATTAAACAGCAAAATAGCAAGAACAAAAAGGGAGGAGAAGCAGCAGAGGGCAAGCCTCTTTCCTCTCTTATATTGTATTCAGGCTGTCTGCCCCAGGGAGGGTGTAGCACTCACATCTAGAATCCCAGCGTTGGATCATGAATTAATTGCAAACTCTAGAAGTCTGCCCTGTGACTGCATGAGGCTTTGGGGGGATAAGGTAACTGGACACAAACCATAACAGTAAGTAATAAAAAAGTGAGAAACCTCACCAGTGAAGAGTATTGGGACAGGAAGAGCTTTGTGTGACACACTTGTCCTCTGATGAACATTTTAAGGTTGCTTGAGAGGTAACATGGAAGGAAAAGAGATTGTGAATTCAGTTTATGATTAGGAGGAACAGGTCAGATCCGGAGCAGGTAGGTAGATAGGCATAGAAAAATCCCCCAGAAGGGTGATTGCCACTGTCGCCAGGGGGCGCCCCTCCACAGCCTTTCCCTTCCTGCAAGTTGTTCTGGCCTGGTAGTGGGAGGAGGGGGAACACCGACTTGCTGGGGACATGGGGTCAGGAAATGAGCCAACGATGCTGAGGGGCACATCTAATCCCCTCAGGTCTCTCTGGTGATGAGGACTTAGTTCTTGGTTCATTACAGCAGACAGCAGAGCTGGGCTGAATCAGACTGGACTCTGCAGCCTGATGCGATGAGCTTACTGGAGTGAGTCCTACTGATGGGACAAAAGTAAGTTCAAAAGCTACCATAGAATATTAAATACAAAGTGTCTGTAATTTGAGGCGTTTCTTCATTCTATCAGGATCATATATATGGGCGAGAGAATGAGAGAGGAGAGGTGATTTTCATGAACTTCACAAAATAGGGTTATGTAGTTCATAGTCCAGCTTCCTTTAAAAAAAAGAAAAAACTTAAAGTACGTGATCACCTACTAAGATGAAGTTTTGAAATTTTTAACATTTTTCTATTTTAATGAGAGAAAAGACAATGAAAACAATACAGAATTCCAAACCAAGGTGAGGGGGAATTAACAATGGTTATCATATTGCATACGGTTGTCTTCATTGGAGTTGCTCAGATTACCAGACACAGGCATGCGGGACTGATCAAACAATCTAAGCACTCGCTGTTCCTTTCAGTGAACTACTAGAAACTAGTGGTACCATTATCTTAGCTATCTTGTGTATATCTTTTTCTCCCTCTCTTTTCTTTTCCTCCATCCCAGTTCTTTCCCTTTCATAATCTCTATTGTACCTTTTGAATCTTATTTACTCTTTCAGTTTCTTACACTAGGGATGCAATACGGTGCTTACACATGCGAATCTGATTGGTCCTATTTATGAGTATGGTCTCTAGTTGAATCTATTTGCCTATAAAAACCTCGAGTTACTCTTTCTTTACAGCTGAGCAGTACTTATTGCATGAAAAGACCACGTCTTTGTTATTCAACCCTTGGTTGATGGACATTTGCATTGTTTCCAATATTTTGCCATTACAATATTTCGCTATTACAAATTGTGCTGCTAGAAACCTGGGTGCACATGTATCGCTGTGGCGTGATGTTTTCATTTCTTCTGTAAAATACCTAGAAGGGCAATGGCTGGGTTGAATGGGACCTCTAACTCTAGTTTATTTGAGGAGTCTGCGCACTGATTTCCACACGTCCACCAACAGTGGAGAAGGGTTCCATTTTCCCCACAGCCTTCCCAGAATCTGTTATTTTTATTGGTTGAGTTCTTGATGATAACCATTCTTTCTGGGGATGAGATGGGGTCTCAGTGTTGCTTTAATTTGCATTTCTTGAATGACCAACAACGTTGAACATTTTCCCCTATATTTTTTCCTATTTGTATTTGTTCATCTGAGAAGTGCGCATTTATCTCAGATGCCCATGTTTGCATTGGGTCTTTGAATTTTGGGGGCCTGATTTTTTAAAATTTGTTGTATGTTCTAGATAGGAATCCTTTGGGGGGGCAGTTGGCTAACATTTCTTTCCAATTCATGGGTTTTCTTCTCACTCTGTTGGTGATAATGACTTATTAGGATGAGATTATAAAATTTTAAAGCTGTTAAAAATATCATGTTACAGCGAGCCGTGCACACCCCTGTTGATGGCAGCGTGGCTCACACAGCTGAGTCCTGGAAGGAGTGTAAGTGTCCACAGACAGAGGAAAGGACAGAGAACATGTGGTGTTTATACACCTTGGGGTGCTACTCTGCCATGAGGAAGGGCACACTTGAGTCATTTGTAGGAAAACGGGTGCATCTTGAGACCATAATTTTCAGTGAAATAAATCCGACACACGAGCTTCTCTTATATGACAAATCCCAAACACAGATGAAGGGCAAAACAAAAGATAAATATGATAGGAAATAGGGCCATAGAGCGTTCTCAAATGTGAATGGATGCAAGAGATGGCAGCAGGAGGGAGTGAAGGGAGGCAAAGGGGAAAAGAAGGAACTAAGATACATCATGTGCATGAACCCACTGTACACTGCGGTCACTACGTACTGCAAGCTGGACTAAGAAGAATAACAACTGGAGGGAAAACAAAGGGCAGTTTGTTTGTTGTGAAAAAAGATAAACAATTTTACCTTATTAAAAACATGGCGGGATTTGTTCTAATGGTGTTTGTAAATAGGATCACAAGTCCGCATCTTGTACAGCAATTAACCACTAAGAAGAATATATGCAGTGTATTATTTGTTGAAACTGTACTTCCGATTTGATTTGAAACTGTCTCATTGCTATCTGTTTATCAATAAAATTTTGAAAAAAAATAAAAAAAATAAAAATAAAAATAAAAATAAAAACATGGTGGGGCCAGGGAGATGGTTCAGTGGAATAAGCGCTTGCCTGGCAAGTTCAGGGGCCTGAGTTCAATCCCTGGTTCTGCAAAAATAAATAAATAAATAAATAAATAAATAATGAAAAAAATGGAGGGTAGAGGAGATAGCTCAGTGGTCTAAGTGCCTGCCCAGTAAGCACAAGGACCTGAGTTCAATCTCCAGTACTGCACTCCATCTGAGCCGTGTAGCAGGACCTTGTACCAAATAAATAAATAAATAAAAATTTTAAAAAAATCGTGGAATTTCTAAGTCTAATTTAAACAAAATATGTGAACCCAAAGAAGTCCCCAGGCCTTCCCTGGCTACCCTGTCACACTGGAGTCCATCACACCCAGGTGGAGGAGGGCAGAGTGGTCAGAGGTGTCTGACAGCTTTCTTTCTGAAGAATGATCCTGACAGTACAGCGAATTGCTCCAATTGTGAATTCCTAACTTTGTCTTTTGAAAATTCAACCTTTTAGTCTATTACTCCTATGATTCTGATTTTTTAAAATAAAAATCATTTTTTAAAAACTCCAAAAAATTAGGTACTCTATAATGGAGCCTGCCTCTAATTCCAACACTGGGGAGGCTGAGGCAGGAGGACAGCTGTGAGTTCAAGGCTGGCATGAGCTACATAGTGAATTCAAGGCTAACGTGAACTAGAGAGATCCTGTCTCAGAAGACATAAAAGCAAAAACAAAAATACTCATGCAAAGCAAGAGATGTAGAACTATTGAGAGGGTGTATTGTGTACTCTGTATTTCTTTAAAACACCCAAAACAAGTCAGTTGAAAATATTGACAAATATGAACCAGGTGTTGCATTTTCCCTGTTTAGACTGCTCCCTCCCACTGCTAGAATTCGCCCAAAGCACATGCCAACTGCTCCTTCCTCTAGAACAATGAGTCTGAAGCCTTAATATGGAAGGTTCCCTGGGGGTGGGCAAGCAGTGCAGTGCAGCGGGCCTCCTGGTCCTGGGCGCTCCGTGGGGCCGGGTGGATGTTTGTGCAGATTCCTTTCATGCCCAACATCACACTGAAAGGATGCTCTATGACTGTCAGGGGCTGGTGTGCATCTTTCTGGATGGTGCCCACTCTTCTTTCCTCTCCTTTACAAGACCGAGGGGTGGAAGGAACGCCCAGACCGTGGGTTGAACTGCCTTTTTCTATTACACGCTGCTCAGACATTTCCAGACCTGTGGGAATTCTAACTTGTCCGAAGTTTGTCACTGGCCCTGTCTTCCTGCAGTCCTGCCCCAGGCCTCTCCTAAAAGTGGGGAAACTGGTTTGCAGAGCAGCCCAGAACTGTTTCAGTTTCAGCTGGATTTCCTTATACAGCAGGCCAGTCTGGGAGGTCATTCATTTGTCTCTGATCCAGATGCAATGGTTTGATTATTCCTGGCTTACAATGAACTGGGATGAGAACTGATGCATCAGGTAGAAAGAAACATACACCTACACAGAATGAAGAAGCCTGAGCCCAGCCACACACACTGGTGTGCACGCACACGGAGCCAGCGCAGCCTCCATCTACCTGCAGATCAAGGGCAGGCAACCATCACCTAGTGCCAGTGGCAAGGCTGGAGTCAGGTGGGGAGAGTACTGCCTGCGAGGGGCTGGCATAAGGAGACCTGGGGTGAGCAGCAAATGCTCTGCGCCCTGACTTGGAACTTAGTTGGTAGGCTGTGTGCCTGTCCACAAAGTCACTGAGCTGAATGCTTGCGCCGTGTGTGTTAGGCTCTTTGCATACTGCACCTCAGTACATTTTTTAAAAAGGTAGCTGGAAATACGACAATAGTTCACTTGGAAAAAAAAAAACCTGTCATGTCTATGCAGGGAGTCAGAATTATCAAACAATGTACACAGTTGGGCAGAAGAGAATTAAAGACTGGAAACTACTATGAGATGTGTTTCCTGTGAACTTCAGTCATGCCCGGCCCCTGCCACCCTCAAACTGACTCTGGTCCCTCCTGGCCTCATGGTGCTTTCAAAGGTTTGAGGTGTGGGGTATGGACTCACTTCAAAGGCTTTTTGACCTTTAAAAGGCTGCCCTGACAGGAACAGCTGAAGAAATAGTCTCTTGGGGTCTCTGATAACGGCACGGGTAAGGACGGAAGCATGCCAGGTCTGCCTTGGGGAAGGGGAGGTTTGTGCCAGTCTCTGGGAGGATGCTTGTACCAGGGACTCACCTGGAAGTGACTGAGCACCCAGCGATACCATTAATGTAACAATCCTGAGGCCAGTTACATGATGACAGGAGTTCTGGCCCTGCCAAGGGCGCAGCACCCAAGATCTGTTCCAGGAATGGAAGGGTGGCTTCCTCTCCTCCCCTCTGCCAATTTGGCCTTACCATGCCTGACAGCTTCTGTGGACACCTAGTGGCCCTATGTGCTTGGACCTTGTCTCTTTGTCTCATGGAAAAGCCATGGCAGGCAAGTGCCTTCTGTGATTTTTCTGAGCCCTGCCCTCTTCTAAACCAGCTTATCCGTGTGATGCTCTGACACCATTTGGTGTTACGGAGACACAACCTGGCTTCACTGCGGAAACTACTGTCAGGTCTGGGCACTGTGAGAAAGGCAGGCAGGAGAGCTGGAAAGACTGAGGGGTGGCACAGGTAAGACCCACCCACTCAAGGTGGGAGGCTCAGCGGTGCTGAGTAAGCAAGGTAGTAATAAAGCCTTCTGGATTTTTGTTAAAAAGGCAGAGCTGGGAAAAGGAGGAACCACACCTATGCCCCACATCAAGCCCTACAATTTCTATACATTAGATGTAAACTAGTACTGGGACATGGACAGTGAGCCAGCACTGAGCTGGGGGTGGAGGTGTCCCATGAACACCCATGTCAGTCCTGGAAGGTTGAAGTTATCTCACCTTAGAGGAGATGTCGTCTTAGACCTTCTCTGATCCTCACAGAAGCCTGGAATCTTCTCCAAGGACACCTGGATAAATGCATACCAAATGCACACAGATGGAGGAATGAAAGGCAACAGCTGCCTCAGGACTCATGAAGATCCTGACGGCGGAAGCTCACTCCTAGTTTATTCATCTGGCTCCTGTTCCCTGCTTCCAAAATTCACTTTTTGGCAGAACTTCCGGGGCAAGCAGACTGAGGCACGGTTTCCCTTGGTTGAGAAGCCCCTCAGGGCTGATGGGCTCCGCTAGGGCCCAAGGTCCTGAGGGCCACCTCCACCATCACTGGCCTAAGGGGGCGCTGCATATTCCTGCAGAGGGGCCATGATAGAGGGTGAGGAGGCTGCCAGGGCCAGCATGCTGTCAGGCTGGGTAGGGGCTGGCTGCTCCCAATCCTTCTGCTTTTCTTGCACTACTCCTGTTGCTCCCAAATCCATCAAAGTGAGAAGCAATTCAGAGACTCTTCTCTCTCACAGCTTCCGGTGTGTTCTCTCTCTCCTCAGGGAATGCGGGTGCTCCGGAGTGCTCCCCATCACCCTCACCCATCACCAGCTCTGGTGATGCCTGTGGTCTTTGGCCCTCTGAGTGAGGAGTGTTCATCTCATAACCTAATTAGTTTGAGATTCTCTCACCTTTCACTTTTCCTAGTTTCTATGAGGAAATACTACTGCAGTTATCTTTCTTAGTCACTTGATTTGTTGTGAGCTCCTACATTTGCTTTTTTTCCTGTATCTCCTGCTGTTGGCTGGGATGACAGCACAGGACAATCTCATGGTGCTCCAGCATGGACGTGTGCATCTGTGCCTAAGTCCTTCTCAGTGCCTGGTGATCCTAAGCAGAGGGACATCACCCAGGAACGGTGGGAAGGGGCTCCATGCATCTGGAAGGATAGGAGTTAAGTGTGTGACACACACAGGAAACACTCTGGTCTGGTGGAATGAGAAGGGGGCCACAACCCTGACCCTGTTGTCTCCAACTGCATTCCAGCACATCTGGGAGGCTATAGGGAAGAAGGTCAACCACCCATGGGCACACATTTAGATGTTAGGCCTGGGAAACCTGTAGAACTTCACTCCTTCCTTTGCTCCCTAGTTTCCTTGTCTGACTAGATTCCTTGAGGTCACCAGGCACCTGGGTCCCAGGGGATCCATTTTGAACAAGACCTTTGTTTTAGGCCTCACTGCAAAAGTTCCTCAGGGCTATACTTGTCATCCAGCCAGCAGCCTGAGGGGGCACCTAGGAGGCCAGGGAAGCCCGGGCTGGACAGTGTCAGAGGACAGAGCACCGTCTGGAAGGTTGGGAGGGGCCTGCAGGTCTCCAGGGTACCCCCCACCCTGAAGTCGGTGGAGGCAGGAGAGGGTCTGGGAACCTTGGAGTGCAGAGGGAGGGGGCAGGGTTCTAATCGCTGGAGGACAGGCAGAACTCTCCCCAAGTTGGCCAGAGACCCTCGGGCCATCTCTCCTAGGGACTGTGCCAGCGGCCACTGCCCTCAGCCGCAACCCTGGGTTCGGTCCAGCGCATCAGGATGCCAAGTGTGAGTCTGGGCCAGAGGGGAGAGCCAGGACACCCCCGGAGAGCCAATAGCCTGGCGCGCAGGGGGATCCCCACAAGGGGGCAGAGGGGAACCCCGGAGGGCCGGCGGGAGGAGGCCTGCACCACAGCCGAGCGCGCCCTCGGGGCCCCACTCTGGGCTGCGGGTGGGAGGGGGCTGATGGGACCCTCGGTTTCTTCCAAAGTTTCGGGCGAATCCTTCTCGGTGGACTTCTGGGCTCCCGCGCCGGCTTGTGTGCGTCCCGAGTGATCCCCCTCCGCCGCCCCCTTCCTCGGGCACAGGAGGCCTGCGGGATCGCGCGCGGGACCGCGTGCCGGGCACTGCCCCCGCCCGTGTGCCCCCGCTGCCCACTGGACTCGAGCAGCCGCGCTCGCCGTCACTCCGCTCGCTCGGTGCTCGGCGCCCGTTGCTCCTGGCCCGGCGCAGGGACCGTGCAGCAGGCGGGAGGCCCCCAGGCCGCGCTCCCTCAGCCTGCGAGCCGGATCCTCCTGTCCGCCCTCCTGCTTCTCCTGCTCCTCCCGCTCCTCCGTCGCCGCCCCAGGCAGAGCGCGGGCGCTGAGCGTGGGAGCCATGGCGCGCGCGGAGGCGGCGCGGGACCCCGGGCGCAGGGAGGCGGCGACGCGGACGC
>NW_004524649.1:6946209-6953316 GCF_000260255.1 Octodon degus | reverse complement strand
AGGGCTGCCTCGCGCTGCCGTCCCCGCCGCGGCCGCTCGCAACAGCAGGCGCCGCCGCCGCCCGAGTAGGAGGAGGAGGATGCCGCCAGGCGACGAGGACCGCGCGCGCCCGGGTCGCCGCCGTCGCCGCGGGGACCTTCTGCTGAGCCAGCTGTGCTTCCTGGCCTCGGTGGCGCTGCTGCTCTGGTCGCTGTCGAGCCTGAGGGAGCGGAAGGGTGAGTGCTCGCCGCGCGGGGCTGGGGGTTGCAGAGCTGCCGGGCCACATCGGGGCCGGCCAGGCGCGGGGACCCGGTGTCCCGGTGCCCTCGCGGGGTCGGAGGAGGAGCTCCGAGCTCCGCGTGCGAAGTGGGCGGGCTTGGGAGCCCGGCAGCCCTGGGAACCTCTACCTTTCTACGCCTCTGCCTGGGTCCCCCTTTCCTTCAAGCTGGAGAGACTTGAGGCGATGGTGCTGGGGACACTTCACCAACACCAGCCCCCCACGGCCAGGAGTGAAGTTGTGCCGCTCAGATGCAGCACCGTGCAGGTAACCACCTGTGCGCTCCGGTGTGAAAGGCTGGTGGAGCTGGGGACTGGGTGACACCTTGTTCGCATGTGTTGTCCCTGTGGAACAAGCAAGGTGGGAGGCTTAAAGAGCTCCTTGCTCCCTGCCGGTCCCAAACAGGTGTTGGTAACTTTGGGTAAAGAAGTGCGAGCTGGTGCAGCCTGGGTTGAGCATAGGCTTGTTCTGAAACTGTCCGAGCAAGAGCTGGGAAGACCAGGACTGCGTGCCCAGCGCCCTGGGTGGACTTGCTGCTGAGCACAGAATGACTGACCGGGCTACTGGGTCTCTCTGTCTGTCCGCTGAGTGCCAGGTCGTCACCCTGCTTTCACATGCACTGGGGGCTTGTCTTTGCGCTGGGCCTTTCCGGAGCTGAAATAGACCTTGTGCAGAAATGTGTTCAGAACAGTTGTCCGCTAAAATCAATTGGGACTCTTGGTGCAGCTGTTTAAAAGAGCCAAGGGAAGACTTGTAAAATGCTTTTCTATCTGGGCCTCCAAAGGGCTAGGGTTTGTGGAGAAACAGTTGTGTCCATGGCGCTGTGCTGTGGTGTTAGTTTGGACATTGTTCCGGGGCAAGGTGTTGTGATGTGCAGAACACAGGCATTTGGGTCATGATGGTGACATATTTCAAGGTGCCATCAATCAAAAAAGGGATCCCCTCACACTGGCCTTTGTTGAGCCTCACACTGGACTGTCATTTAGGTCTTCACAGACCTCTCGACAGACTTCATCATATATGGTAATAAGACAGAGGCAGTGTTGGTCCTCAGAGAAACCCCTGGATCCTGTCTCTCTCCAGGGCTCTGAGTTCCCCATGCTCTGGCCCAGCGCTGTAGGAGGGGCCCTGCCTGAATGGGGAAGCAGGGTGCTACTCCAAGGGCAGACCCCGACCTGCCAGGCAGCTGGCTGCTGGTGGAGGCTCCCTAGGAGGGCTCTCACTTTTCCAGAGCTGAGAGCCCCTCAGTGGGCAGTTCATGCTACCTCTGGCAGGGGCCATTTTCCCAGCGCGCTAGGCTCCAAGTCACAGGGTTCCCACCACTTTCTGGGATATAAAGACGTTCATCTGGATGTAGATTGTCACCCACCAGTGAAGTCAGTCAATGACAGAGGAGTGCCTGACCCTTTCTGGGAAGATGGGCTGGTGGGGGTGGGGTGTCAGGCCCACTGCAAACTTGCAGCCTGGTGACTGGGCCATCATTTTGAAATGGTTTCCCTGGCAGTGACATTTCTGTTCAGGTACCTTATTCAGATTAATTCCATAGCATATTCCTTCCTTCCATCCCTACCGCTCCTATTTATAGTCTCTTCCTCCTCATCTTCCTCTTCCCATCCATGTCTAGTGGAGGAAAATTTCTGGCCAGCACCTGAAAGTCTAATCAGGAAAAGCTGAGGGTGCTAAGGAGGATACCCACCAGCCTCAGTTTCCCTAGCACGGCACACTAGTCGTAATTAAACCTCTAATCATCTTTTCTTCTGTTGTGTATGAATGATTTCGATACATGATGCCCATCAGCATTTTGCAGCAAGGCCCGCTTTCAAGATAGTTTCTAACAGATTAATGCATGTGAATCTGCACATGATGACATTTCAGCTCAGGAAACACTCCTTCAGCTTGCAACATACATAAACACACGGACAGTGACTCTTACTCTGGAAACTTAGGGGCCACTAAACTCAGGGATTCTCTCAGTGTGGTAAAAAGTTCGGAATTCACCTTGTTTTAAGGACGTTGTAACTGAGAGAAGCTGAGCGATTGGTTTAAAGTCACACAGCAGTTGAGGAGTAGAAGAAAAAAAAAACTAAGTTGAGGGTGAGCTCTTTGTTCTCACCTCTGTTTCCTGGTATTTATGCCACCATCTGGGTGCAGCTTTGTAGCATTTATGTAATCCCAGGGGATACCTGCACAGAGATCAAAGGTAGCATTTTTATTTATTTTTCTTAAAAGCCATGCAGTGATTATTAAAGACAACATTTCAGGAGCTTGTTTTCTAATCTGTATTGATCTTTTTTCCTTCCTTCCTTCCTTCCTTCCTTCCTTCCTTCCTTCCTTCCTTCCTTCCTTCCTTCTTTCCTTCTTTTTCTACTTCCTTTTTCCTATAAAAAGGACAGTTCTTTTACCAAACCAGATAGAGATGTGTGTCAGTGATGTTATATAACATTGTCTAACATTTATAATCATATGGAATCGGAAATCCTTTCCTTGGCTTCTGACCAAACTCAGATTTGGTTATATACAGAAAAGATTTTTCAGCATTTGCTTGCCAGCCATATAGGAAAGATTCTGTACTGATTTTTTTCTACTGAGATGGAATGGGAGGGTTGTTTAATTTAGGCCAGAAAGGGTTAGTGCTGGAATCAAGAAAAATCTTACACTGCCATTGACAGAAGCAGCAATAATAACTAGAATCTGGTGGGCTCTTAAGCGCCTGACACTGTGCTAATTACGCCTCATTTGCATTGCTTTATTTTCTCTACAAATGCTGTTTCCCCGAAGTGTGAGCCTTCAGCCCTGGAGAAAGATGAGCCCCGGGGGCCCTGTTCAGTTGTTGCGGTTGAAGATCTCATTTTTGATCTCTGTTTTGAGAGCCAATTGAAATAAGGTGTTAGGTTTGCTAATGAGGGCATTCTTTTATTTTTTCAATGAGAAAGGATTGTTTAGGTATGTTTTGAGTGGTTGAAACTGCTTAATTTTTCTGTGGTACAAACTATCTGGCCATCTTTTTATAGGAGTGGTTTGGATGGGGAGGCTAGGGGTTCTAACTCAGGAGGAATTCCAGACCTCTTCTCTAGAAGCCTCAGGAGGGTGAACGGCAGCTAAGAAAGAAAGTACTTGCACATGCGCACATGCTCTTCTTTGTGGTGTTTTCTGTGCCAGTTGCTATTGCTGTGTAACAAGTCACCCCCAAACTTCATGGTATAAAATGTCCACTAACGTTTGCTCCTGCATGTTTTGGGTCAGGCTTGCTCTCCTGCATTATGTCAGGGGCCTCAGCTGGAAAGGCTGCTGGCTGGGCGTCTTGACAGCTGGATCCAGACTCATCCGAGGCAACATTACTCCCAGAAGTCTGGGGTTGAGATGGCTGTTGGCCCAGACCAACATGTGGCCTCTCCACATGGTCTGTCCACGTGGTCTGTCCATGTGGCTCAGTTTGAACTTCCTCAGAGCATGGCAGCTGGGTTCCCAGAGTAAGAAGAGTCCCAAGAGAGCAAGGTACAAGGGCACAGAGTTTTTACGTGCTAGCCTCGAAGCTGCATGGTGCGACTTCCTCTGTTCTTTCCTGGTCAGGGCAATGATAAATGCCTGAGCGGGTTCACAGCCTGGACACACGCAGCCACCACCATGTTATGGAGGAGCGGAGTGCCAGATAGTCAGAAGGGCATGTGTCATGGGAAGTGGGGTTGTGGCTATCTGCAGAAATCCCAGCATCTGAGATAGTCCTGGCTTAGGTGTGATCAGAGATGTGTCCCAAGGTGATGAATGGTGAATAAGATGCACATGTACACTTACGTTCATGTATTTATGTATTCGAATGCCCCCTCCCATGCAGGCATGCACATTCCTGCTCTTTTTGAAATGTCTTCTAATCCTGAAAATATGACTGCTCATCTTCTGTGACGGGCAGCCCAGGGGCATTCCTTGAGGAGGAGGTACAGTGGGGGTGATGAGTGCGGATTTACACTGCAGATCCGAGAGCCTCCTCTGTGCCCTGTGGGGTGCCCTGTTTTCAGAGCGTTAGGATGAGTCTGCCAGCCCTCAGCCTTATGCCCCTTCTCTTTGCTGTCCCTTTCTTGAGCCTCACTTTCTGGGCTTCCTTTTGTTTTGCAGAAGGGGCTATGTCAGGCTGTGTGCTGGTGCTACAGCTGGACTCTGGCCCCCACCAGAGCTTTAGTCCTTTGCTTCAGCTACCTAGTGCTTCACATTTGCAGCTGGTTTTTCCTGTCCAGGCCCTTGAGCTTCTTGACTAGACCGGGTCCCTGAGGTGCTTTCTGAATACACTGTATTTTTTCCTTTGTGACATTTATTACAGTTGGCAATTATGTATGTACTCAGTCGTGGTGTAAGTAACTGTAACAGTATTCTTCCCTGGTGTCTGAGCTCCAGGAGGCCAAGGACTCTATGAACTGTCCTCCCCTTTCTCACCCCACCACCTTGCCCATTGTTCATTTGCTTTACCAAATAAACTCAGACCATGTTTGCTAATTATATAGGCATATTTTAAAAAAAAGTTTGTTAAACAAAGAAGCTGCCTTGATTTTCTTTTTTTCTCTCTCTCTGCCTTTTTCTTTCTACTGAGGATTGAACTCAGGGCCTTTCCACTGAGCGACATCCTCAGCTCATTTTTATCCATTTTGAAACGAGGGTCTTAATACATTGGCTTGGCAGGGCTGAAACTTGTGGTCCTCCTGCTTCAGCCTCCCAGAGGGCTGGGATCACTGGTGCGGGCCATCATGCCCAGCTAGCGCTCTTGATCATGGCAGGGTAGTGTCCCCTGTAAGAACCAGCTGCCACATGTCAGGCACCCACGAGCTGGCACACACTTTGTTTTCAAAACTTATAATTTTTCCCCCAGTTCCTCAAGTGAAATATTGCCACCCACCTTCCCTGGAGCAGCGGTAAGCTAAAGTGAGGCGGCAAGCAGGGCCTGGTGTCAGCTGATGAAGTGGCGGGATTCGAACCTAGGCTTGCCGGTTGCAATTGCACATGACTGTGTTTGCAGCCAGGGCTGAGGAGGCTGGGAATAGGAGCTGGGGAATCACCCTGCCTTTTCCAGTTACCCGAGGAGTACAGAAGCGACAGAAGGTTGGTTTCCCAGAAGCAATATTTTAGAAACACATTGCTTTTCAACCTTTTCTATTTTCTGCACAAACATATATAGATGTGTCTCTTCCCTCCTGGCTTTTCTTAGCTGCTCATCAACCCAGATTTTCTCAAAGATTTCCTCTACTTGCGAGCTTTGGATCCTTGTGGGGAGATTATTTTTTACCCTGGAGGGTTGGCAAAGCCAGAAGAATTGCAAAACCAGCTATTTGTTGAGAATTCCAAGGCTTGGTGGAAGTTGGCTGATAGGACAAGATTTTGGCAATTCTCTTGTTCTGAAGGAGATTTCTTTTCCTTGGGAAAAATAAGTTTTATTTTGGTGGGGGGCTAATCGAACTGTCTTTTCTATGGGGAAGCCAAGGAGTGGGGAGTGTAGACTCTGTTTCTGGGGTTGCAAAGCAAATGGCTTGTGCTGCCTGTAGGGCAATCTGAGTTTTTCTGGGCAATTTCTGATTTCTGTTTCTGCAGAGCTCTTTGACGATTATTTTGACTTGTTGTTTGCAATAGTTTCAGCAGGGGGTTATTGCATAGGATTGGAGGATGTGGATTGTCAGGGCACAGGTAGAGGAAGGTTTTTCTGTGAGCCAGGTGGCAGTGGGTCATGTATCCCCTGGGGCTCCGCAGGCCCTTTCCTTCTCTTTCCTTTTCTGGCTGGAGTGTAAGGGGAATGTTGGTTTTAGGAGCATCACTGTCCCCTGCTGGTCCTCTGGCCTTGTCACCACCACTGTGAAGTGTCCCTTTGTGGGCCCCAAGAGGGAGTTCCTGCCTGTATCCCCAGTGCTAGACACTACTATCCAGACAGTTGTTGAACATGTGGCAGGCTTTTTGCTAGCTTCTGGGTGACTGTGGTACCTGAAAGGATACCAGAGTGTCCATCCTCATGGCTCGGCGAAGACAGAAGCTCTGCACAGCTATGTTTCTGGCATTTTGAGGGATACAGGTGACAGATCCACTGTGGCACAGGGGAGGTCATGACAGTCAGCAGAAGCTGGATCCTGAAAAATAAAAGGCACAAGACTGTTAAATATTGGGAAGAAGGCAAGCACAGAAATATGGGCAAAAGGGATGCCATGCAGCTTATAAGAATGCAACTGCAGAGAGTGGACATGGGGATAGGGGAGATTTCAACCTTAATTATCAACAGGAAAAACTGGATTTGAAAAGAATGAAATGCCATTTGCCCATATCAGGTTGGCAAAAAATTAAAACGTGCCAGTGTCAGGTGTGGGTTAAGGTACTGGACAAAGAGCATCTCTTTCATTTCAAAGAAGGAAATAAATCACTAGGTGCCCAGATGTGGGGCAGGGGAGATTTTTAGTGAACTCACCTTGTACATGGGACTAGAAGGGCTAGGGTTCGATCCCTGGCATGCCATGCTGACACTGCCTCTGGGGCATGCTGAGAGGGTGACTGAGACTTGGCATGGTGGTGCATGCCCTGTAATCCCAGCTCTTGGGAGACTGAAAACAGGAGAATCACTACGAGTCTGATCTACATAGAGAGACCCTGCAGACTCTGCAGACCCTGTACGAAACACATAAAAACAAAAACAAAAACAATAATTAGAATGGATTGTCACCACATTCAACTCTGTACCAGCCACTCAAAAAGCATGCTGCGAATCCAGGGCAAGTGGTGACAATGAAAAAGATTTCCTCAGTAAGCCAGCAAGCCCAAGACGACAATGGGGGAGTGGTCTAGAGGTCTCTTTTTTTCTTTTCTTCTCTTTTCTTCTCTTTTCTTCTCTT
>NW_004524649.1:6943358-6946034 GCF_000260255.1 Octodon degus | reverse complement strand
GGACTCATAGTGATTCGCCTGTTTACAGCCTCCCAAGAGCTGGATTACACCATACCCAGTCTCAATTGCCCTCTCAGTGTGCCCTGGGGGTGAGGCAGGCCAAGGACCCTCTTTTTCAACTCAGAGTTTAAACCTTTCTTGTGTTGCTGGTTTGGGCCTTAAATGGTAAGTAGGGCCTGATGCCAGGAGGAGGGAGGCTTTTTTTTTTTTTTTTTTTTTTTTTGCAAAGGGTCAAGGTGTGATTGAATACAACATGGCTATTTCATTAGAACCTTAAGTGTGACATGTGGCAACAGGATTAGAATGACCAGATGTTGATTTCTGAGACTTGGGCACAGGGTCTCCATCCTTGGACTCATCTGTGGTCCATGGAAGGGCATTAGTCATGACACTTGGAGCTCCGCAGTTTGGGGGACGTGAGGGAACTGGAGGGAACAGACCTACGTCATTTCTGGAGCTGGCCCACCACGATAACTTGCTTTTTAAATCACAATGTCTAACAAGTATTCCCTGCCTGCTATACCCACTTGCTCCTAGGAAAGAGTAAATGAATAAAGTCTGCTCATCCGTGACCCAGTTTAGGGAACTACTCCTCTGCAGTTTTTGCAACGTTTGCAATATATTCATTTTTCCCTTTATAGTTTTGCATTGTTTGATCTTAGCGGAAGTCTTTTTCACTTCAGGGAGCTGATCTGCCACTGGAATTGGAAGCCGTGGAGAACAGGAAAGAACAAAGAGGGTGAGGAGGAGCATGAGTGACCCGAGAAGGGAGGTGTCACAGAGTGACATCAGCAAGTCAGTGGTACCACTTTTCAGACGGGACATGAAGTGTTCATTTTTGCATGAACGCTTGCATTTTGCGAGCTATTGGAACATGTGGCTGACAGTTGAAAATCAAGGTTATCAGCAGCTGCAGCTGCAGATGAGGGTTTGTGAGTAACCGCCCCAAGGGTCAGCGTTGGATCTTTGGTGAGCTTCTTGGCTGTTATCTCTGCTGTATGTTATCATCACTGGCAAACTTTGAACCTCACACACGTCTGAGGGCCACTCCAGAGGTTCTGATGCGCTGCTCCAGGGTGTGGCCTGTGCTTGGGAATTTTTAAAAAGTGAGGTAGTTGATGCCAATGGGCAGCAGGGGTAAGTGCCAGCGGGTTTAGGCTAATGTTCAATGTTTACCTTGTCACAGCCATCTAAATGCTCTGGCCTTGAGTTGTGAAATGCGTTGTGTTTCATTTTCCCATCCCAAACATAAAGTAATATTCTTCTGCTTAGTTTTCTAAGCCGTTTCTACAAGCTAAGTCCAAGCTTTCATCTGCTGAATTTGACCTCTTGTTAACGTGTACACTGTCAGTCAGTGTTCTTTCCAGTCTTATCCTGGAAGAAATTTTCACCTGATTCTCCTCGGTTGTTCTTTTCTGGACAGGCTTCTGGCTGAGCCTGCTGCCTACCTGTCATCTGGTGACCTCCCTTCAGCTCAGGCCTGTGTCTTTCTTTTCGTCCTCCCTTACCTTGACATTCCTGCTTCCCAGAAGCCACGCATGCTGCTTTTTAGGCTTCTTGAATTTGCGATGCACATTTATGGGGCTCACGTATACCAGGAGCCTGCTGTGATAGGGAGCACAGAAAGTGAAGATTTGAGCCCTGCTGTGTTGGAAAATACTCCTTCTACTACCCCCCTTCCTTTGAGATGTTTAGGCTGGGTCAGGGATTTAGGGTGGAACACACTTTCCTGGGATTTTGAAGGTGCTCCTTGGATGATTTCTTCTTCCTGGTGGTGCCTTGGACAAGTCTGCTGGATCTTTTCATTGTGCATGAAATCTGTCTTCTCCCTTGAAGAGCCGGTATGTTACTTACTTTGCTCCTAACATGCTGTATGCTTCTAGTGTCAGTTGTGTGGCTGGTGTGGGACTGTGTCCATGTGTGTTTCCTGGATCTCTCCTCAAATTCTTTGAATCTCGATGTGGGTGTCTTTCAGGTCTGGGAGCTTTCCTTTTGTTGACCTGCTCTTCCTCTGTCTAGATGGTCTCTTATTAACATGTTTGACTTCCTGAGCTGATCTCTTCATTTTCCTATTTCTTCCCATTTCTTTCATCCTTTTGCTCTGATTCCGATAGATTTCCTTAACCACATCTTCCAACTCTCACGCTAAGCTTTTATGTTCTGCTGTCATAGTTTCAATTTCCAAGAGCTCTTTTTTTCTCTGCAAGTTATTTTTAATAGCATTCTGTTCTGCTCCATCGATACAGTATCATCTCTTTTATCTCTGAATATACACACAGTGGTCCTTGAAGTTTTCTTTGCTCTTCCTGGACTGCTTTTCCGGGTTGCTGCTGTCCATTTGTTTTGTTCTGGTTTTTATATTGTGGGTGTCTCAGTGGTCAGGGCATCTCTGGCATGTGCCACATGCTTGAGCTTGGGTGGGGCCATTGGGTGATGGCTGGGCCCTGCAAGGGGAGTCTACTCAATTACATGTGTCTCTAGAAGGGGATCTGACAGGGAAGGTTCATTGGGCAGTGATGTCCAGTGTCTCTTGTTCTTCATCTTTATTGGGATTGGTCACCTTTCTCTGGGAAAGGTCACTCAGTGTCCTGACCTAAGGGGAAAGACCTGCTACTTCTGGGAATCCAGGGGGAGAGGAAGCTGGTACTGGGGCAGATTTGTTCAGCAAAAAAAAAA
>NW_004524649.1:6935780-6943258 GCF_000260255.1 Octodon degus | reverse complement strand
AGCTGTGAGTTTGAAAGGTTGAATAATTCATTTGGAAACATGGCAAGACATCCCAAGTTATTCAAGTCAGCCTGTTGGCCTGCCTCTCTTCTTCCTTTCCTTCCTTTTTCTTTTGGCTACTTACACCAGAAACTGATAACAGAGGCTTCCTCTTGGGAGGGCTAATTAATGTCAGGGGCAGGTGGAAGGCTAAATCTCTACCACTTTCCTTTTGAGGGGAGCATTTCATCAGGAGAACTGCACGTTTACAAACACAGGCAAGAAGTAATACAGAGCCACCGTGGTGGTGCATTTTGCAAAGCTGTAGTGTAATGTCATCGCCATAATCATGACATTTATATAAACCACTCATCCGGATGGCCCCAGTTGTATGTTTGCTCTATGCATGTGTGTGTGTATGTGTGTGTGTGTGTGTGTGTGTGTGTACATGGTGTTCTGTACAATTGTGCTCCTTGTATAAGTTTGTATATCAACCGTCACAGCCATCACAGTCAAGATACTGGACAGAGTATCTCTCCCTCTTGTCTGCTGTTTGCGTTAGTCACTTTTTCATTACTGGGACAAAATGCTTGACACCCACAATTTCCAGGAGGACTTTTTTGGCTTAAGGTTTTGGTGGGTTCAGTCTATGGCTGTCTCTAAGGCAGAAACAGCATAGTGTAAGGGCTTGGCTGAGAGAAGAGGCTCTGCTCATGGTAGCCAGGAAGCAGAGGGAGGGGCAGAGCTGGGCTCACAGCCCCAGTGACCCATGTCCTAATACCACATTCAGCTATGAACCCACCAATGTATGAATTCATTGATGAGGACTGCACCCCCTGGTCCCAATACCTTCCAAAACCCCCTCTCTGAACAGATGAGGCTTTTGGGAGACACTCTAGATCTAACCCATAATAGCCTCTTAAAGTCACTGTCCATGTACCATTAGTGCAAAAGCAACAGTCAAGTGAAGTCACTTGTATGACCAGTTCCAACAGTCAAGTCCAATAAAAAATTACAGCTTTAAGAATTAAAGGGTGTTCTACCCTCAAGAATATTACACTGTGCATGAAAGATTCCTTATGAGTTGGGCACAGGGAAAGGAGTCTGGAGTCTATGTTTGTAAAATTGGGACTTGACAAATTCTCTTAGACAGGTCAGGTCTGGAACACAAGACATAGGCCAGGTAAAGCTTGTGTGTAGCCTGTTAGCAGGTTTTGGGTGGGTCATTGTTTTCTTTTACCTGTACAGTGTTTCTGAGCGCATGCTCCATGGAAACAGTTCATTTGGGCAGTGTGTTCACCCAGGCAACTTCTCCGTGTGCTGTGTGGTGTGACATTCATTATCATCTGCTTCCCAGACTCGTAGAGATGGTTGTGCTTCTGCAGTTTTAACATCTGATTTTGTGTCGGAGGGAACTGAGCTCAAGGGAGGTTGAACTCCGACTCCTTGCTTAGGAAGTACTTAGGAACCCTGCCCCCAGCGGAGCATTAAAGTGAGAAAATGCATTTAATGTATATCAGCCCTTGTTTAAAATTACTTCAAATTCTGACATGTTTCTAATGCCCTGGAATTTTCTGGCACTTTTTGTTTTGTTTTGAGATTTGGTGTAGTTAGTACATGTGCAAAAATTAGGATTTTTTTTTAAGGACAGCTACCTCTGATAGCAAATAAGAGCTTTGTTTTAGCAGAAACACTGGCTTGGGACACTCCTGGCTTGCCATAGCAGAGCATTCACATTGAAGGTCCACTTTCCACATGGGCTGTCATCTCCTGGAATTGGGATGACTGTCTGGTATGGAATGAGTGACTGTTCCTTTTTCTTGTTAGGGGTCTTTAAACCTACAAGTTTTCACCTTTTAAAAAATCTCTGTTCTTGCCATGCTGGGCTGAACATCAACTCCAAAGAAAGAAAATCATCCCAGGGCTTCAACAGCCTAGGGCTCGGGAACCCGATGGGACCTGTGGATTGGGAATCCAGTCTGATCTTTGAAATCATGTTTGGGGCTGTAGGCAGTCAGTAAACTCAATGTGCCTGCTTTTAATAAATCTAGGTGAGTTCAACTCTAATACTTTCCAACTTTGTGGTATATTTCCTCCCCTACATGTAAAACTTGATATCAGACCAAATGAAATGCCTTAGATCATGCTTTTTAAATTTTTAAAAATGTTTCAGTCCTGGGAGCAGTCCCAAGGCCTCACACATGCTAGGGAAGCTCTCTACCACTGCGTCACACCCTTGCTGAGTTGCACTCCATGCCTAAATTCTTTTAAACACAAATTTAATTTAAAATTTAAAAGGTACATATAGTAAAATTGATGGACAGGATACAGATAGCATCCCACTTCCTGAACTGGCTTTCTGTGGTCTCACCCTCCCCTCATCCCTGTCCCATGCCTCCTCTCTGCCACTGTAGTTTTGTCTTTTTAAGAATATTTGGCACGCAGAATCCTTCAGTCTGTCGTCCTGCAAGCCTTGTTTCTTTTTTTACTCAATACCATGCCTGTCAGATTTGTTTCCTGAGTCAGAGTTAGCAGTTCATTTTTTTTCTTTAAAGCTGATTACTGGCCAGTTACACAGATGTTGAATAGTTTATTTATTCATTTACCTGTTGAGAAACATCTGGGTTGTTTTTAGTTTGGGCAATTATAGGGACAGGAGCTGTACATGTTTCATCGGGGCTTGGTTTGCACTTTCTTGCCCTGACTGTACTGCCCTGGCTAGGATCTTGGGCGCAAAGTAGAGATCGAGGGTCCTCCTGCCTTGGCCTGGTCTTAGGGAGGTGCTTGGTGCCTCACTGTTAGGTGTGGTGTTTGCTGAGGGCTCTAACTAGGCGGCCTTTGTCACGTTGCGCAAGTGCACATCCAGTCTTAGTTTCCTAACGGGTTTTCTTTTCTTCCTCCATCTTTCATTTGTTACTCTGTTCTTTTCTTTCTTGATCAGGGATAGCCACCGAAAGTTGTCAGGGATGTGTATTAACACTTCAAGATGTTTTTAGATGCTACTAGAATGGGACCCACGGAGTGAACTTTGCATCTAGACTCGCATGGCCTGGGTAAGCCGTTTGATTAAAGCGCTTTTCATTTTGTATTCTTGGATTTGATCATGGTTTCTGAAGGACATTTTTGTCTATGATCACATAAAGTATTGGTCTGCAGTTTACTTTTTTAAAAAACTACTTTATTTATTTATTATTATTTTTTATTATACTTGTTTTTTTGCAGGGTCTCACTATGCAGCTTGGACTCATGGTGATCCTCCTGCTTTCAGCCTCCCCAGCGCTGGGATTACAGGCATGCGCCAATATGCCCAGACTCTGGCTGGCTCAGCTCACCCCGACGGTGTGACCAGTGTGGCCTGTGGTGCCGGGGATCGAACAGCAGTCTCTGCACTTGTCTAAGCTTGCCTAAGCAGGCCCTTTAGTTCACTGAGCTCTCTCTCTGGCCACTGCAGTTTTCTTTTCTTATACTGCCTTTGCCTTCTGCTGTCAGGGTAATGCTGGATCCATGAAGAGAGTTAGGAAGCACATGTTCCCTCTTGTGTTCCCTAGAAGAGACTGTTGCATTGGTGAACCTTGCTTGCCAGCTTGTTGTATTTTGCCACAATATTAAACTTAAAAAAAATTTGTAGTGTCTGCATAATGGTGATGAAAAAATCAGTATTTCTGTTAGCATCGCAGCTAGTGATGTTTATGGGGCACTTCGCATGCCTGCGAACACTGCTCCAAGTGCTTCTTGGCCTCGACTACACTAACCACCCCCAACAACCCTGTGGAGGTCGTGTCGTTATTTTCTCCATTTTGCCTGCAGAGAACCATAAGACTCAAGGAACAGAAGCGGGTTGCTCGAGGGCACCAGGCTCCTACGTGACCTACTAGGATTCGAATCCGAGCTGTCGGACTTAGTTATTATGTTGTATCTCTGATTATATCTTAACTTTTTTTATCCAGGCCTCCACCTGGGATAGTGAGTTTCTTGTGCGGGCGTTGTTGCCAACCGCTGACAATTTCTTTAGACTGGACTCCTAGGAGCGTCATCTGTCTTAGTGTCCAGGGCAGGGTTTTTTGTATAAGCTCACTGGATTGCCTTCCAGGAATTCAAACAAATATAAAAGGCCAACATCCATGTTTGAGGGTGCCCACTTCAGTGGTTTCTTGTCAGAAGTGAACATTATAATTATTTCATATCTCTTTTTTAAAATTTTCCAATGCTGGGGATTGAACGCTGGACTTCACGCATGCCAGGCAAGTGCTTTACTACTAAGCTACACCCCAGCTCCTGTGTATTTTTATTTATTTATTTATTTAATTTTATTGAGAAAAAAATTGCAATGAGACAGTTTCAAAACAGGTTGGTAGGAGAGTTACAACAATTAATACCTTGCATATTGTTGTCTTTGTAGTAGTCATTCAGAGCTCAAGATGCCGACATGGTATCCTGTTCAAACACTATTAGTACAAATCTTTCTTCTTATTGAATTAAGAGAAAGTGGCTATCCTGTTTATTCATAACTCAATTTGATGGCAGAAAGATGCCATCTCATGGCTGTAGTTTCCCTTCTTCCTTTATCAATGAAACTGAATATTTTTGCAAATGCTTACTGTCCATATATATATATTTCTTTGCTTGGGAGAAAGACTTGTTCCTCTCTGGTTCCCACTTTTTTCTAAAGGGATAATAACATTGATAACAGCACTGCTTAATGATTTATGAGAGCTTCAAATATATTCCACATGGAATCTTTCATCCTTTTTTTCAAAAATGTGTTTGGCACACAGATTTTCATTTTTATCTCATGAAAACTGGATGTCTTTTTTCATTTAGTTGTAGGTCTAGCATTAAAGTAATGTATGCATTCCACAGTTGCTTTCTGTATTTTCCTCCTGTTGGAATGGTTTAATTTTTCTGCGAATGGAAGTCTCTTTTTGGCTTAGAATTTATTTTAACACGAGGTGCAGACGAAGACCGAGTGGGCAGGTCTCACAGTTAATTTGAGGAGTGTTTACGAGTAATCTTTGCCCACACATTCATCCTGTCACCTTTGCTCCTTTCTTATTCTCTGTTGTGCAGGTGGCAGCTTTTGTGACATCTATTTTGTTGTGTTTACTCATTAATTAATTGTTGTAGCTTATTAGCATGTTAATTATCTAGTAGGGCAAGACTCTTTCCCTTTTGTTATGAAACTAATTCATTTGTTATTATCACATGTTTATTTTTTCAGTGAACTTTGGGATCTCTTCATTTTCTCTGAAATCCCTCTAGGTTTGGCTAAATCTACAGTTTGTGGGAAAATGGCATTCACAGAGGTGGTTCTTCCAGGAGGCTTCCTCTTTGGCTCAAGGCTTTAAAGAAATCTATTAAGATTCATGGTTATCTTGCATTCATATGTGTGTATTATTTTGGTATTTATTGGTGCTGTTATTTTATTACTTATATACTCTTTTAACATATTTTTTCTTTATATTTTATCCTTAGAAGTTTAAAATTACATAAGTAACAGTAAAAACAAGTTATTGTATTTGGTACAGGGTGTCATTACACAGCTTGGACTTGTAATGGTCCTCCTGTTATCAGTCTCCCCAGTGCTGGGATTACAGGCGTGTGCCACCAACCCCAGGCTTGGTTTTTGACTCAGCCCGCCCTGCGGACAGGGCTGGCATGGTATGCAGGACTGGGAATGGAACCCCAGTCCTTGCACTTGCCAAAGCATGCGTTTAGTCCTCTGAGCTATCTCACTGGCCCTAAAAATAAATTTAAAATACAAACTCATACCATTAAATATTACAATATAGTTTTATTATAGGGGATTTTTAAATTGATATTATAATTGAAAAAAATTTAAGCTGATAATTGTTCTTTAAATTAGTTAATTTTCATTATGCTGTGGAGGTTTACTTTTATTACTAATTTTCTATTTAAAAAATCAGTGATGGTTGAATGTGACCAAGTGGTTTATTAACACTTACTGAAGTGTTTAATGTAATGTGATGTCAATGAATGCCCACAGAAAGCCATTCCTGAAGGAAAGCTTACGTGGATGACGACTGTTTTTCTTGTTACTGTGGTACTGGATTTGATTTATTGGTGAATTATATGAAATTTCCATTTTTATGTTCTTGAGATAAGTTTGCATAGAGTTATTTTGTTGGATTTTGGGGTCAGGATTATTATTGTGTGCAAAACAACTGATTTTCATGTGTCTCTATGTTCTGGGCTACTTTGTGAATCATAGGAATTATCTATAACTTGAAAATTTGAAAGAGCAGAAGAAAATTTGGAAGAGGAGAAGCCTGCCCTATGCCTTTCTTTGAAAGCAATTTAAAACAAACTTCTGTTTCTTCCACTGATACTTTTCTATGTGGTTAACTCATACTTCCCTAAAGAAGTGTTAATTTCATTAGGATTTTAAAGACTAACAAAATGAAGCATACTTTAAAAATATACAATATTCTGTGATGTGATTACATAACCTCTTCTCAGTACTCACTTACAGATTTGTTTTACTTGATCAAATCTGACTCTAATTGGTTTTATTAATTTTTGAAGATCTGTTTATCAATTTTGTTTTATTCCTGTTTTATGCATTACTAACTGTGTATTAAAAAGGCTTACTAGTTCTCTGACACCTTTTATTTCCTTTTAAAAAAATTTTCTAGCGAGCTGAATTTATTTTATTATTCAGGTATGCGTTAAATTATTTTATTATTTACATTTACTTTCTTTAGATTGATGATGTGCTTGACTTGGTGGGCAGTGCAGTACTGCTTGGCACTTCACAAATAGCTCATAATTATATATTTTGCTGCAATTACTTAGGAGACGAATTCTTTATTTCTAAGTTGTCAAAGTGTTTGTATACATATATTTTTAAATACTCAACTTTAATTTTATTTCATATCATGGCAGACAGGAAGTAAAGCGCAAAGGCAGAGCCCTGAAGGGAGATATATGCTTCCAGGCCACACTCATAGTGATCACCTCTTCTGACCCAACCCTGTATCTCCCAACAACAAGCCAACTGTACTGACCCTTTTTTTTTCCAGATTGATAAAGTTCTTTATTGATATTTCAAAATAAGCATTTTTCATGTTACATCGTTTTGTCAAATAATAGGATTTTTTACCATTGCTTAGGACGTATGTGGGGGGACAGACGTGAAGAGGGAGTATTATTGCTTTACCCTGTGTGCATTATTTTCAGAAGAGATGAAACCCAGTGGTTTATCATTACATATGGGTGATCCCTTTTGGAGAATGTATTTGGTTTGTTAAGTGTTGTTAGATGTGTAAAATAAGAGGACAAGAATGAGAATTGCAGAATTATATCTGAGTGCGATGCCTTCCCACAGTGATGTGGTTCTCTGGGTCATCCAGTGGAGGATGTGGCTGTTTAGGTTTTTTTTTTTTTTTGCCTTCTAAGGTCAATTAAGACTCAGGACATATGAGAACTTGTACTGTAACATCATGTACCTTGGTAGTGTCCCAAATTTTCTGATCAAGAAG
>NW_004524649.1:6917842-6935495 GCF_000260255.1 Octodon degus | reverse complement strand
TGTTATGTTGAGCTGTGGGGGACTCAGGTCAATAATTTCTGACATTGCCAGTTAAACAGAAGACCCAATGCTATTGTGGGCTACTGGACTCTTTTAGAATATTTTTCTGAGTTTGTATACCTTTAATATTCAACAACGGAACTTAAAAAAAATTGGGGTATAACTATGAATGTACTGACCCTTTAAGTCAGTGACCTTCCAAACGCAAGAGGCTTCAGGGGTCGTTTTAGACCTAAACTGTGACCACGTGCACGCTCTTGGCTAACTTCCCACTGTGAGTGTTGACATTTGTGAGTTTACTCTGCTTGCCTGAGAAGAAATCTCTTGCTGCCTAGAAGTTTAAATGTTGCACTGAAGCTGTAGTCATGCTATGGTCCTTCTGTTTCTTAAATCTAAAGACAGTGCATGAAAATCTTCAGCCCAGTTTGTATTATCTCTTCCTTGCTTGTTTCCTCCTCTTTTTTTTTTTTTTTTTTTCTTAATTTCTAGAAGGCAGTGGTTTCTGGCCTGATTGAGTTGCATTTCATGGAATTGGGGGTCTTTAATGGCTGGACATAGATAGACATATAGTGGTGGCGTGGGGGGCGCCCTGGGTGGAAGTTTCTATCAACAACAGAAGCCACATGTCTGCGATAGGGGCTCACACAGGTGATAAGCCAGTGTACCCTTCTTGGCCACCCAGTCCAGCCCATTTTGCATTTTAGGGACCCATTCCTACTCAGCATCTTTTATGTATGTTCAGTGGAGATGTGGGAAAGAGTGAATCACAGGTCTTTGCCTAATTACCATATCCCAGAATGCCTGTTCAGATTTTTGTTTCTTTCTGTCTTTTTTTCATTTTCTCATTTTATGTATTTGATACAGGGTCTCACTACAGAGCTCGGACTTCTAGTGATCCTCCTGTTTTCAGCCTCCCCAGTGCTGGTATTACAGATGTGCACCACCATACCCGGGCTCGGTTGCCAGCTCAGTGCGCCCCCAGGGCGAGGCTAGTAGGGCACGAAGGACCAGTGATCAAACCCCAGTCCCTGTGCTTGCCAAAACAGGTGCTTAGTGTGTTGAGTTGTCTCACTGACCCCAAGATTTTTGTTTCATTTTATCTTTTCTTGCCTGTTCAAGTTTTAACTTGAAAAGTTTCATTTGTTTGCCAAGAGAAACTTAACTCATGGCTAGGAAGGGTCAGGAACGGCTGAGTGCAGCCAATATTCGCTGAATTTCCTTTGTGTTGTTCAGGTTCAAACTTCTCACACATGGTTTGCTTCACATATTTTTCTCTACAGAACCATGGATTAGGGATTACACCCTCATTTGAGTTGAAGTGACTCACCCAGAGTCTCTCAAGTAGATGGCAGCAAGGTTTGAATTTATACCTTCTGAGTAGAAACTCTTATAGTTTCTTAGATGCTGAACATCTCTGAAAGGACAAATGACTGAACGTTTCTACCAGGGATTCTGGCTTGAAGATGGAGGGGGCCATGAGGCCAGGCAGGGGTGGCATCTAGGGACAGGAACACAGCACAGCATGGATCTTTCTCTGGAGCTTCAGAGGGGTCATGGCCCTGCTGACATGTTGAAGTTGGCCAAGTGTAACCACTTTTGGATTTTCAGTTACAGAACTGTAAGATCTGGGGTTGACCAAAGCCGTAAAAACTTACGATAGTTTTTATGCTACGTAGGGTAGCAGCGATAGGAATCTCATCCACTACCTGACAATTGCAAAGCCGCCACAGCTGGGAAGTCTGAAGTGATGGACTGTGTGCGTCCACCACGTGGAGCCTTTCGGCCAGCGTTCATGCATTGCTATTTGATGGTTATGTGCGGGCTTGCTCATTTGGTTGTCACCCTCTCCCAGTCAGAATGTCCGGTCCCTTGAGTAGGACCTTGCTGTAGTGTCTTTATGGCTGTGTGCCCAGGGTCCAACCTGGAGGAGAAGCCCAGCCAGTATTTGTTGGATATTTTTACCATGAAACATTGTGACTATTAACTTACATTCTTGCAAATTATATAAGTACTAACAGAAATCAAAAGAAGGAAGAAGAAGCTGTGTTAAAAGTAGGTCACCCATTGAAATCAAAATATTAGCTTTGAGTATCCCTTTCTAATATTTGGTCATGCACAGAATTACTTTTGAGGTATTCATATCCCTCAGGCACTGAATGGTAGGTGAGTTGGCTGTCATGAAATGAACGCAACAGTGCATGCTGCGTCTTCACCAATGGTGTGTTCCGAGTTGCACTTTTATCATCACGTATTTTAGATAACGATAGCTGTGCTTTTATTGTAATTTCCATGTCACAGGCTGCTTGGCCTTCCATTCAATAGATAGGTCATCAATACTTATTGTTGGTTATTTAAAATATTGTGGGTTATTTAAGATGTTCTATTACTGTTCATCAGACACGTGGTGCATGAGTCAGCCACACATCACTTCGACTGTGCAGGGACTGGGCTGTTTGTTGCTGTCCCTGTCCTGTGCTAACCGGCCAGGATGTTGATGCTACTGGTGGAGCCAGGGCGCATTTGTGTGTCTGTGTGGAGCTCTGTGGACTCTCTACCCACCGTAGAGCTTTTGGGTTTTGTTTACATTTATTTAGAGGGTGAACTCCACCTGGCACCCACTGTCTCCACCTTGTCTCTTCCACCTCAGTTTGTGCTTCTGTCTAAAACTGTGGGGGCCACAGAGCATGGATGGGACAGTGGAGCCTGAGGAGAGTTACTAGCTGGGAGCTGAGGCAGAGGGTGGCTGGTATCGGGAGAAGGCATCACCCTCAGCAGATCATACAGTTTCCTTCCCTTTTTAAGGAGGCGATTTGTTTTTCTTATCTTCTCACTTGACAGTCACTTGGTTTTCCTATGTGCTCACTGCTCCTCTTATGATAAAATAAGAAGGAAGACAAAAAACGTAACCCTGCAATTTCATAAGTGCAGGGAGACGTCTGGGGTGGGGAGGGAATCTCCCAGGCACTGATGGTTGCCTGAGCTAGCAGAATGCACTGCATTAAAATCAGCAGAGCTAAGTTGGGAGGAGAAAGAGGCCCACTCCCAGGCAGATCTGGACAGTCGTTTTGCCTAAGATGGCAAGAACATCATCTTCCCATCTTGAGCTGAGCAAACCATAAATGGACACACCGTATCTGGATGGGTAGAGATGCACCTCTTGGCTTCTGCAGTGCTATAAATGTCTCTTGGCGGCTTTTTCTTCTTGGGGTTTGCTTTCCGGTGTCCAAGAGCACAGAAAGCATGATACGAAGGAGAGAAGGAAGAAGGGGCAACAGGAAACACACTAGCTTAGCGCACTTCTCCCTGCTGAAGGTTCCGAGCATCAGCACAGAATGAAGGGCTATTTTAGGAGACACCAGGAATGAAATCTTTTATGTTGATGTTGTGCAGGACTGATTTGTATTGTTCTGCTACCAGAGGACAGAGAAACTTTGTGATGTTCCGGCAGCTTTATAGTTTCTGCTGTGAAGACAGTGGTGAAGAAGAAACTTGGCTTACAGGCCAGGGATGTTGTCCGGAGCAGGAGTGCAGGACAGCAAGTCTAGAGGCAAGGGTTCTAGCCCAACTCATGCATTTCTGTACCCTCTCTTTCATTCTCAGTTTGCTCATGTGTGAAATGTAAGTGTTTGTGCTGAACTGTCTTTGCATTAGCAACACTAAATCTCTCTAATTTGATCATTAATTTTAAATCACTCGCCTCTCCGAAGATGTTGGAAATATGCTTCCTTCCAAGGCTAATTTACAGCCAGAGCAATATAGTTTTGCTTCCAAGCATGCCCTGAATCATTATTCATTTTTATTTCATGAGAATTACTCTTGTAAATGTGATTTTCTGTTGGTTTCCTAGAGTCATTGAAATCGCACAGCTCGATGGATTTCTTTTGCATGACATAAATTTCTGGGCATAGTAGAAGTCACTGTTTTCCAAAGAGAGGTCCTTGGGTTGTCAGCATCAGCACTCTCTTGGGGGTTCCTGTGTGTTTGGTCACAGTGTGTGGTCTTGGGTCCCACCCAGACCTGCTGGACCTCTGAGAAGGAGAATCAAAAAGTTCTGCTTAACAGGGTCTCTTTCCACACAGGAGGGAGAAGTTTGAGAAGCGTTACTATGAACCAGGGCACAGGTGCCAGGATTTTCTTCCATACCTGTGAACACATAGTCCACTCAAGCACGCAGAATGATCCTTACAGTTCAGAGGCTGACTGTCCCTCAAAGGCCATGTGGTGAAGGTTGGGTCACCAGGCTGTGGCATTCCTGGGTGGGACCTGTAGGAGGTGGGGCGTTGTGGAAGGAAGTGAGGTCATAGGGGATGTGCCCTTGAGAGGGACAGCCACTTCCTGTCTCTTTCTTTGCTTCTTAGCTTCTATGAGTTGAGAAGCCCCTCCCCCATGGGCTTCCACCATGATATTCTGCCTCACCACAGGCCCAAAGTGACTGAGAACTAAAAACTCTGAAACCACATGGTGAGATAAGCTTTTTTCTTCATAAGTTGTTTACCTTGGATATTTTGTCATAGTTCTGAAAAGCTGACTAACAAACATGGTGGCCGTACTTCAGACTAAGCAAGAGGCCATGTTGGAAATACTGAGATCAAGACTCTTCTGTGTCAGTGGCACAGCTGTAGCTTTCTTGAGGGCCTTAAGATACAGAGAGAAGCTGGGACCTTCTCAGGGCTGAAAGGAGAGTGGATCTCTTTTCTTCCTGAAATGGAAGGCTAAACTCCCTGAGGTTGAAGGAGTGGTGTCTTCATTGACCTTGGAAAGAGCCCCAGATGCACTGGACACACTGAAGCACTGGAATGCTGGGAAGACGGCAGGCAGGGCACAGAGGGCATTTCTGAGGGCTGCAAGCGGGCATGGTATTCATGATTTAGCGATTGTCTCTGTCCTGCAGTGCTATTTTGATAGTTGGTCCTTGGCTGTGACTGCCTGCCCTGTGGAGAAGATGGGCACCAGCAGGTGCCCAAGGAGGTGCCCCCCCATTGAACAGCAGGATGAGCTGCTCTTCCTGGAGCTCCGAGCTGCAGATCAGCATTGGTCCAAGGGTTTGCACCAGTGGTCAGATTTTCAAGAGTGACCTACAGCAGTGAGGGTGCTTATGTACACATATTGTCCATAGTGTGTGTTTATTAACATGCTTGTGTTCATGCAGGCTGTGTGCACGTGCACACACAAACACACACACACGTGCACCTTCTAAGCATGGGTCCCCAGTAGAGGGCATTGTGAAGTGTCTGTGCTTACCCAGCCTTGCTGGCACTTGCCGGGAAGATGCTGATCATGTAGGAGCTGCCAGGCATTTCCTCACCGTAAGCTCGCTTATGCTGAACTCCACACTGCTCCGGAGTTCCTCTTCCCACTCTGACTGCTGTCTCCTCATGGAGTACTCAGCTCACTTCTTACACCTGCAGTTGTCTTAAACATCACCAGGGCGCCATCAGGGCCATTTGATGTGGTGGCACCAGGCTTGCCCTGCACAGATGCCCAGTGTGGTGGGAAGGGAACGGGACTGTGGCCGAGACCTGCATCCTTGGCGAAGGAGCTGCCCTTGCTGGCGTGAGTGACAGTGCCAATCACACGGCTTCTTCTCTGCACCTTGCTGGCCTCCACTTTGTGCAGAGTCCAGGCCTTTAATCATTCCTGGAGAAAGCTCCTAGGGTTACCTTTAAACCAGGTCCTCTGAGTATCCTGGCCTATGCCAGTGTCCAGCAAGCAGGGTCTCCATTCTTTCCTCTTCGCACTGTCACCCCTCAGCATCCCTTGGCTGCACTGTCCCTGCCTTTTTGCTCAGGCTCACTTCTTGCCACCTATCACCTTCATGTTCTGGACTTGTTCTCAACTGGTTGGCTTCTCAGGTCCTCGCTGACAGTTGCAGGCCACCACCCTGGATGGGTTTCACCAGCACTGCACTAATAAAAAACCCCCACATTCTCCTTCAGTGTGATGTGCACAATGAGGGCGGACCCAGCTGCCTGTACTTGAGGTGCCCACATCCAGCTCTAGCCTCTCTCAGAGGAGCAAGTCCCTTCTACAGAATGGGAGGTCAAGGTACATGCGGTGAGCAAGCAGATGTGACAAAGTGCACTCTGGGTGACACATCAAGAGCAGCACAGGCTTAACTCCTGCTTTCAACACTTGCAAAGAGTTCACAGAATGACAGCTCTCAGATATTTAATCTGGATCTTGTCTAGGTCTAACTCAACTCCTATGTTCCTGACTCTTCACAGTAGCTGCTTGTCAGCTTTTCTTTTTCAGATTGTTTTCATAATTTAATTGGATAGAGTTAAGTTGATTTTTACAGAGGAGCCACTCTCTGTTGGTGCCACTTGGAGCTACTAAGAACAGTCCCTGCCCTGTAGACATGGGAAGATGGGCAGATGTGAATGAAACAACAGTTGTGAATCTCCTTAAATGTGATATGGGGGACACTGATTCCCCCTGGCAGGGTTGAATGCATGCAGCACACACCAGAACTGGCTTGTGCATTCACATTATATATATTTTAACCTTAAAATTTCAAATCAACAAATGCCAGTCGTATGCATTTGAGACATACAAAGTAATGATTTGATGTATGCATTGTGTACTGATGACCACAGGTGGCATATTAATGAATAATCCTTCCCTACCTTTGGTTGCCATTTGTGTGTGTGTGTGTGTGTGTGTGTGTGTGTGTGTGTGTGTGTTGCAAAGGCACTTCTAAATCTACTTCATGTAAATGATACAGTATTAACTTTTTTTTTTTGAGACCTGGTCTCACTATATATCCAGGCTGGCCTTCAACTCACTATGTAGCCCAGGCTGGCCTCAAACTTGCCATGATTCTGTTTCAGCCTCCTGAGTGCTGGGATTACAAGCATGTGCAACCGTACCTGGCTGTTATTACCATGCCATACCTTGGAACCCTAGAACTCACTCATCTAGTGAATCCAAGTTTGTGCTCTTTGACCAACTTCTCATTTTCTCCCATCACCTATCTTTAAAATAAATTACCATTGCCAAAGTAATTAATAGATCATTTCCTGCTTGTGGAGGTGGAAGACATCACAGAATGACAGTGTCCTTTTGGAGCACCCTTGACCCAATCACCTATCCAGAAGCCAGCCTGTAATGAAGTGGAAATAAGCTGGTTTATGTCTATTTTCACTTCTCCTGGGCAACCTGACCTCCCACTTTCTTAGATGGGAGAAATCTGTGCATTTCAGGCTGCCTCTTATGTGGGAAGTTGATCTACCTCTTCCTTTTCACTATCAGAAGAGCCTCCCAGGATACCCCATGTCCCTCCTGTGCCCTGGCAGTGCTTTCCTGATAGGAAGCTACAATCCAAGCTTCCAAGTAGGTCTGATCAGTGGGGAGCACAGGAAATGGGGAACAAGAACATTCTCTTTCTGATCCCCCAGTTCTCTCTTTCTGCTTCAGCCCATGTCTGCAGCAGTAGTTGGGGCAGTCCTGCCTCTCATGACCTGTCCAGAGCACCACTCCCACATGGAGGTGCTGTCAGCTCCTTGCTATTTTTTTCTCAGAAGCAAGCCATCACAAATAGGACTTTATTTATCACTATTAAAAATCTGGATCTTAAACGGACTCTTGCACTGGTGGCTCATATCCATCAGCTCGTTCAACTTTAGCCCCAGTCTCATCTCCAGTAGCCTTTCCAGAGCTGCTACCTTCACCATGAAGCTCCATGAGTTTTCCCAATTCAAACTTGGGCTTCTTCAGCATTTTTACTTTTCTGATGAAGACATCGTGAAGAGGGTAGATAGGTTGGCAAGCCTTTTCTATGTCTTTCCCAATACTGTCTGTAATCAGTTTATTGACCACTTCCTTCGAGTCATTTGTCTGCACCTCCCGGGTCATGATTTCCATCATCTTCTTCCGGATCTGGTGGACCTGTTGGTGCTGAGCATAAGAGGTCTTCCGTATCTGATTGTTGCATTTTTTAGTAAAGCCAACGTAGAACAGATGAAGCGAATAACCATCGGTAGTCTTGACATCAACATGAGCTTCGATCATGGTCTGCCATTTTTTGACCATGGAACACATTTTTGTCCTGGGTGAGGTCCATGCCATGGAAGTTAGTCAGGCAGTTTTTGCCCTGAACATCTTCAGTTATTAGCTTGAATTTTCTAAAGGTAACTTCATCATTCTGCAGATCAGCAAGGCTCACTTCAAGCACACGACCTTTGAGCCCATCAGATGCAATTTTGGTTCCTTGGGTTCTGGTGATGAGTGTTTTTCCAATATTTCTTATGTTGAACATAGCCGGCGCCTTCACATCATACCAGTCTTTCTTAGAAAATGGATCAACCACTTTCTTCTTGGCTCCTTTTTTGCCGCCTTTTGAAAGGCACTTGTTCTTGCCTACCACCATGGTGCTGCTCAGAGAGTCAAAAAGGAGCCCCCTGCTATTGTTTCTAATCTCTGGTGTGCCTCGACATCCCCTCCCACTGTACTGCTACAAAGCCAACTCCCTGTATTCAATCCCCTCCATTTGAAATAACTAGGCAGGTTTCCATTTGCCTCACTGGCTTTGAAATCTGCCTTGCTTTTGTGGATATAACAGGGATTCTTTGGCCCATTCTTTAGCCCATCCCATCTTGTTGGATATTTTAGTTGTTTTTATTGTTTTCCAGTCACAAACAGTGCTGGCTTTGAGCATTCCTGAACAATGACCTTAGCATATAGGTGTAAAACAATTCTCCAGTTGACACCAAGCTAGCTTACTAGCTGTGGTATCCATGTTTGACACTGAAACCTCTTCAAGTGACCTCTGGGGCTCAGATGCTTTCATATTCCTGCAGTCTGTGGCAAGCAGCTGTGCAGGGAAAAGTTGTCTGCTAAGTAGCAGTTGACTGAGTGGAATGAAGAAGTGAATGCTGTCCATCTGGAAATGGGAAAACACTGCCCTGTCGACCTTGCAGGGACCACTGTGAGGATTTCATGGCTGCTGACCCTGAGCAGAGTACGTGTTATTTTGGGTGACCTCACTCATGGTGTTAATCTAGAACCGGAGTCTGTTGCTTTGTTCAGTACCCAGACCAGCATAGAAGTTTACTGTGTTGCAGCCAGTGTAAATGGAAAGGTACATTTTCCCTATGAAAGAAGTCAGGTGTATAATGTGATAGAGACAGTGTTGTGATGTTGAGGCTGAATGCAGGTGTGGATAGTGGTTGCTACAGGTTAATATCACGACGTATCTCAGGGCAAGCAAGCAGCTGCTGCCTGGAGGAGCACAGAGTCCCCTTCCCTCCCCTAGGAGCTGCTCACTATATGCTGGTATCCTCTACCTCACAAAGTTATTAGGCAAGGAAAAAAAAAAAAACTTAAGAGTGAACATTCAAGACCTCTCATCCACAGTGTGACAGAAGACCCAAGAACTGGAATGCACATATAGGAAGGAGAGAAGGAGTGTCCTTGAAGATTACCTCAGTCTATTTTCTGTTGTTATAAAGAAATACCGGAGGCTGGTTATTTTGTAAAGAAAAAGAGTTTTAGTTCAGTTTGCAAGGCTGAAAGTCCATACATCCTAGTTCCATCTCTGATGAGGGCCTCATAGCACCATGGTGGAGATTAATGCAAGAGAGAGAAACAGCTGTGTAGGACAAGAAGCCAGAGAGTGGAGAGGTGCTGTATGCTCTTTTAGAGACTCACTCTCACAAGTTCTTCTAGAACTATGTCCACCCCTTCAGCCCCCTTGAGGGCAATGTCTCCAATGACCCAGCATCCTCTCAATATGTCCCATCTCTTAAAGGTCATCTCCTGAGGTCACCACACTGGACCATGTCTCCATCATGTAGACTGTTGCGGGAAGACTTGCAGCTGGACCCTGCTGGTATGGCTGATAGCTCAGTGTCTGCAGGTTTACTAAGCTCACTTAAAAAATTGAGCTAGGAGTTTACCTCTTATTTCTGAACTGTTAGAGACACAATTGTAGGCTGCAGTCACTTCCAAATGCTGCAATTCTAGTTAACGGGCACTCTTAATACATAGGTCTTGGCCTAAAATGCTGATAGAAGTGACTGTCACAGAACAGGTATGTGAGGAGCTCAGACCTCACAAAAAGGGGAGATGGTCCAGTGTGCTTCACCCTTGTTCCTGAAGATTCTCCAGATTATGAGTTTCAGAGGCCTTACGTTTCAGGAGCTGCACACTCACATTCATTTCCCTTTCTAACGTAACACAAAGTCCTTTCTCTGGTGGCAGGAGACCTGCTGTGCAGGCCAGGCGGGCAGGCCCAGGTTGGGGTGGTAGCTGCAGTGGTGGTCAGATCAGGATGGGATCCGTGAGCAGGAGCATCTGTCGCCTGCCTTCAACCCTGCTGCCTTCTGCAAGTCACCTGCAGAGGGACTGCTTGAGCATCACCTTCTGAGGCTGCTGGGGAGGGATCCCTGTAATGTCACAGGAAACCACTCTCAGGGTCAGCATCTGTTCCTGTCTCATGCAGCTCTTCCTGACAGCAGCCACTCTGAAACATCTACAAGCCAGCACGGCCGGGCTGGAGTTAGGGTGCAAAGCTGGTGCTGCCCATTTTCTCCTTGCACAGGATAGCTCACTATCTGAGCCCAGGAATTCCATATCCATGGATTCAGCCAACCATGGTAAAAAATAATCAGGAAAAAAATAATGTCCATATCGAACATGTAGAGTTTTTTTTTTTTTCTGGTCGTCATTCTCTGAAGAATAGAATATAAAAACTATTTTATGCATACATTAGATGATCGCAGGCAAACCAAAGATGGCTTAAAGCACATGGGGAAAAGTGCATGGGTTATAAGCAAGGACTTTGTCTATACTGGACTTGGGTATCAGTGGATTCTGGCGTGCGTGGAGGGTCCTGGATGTGGGTATCAAGCAATGATAGGAGTGCTTGGGTTGTGCGAACACACACAGTCATCAAATGATGAGCATTAATGCCCGGCTGAATGCAGCTGGGTTGCAGTTTGCCCCGGAGAGACAGCACTTGGCAGGAGAGAAGTGCTGCTCCCATCAGGCCCCTTAGTCCTGTCTGCCCCTTACCCCATCCCCCGCCTCCACAGTGCCTCTGACGGAAGCCCGCGCCTGCGTCTTGCTTCCGTTGATTTTATTTTCTGTGGGTTTTACAAGCGCCCGAGTCACTGTAACATTTTCCTGCTGCCTTTTCTATTTTCAACCCAAATAGGAAGTGACAAGGATGGCTTCATCACAGCAAGAACATGATTCATTTTGTTACTTTCTTTAAAACTCTATAAGTGCACCTAGCATAAGGACTGTAGATCGCCTGATGAAAATTCACAGCCGCTACCCAAGGTGACCATGGCTCTCCCTTCTACGCCCATAGATTTGTTCCACCTGTCATTGTAAGTTATTTCAGGGTAATCTGTGTATATTTTCCTTCGCAGAATGTTGTGTTTGTGAGATTCATCCAGTCTGGTGGTGGATTGCTTGTGCTCATTGCCATCCACTGTCTTATTGTGACAGTTGGTGGATGCTGGGTGAATCCCAGTGCTTGTCTGCTGTGGCTCGTACTGCTCTGCACCTGTCTTTCTGTGGCCACGTGGGTGATTCTGAGACAGCCCTGGAGATACCTGTGTTCAGCTACAGTGGATCCTACCTGAGAGGCTTCCAAAGTGGGCATCCTTATTTAATGTGTCACTTAGATTTTAAAGCAAAGTGGATCATTGGTTTGGAAATGTGGTCATATTTGTTGGATAGAAAGTGATTACAGGCAAGCCACAGCCCAGAAAGAACTGAACCCTTGGGGAGGGAACAACCGCCAGTGCCGAGGGGTCCCTGTCCCACTTACCCTTTTCTGGATTTGGGTCCTGTGGCCTCCAAGGAGATGACCAAATTTTGCCCTCTGGAGGCTGAACAGCAGCCACGATAGCAGTCGTTAGTATTACTGATTCTCCTACTCTTTTTTTTTTCTCCTTCCTCCACTTCCCTTCATCTTCTTATAACACACACACACACACACACACACACACACACACACCCCTTGTGTGTACGAGGACCAGCTCCTAAGGTAGTGAGACAGTCAGGGGAAATCATAGCATGGAGAGGAGTGTTAATTATACCCGGGAAAGTGTGATCTCAGTCTCTGGAGCTCTTTAGAGAGAAGCTTATTTAAAAAAAAAAAAAAAAAAGAATGAATCTTTCCAAAATTACCACGTCTGGGCCGCCGGTAGACTCTGGCTCCTCTCTGTGCTCTTAGCACAGTGCTAGAAATGTGCTAATGCTGTGTTACGCAGTCTGGGCAGTGCCGACAGAGCGGCCAGCCTGTCTCCTGAGGACTGCTTGACCTTTCCAGCCATGGAACCTGGGACTGGGGATCCCTCTATGGCACCTCTGCTGTGCCTGTGAATTCCTGTCACTGTGTGACTCCCTCTTGATGATAGTGGGAGCTTTGATATGGGGCACAAGGCTCACCCCTTATTGGCTGCATGCAGGAGGGATGAGGTGCTGCTGGAAAGGAGGACATTTCCTTGGGACATTGGTCAACCCGCCGATGGTTGACGTTCCTTGGGTGATTGACCCTCTGCTTCTGTTCTTCATCCAGTGTGGCAGAGGAGCCTGAGCGTCTGCAGCAGGCCAGGTGTGCCAGGGTTCATTCAGTCAGTGCACCAGCCCTGCCGCATTATTTCACGCCACCTGGCAGGTCACAGGTTTGGGAGTCTGAGATCACAGGGCATGGAGTGGAGGGGAAAGATCTGAAAGCCCCTCTTGTCCTGTTCATCTGACTTCTACATACTCTACCCTTTGTAGAGCATGTGATGGTGGCTGCAGCCTGTTGGGATGACATTCTCTGCCAGTGGAGGTGCAACCATAGCAGCTGTCCACACCTGGGTTCTGTGTGCAGACCACTGCAGAGCCCTGTCTTTAGGCCAGGCCCAGGGACTCCCAGATGTTAGCCTGAGGAGCCCCATGGCTTCCTCTTGATGATCATGAAGACATTGGTGGGGAGGCCACTTGGACACAAAGGGGTGTCCCAGGAGCATGCCCCCCTGACTGGGCAGAGGCAAGTGAGTGAGTTGGCTTGGATGAGTGCTTGTCCCCGCCAGTGGTTCTTTCTATTTTGAGCCAGGGACATCACCCTCTCCATGGGCACTGCGCAGCACAGGGCCTGGCTTTTAGGTCACTCCATGGACTGCATTCTGCCATGACTGTTGGTGTGGAGCGGGTGATTTGGGGCTGATCTACATCTCCTCTGTCTTCTCTCTGGATGCCCCCAACTCTAAGGGCCTTAAGAGATGGTCACTTAACACAGTGTGAGAAAGGTGACGTCTCACTTCCCCTTCTGTTAGTGTCTTCTGAACTTCCAGTGTCTCAGAAGTTTCCCTAAGCCAATAAAGCTATATTAATAAAGCAGTCTTCTCCTTTTTCCTGGAAGCTCATTGTGGGCCAATGTAACTGTTAGTCAGGGCTCTGTTCACCTTGGGTGGTCAAGGTGCACAAGGTTTCTGTGATCACAGCCCTGCTTTGTGTATCTAGCTGGAGGAAGGTGATGGTCTTATTATGTCGTAATCATCTGCAGCCCCTCTGTACCGTGTTGTCTGTTCACTACCAGAGGTGGCTCTGAAAGGAGCATTTATATTATAAAACCAATCTCCTTTTTCAGCTGATTCTAAATCTTAGGTTACTGGGATAGTAACGATGACCATACAACAGGGTGGACAAACTATGTGTGTTTCAGGGAAACCTGTATGGGTCCTGCAACAGCACAGGTCCCTTGTAAAGGAACAAGTGGAAGATGAATCTTGCTCCCCTCCAAAGAGGAATCTTGCGCTTGGGGCTGGCAGAGCCTGATGCCTGGGCAGCTGAGTTACTGAGGGAAGAAGCAGACGAGGCTGGGATGAAGATGTCTTCCATGCTTGTCTAGTTATTCCCACTGGGAGCTCCATAGCACAATGACATCAGAGGTGGTCCTGTCTTGGGGACAGAGGTGTGCCTTTTGTAAACCTGGATCTGTCATTTATCAGCCCCGGGCTGCCCCTGCCATGGGCAGAGAGATATATGTGCCTCTTGAGTGAGGCTGCTTCTCTGAATATGACTGGACAGGGAAGGGGTCTGGTGGCCAGCAACCCTGAGCTCCATGACCCCTATGGCCTTGGCTGCCATAGGCTTTCAGCCTTCCCAACCCTGTCCTTGTGAACAGGGCTACTCCTTGAATCAGGCCATTGGGGCAGGTTGGCGGCTGTGTTTGGCCCATGGTTGGTGCGAGGAGAGCAAGCCACCTATGTCCAAGGGCTCCGGGCTGTGGGGTGGAGCAGGGCCAGGAATGCACCCATCTGGGGAAGAGTCCTTGTGCAAATCCTGTGGAAGACAATATTTGTTGGCATCTTTGCCCAGCCAAATATTCTTTCTCCGTCTGTGTGCTCTGAGATACCAAGGTTTGTGGGCATACCAAGTGGGGCTGGGCAGCTCCTCAGGCCAAGACCTCTTTCTGAGGATGGCCTGACCCCTCTTCTGGTCACTATCTCTCCACTGCTTTAGGCCTGAGTTGGGCTGTGGGTTGGAAGATCACACCAGTCTCGTGCAGGCTGGAGTAAGTATGGAATTGGAACACAGAGGCTGTGCATCTGCAGGTGCAAGTGAAGAGCTGGACTATTAGCTAAGACAGCCTCAAGTCCCAGTTGCAGGGGCTCAGGCCTGGATACTGGAAGACAGAGAAATGCTTACTGAGCAGGCCATGGGCATTTCCCAAGTCTGTGTGATAAGTAGGTAAGAGTGGTTTCCAACCAGCAATTCCATGTGTCTGTGTCAGCAGTGCTTGTGGATGAAGGTAGAGTTTTTAGCTCTGTCCCTTCTTGGGTGAATGGGAGCTCTCCCATGCTGGAAGGCCCGAGTCTGTGTCAGAGCTTTCGCACACTTGGCTCCTGCTGAGAGCAGTCGTCATGAATAGGGGGTCATTTTACTGTCCAATAAATGGCTGCCCTTTGTATCTTTGGAAAAAGGTGCTGAGAAATGGATGTGAAAGGCTGGGGAAATGCTGAATAATAAGTGAACCTGATCCCACGGCAGCAGTGAGTCTGGAGACTGAATGGCTCCCTTTGATTGACCTGGTTATACTGGCAAGGTCCCTGAACTGGGGCTTTGGAGAAAGCAATTGACTTGAGCATATCTCTGGCTCTCGATGCTATCAGATTCCCAGCCACAGAGCCTCACTGTACCTTCCCAGCCCACAACTGACTTTTGAGATTTGAGAATAATAACCCAAAAGTTTTCCTGTTAAAGGTGGAGAAGGTGAGGTGCAGGGTTGTGTGTGGCATACTGGAGTCCAGATCCAGGAGGAAGATGGATTTACAACTCGGAGGGAAGAATGTTGGCATCTCCAGGCCAGACTGTCTGGTCCCAAGGGGTAGAAATAAAAACCCCATTTTCTGTCTGTGTTTTAGCTTCATTCACCCATTTACTCGCTTGCTTATGGAGCTGGCAGACAGCTGTGATGGGAAGCCACACTTGCTGCTCTTGTGTTGGAGATGCCCCATATAGATTGGAGTTTGGGGATGCAGTTTGGGCTGTGAGAAGACACAGCCCTTCACTCTTTTCCCAAAACTGTACTACAAGCAGCTGGAATTGCAGCCAACATTTTCTGCACATGATGGTGTCCTGAAAAATGCCAGTCACTTGTCAGCTGTTTTTCTGAATTTGCAGGACAGGTTCCCTCACACCTTGATAAATAGTCATTTTCAGAATTTGTAAGCCAAGACCATCCTACAGATATGAAGCACACTCATGCTGATGATTTTGCTCAGGTCATTATGAATGAGGAAGTTCGTAAGGTGTTATACATATGCCAAAGGATAACCCAAATACTAGACACATATGTAGATCGGGAATATTCTGGTGAATGTACAAATACAGGCAGAATTGTCTTCTCTTACAGCTGGGGGAAGAAGTTATGGAAATTGCTCCAAAATTTGCATTTATAGGTAATTATTTTGTATCACTATCAATTTATAGAGTTGCAAAAGACCTTAAGGGCAATGAAAAGTTAAACAGTCTAAAAGTGTGTGCTGTAGAAAATGTATGTTTTTCTATCAAAGCATAACATATTCTCTGTTCTTAGTAAATTTCAGTATTTTAAGCATTTGATTTTCTCAGAAAGGGCCCTCTGCTTCCTTTTAACCATGTAAATGGCTATAATAATTTCTTTCTCAATAAAAGACTAGCAAATAGAATGCAGCAAATCATCAAGATGATCATACACCACGCCCAGGTGGGATTCATCACAGGAGTGCAAGGATAGTTCAACATATGCAAATCTATAAATGTAATACACCATATAAACAGAGCTAAAATAAAAAACCATGTGATTATCTCAATAGATGCAGAAAATGCTTTTGACAGAGTCCAATGCTCATTCATAATAAGCCTACAGGAAATTAGAATAGATGATCTGTACCTCAATCTGATAAAAGCCATCTATGGCAAACTAACAGCCAACTTTATTCTAAATGGACAAAACCCAAAAGTTTTCACTCTAAAATCAGGTATAATACAAGGCAGTCCACTCTCATCATTTTTTAAATATAGTTCTGGAAACATTAGCCAGAGCAATTAGACAAGATAGAGAGAGAAATAAAAGAACTAAAAATTGGAGAGGAAGAAGTTAAATTATCATTATTTGCAGATGACATGAGTCTCTACATAGAAGATCCGAAAGACTCTACCAAGAGACTCCTAGTGGGAGTGTAGACCGGTAAAACCTCTGTGGAAATCAGTGTGGAGAGTCCTCAAAAAACTAGTATTAGAAGTCCCATTCAACCATATATTCGTCTGCTGGGTATTTTTCTATAAGAATTGAAAACATCATACCACAGTAATATATGCGCACCCATGTTTATACCAGCACAATTTGTCATAGCTAAATCTTGGAAAAAACCCAAATGTCCATAAGGAGGAATAGATTAAAAAGATGTGGTATTCTTATACAATGGAGTATCATTCAGCTATACAGAAAGATAAACTTGAGGCTTTTATAGGTAAATGGTTGCAACTAGAGGCTATACTTATAAATGAAATAAATCAGATCCACATGTGTAATAATCACATTATCTCCCTAGTGTAAGAACCTCAAAGAGTAAATCAAATCTGAAAGGCACAATAGATATAGTAAAAGGGAGGGAAACTGCTCAATGAACAATTGGGATGAAGGAAAGGAAAAATAAAAGGAAGAGGGAAATCATGTATGTATATACACAGGATAAGCTAAGATGATTGTACTACTAATTTCTAGAAGTGTTTTGAAGGTTGCAGTTAATACTTAAAATTTTTATTTTGACTAATTTTACATGCTTATGTCTGATAATCTAAGCAACTATCCTGAAGACAACAATGTACAATATAACAACTCTTGTTGGATATCTATCATTGTTTTTTAAATTGTATATCATTTTTAATGTCTTATATATTTTTCTATTCTCTTTAAAATAAAGAATTCTCTTCATTTTGAATTGTTTTGTATCTATTTTTATGATATTAAAATACAGGTAGTTGTTACTCTTTTTTTTTCAAAGTTTTATTGATAAACAGATAGCAATGAGAGTTTCAAATCAAATCGGAAGTACAGTTTCAACAAATAATACACTGCATATATTCTTAGTGGTTAATTGCTATACAAGAAGTGGACTTGTGATCCTATTTACAAACACCATTAGAACAAATCATTCTATTCATT
>NW_004524649.1:6905366-6911610 GCF_000260255.1 Octodon degus | reverse complement strand
CGGCCCAAGGGGCTGGGAGAGGGTCTGGCCCACTCTGCGCCTGGGCTGGGACTGGTCCCGCCGGTGCAGGATAGCAGGAAGCTCTCCGCACACTCACCGGACCTGGGCTAGGACTGGGTCTGGGGGCTCCCGGAACTCGGCAGAAAATCCTACCTAGTTGTTATTCTTCAAATAAAATGAAGAATGATTTTGGAAAAGAATTGGTGAACTTTTCCTGTGTCTTTTCGCAGGACCTATATGAATGAATAGGAAATATAATTTGTAAGTACAGATATTTAATTTATAAGATATTAAATAGGCAAATAATATAAATAAATTGCAATAGTGAATCTGTGAGCCAGAAATGAATGGGCCCACACAACACAAACTGTTCTAGAACATAGCCGTTGAGGGGTGGGCAGTGGAATGTGTGGAAAAAGGACACATTCAGAAACATCTGGATACTTCTAGAACACAAGTCCTGAAAAATTATTGGGAATTTCTTTATTCATTATTTTTAATCTCTGAGAAATATTACAATAAGCAAAGCTGACATTTTTCAAAATTTAGGAAGACCCTCCAACTCCTGGATGCATTTCTGGAGTTCATTCTGAAAGGACGTGTAGTTATCACGAACACTGAAAAAACTTGGGAATTCATGCAGGACTGACTGGTCTCACTCTTCTGGCTCATGATGAAATGATTCTTTTGGTCCTTGTGTAGCTTGTGAGTCTAGCCCCCTTCTCCTAGTGGAAGCCCTTGTGTTGCTTTCTGCAGCTCTTCATACTCCCTGGCTTTTATCACTAGGGCTGTCCTTTCTTTCTCCGGCCCCTTCCCACTGATCCTTGGGAAGCTGCCCCACGTGATGTGGCCCTGTTTCCTACAGCCTCCCCACTCTTGCTCTTTCTCCAGGACTCTCTCCCACCTTGGTCCACAGGACGGTGGTCTTCTCTCAGGCCCTGGGCACATGGCCAGCATTTCCACACATCACTGGATTTTTGTACCTGCCTGTTCTTACGCTTCACCCTCAGTATGGCTAGAATGTGAGTAATTAAATTTCTTCCAGTAAAATCTTCTTTTGACACATATTATCACTGCACTTAGCAAACACTGTCCATCCTTTCTCCCCAGTATCCTTCTGACTGACCTGTCCTTTCATTTCATGGACACACCCTAATCCTGGCTTTTGTCTCTTCATCAGTGTAGCCCTGTAACATCTTAATTCAGTCAGGATTCACTAAGTGTCTTGTGGGTGAAGATCATGAGCCAGGTGCTGCCCCAGCTGCTAGAGATCCACAGCAGAGATGCTCCTGAGAAGATAGACATCAATTTGATGCTCACACCCCTGCCTGTGTAATAATTACAATCAAGGATTGGGAGGAGCTGGTCCTGGAGGGCCAAATAAGGCTTCTCTGGGAAAGTGATTGCTGATGGGGCCTGAGGAATGAGAAGGAGAAACATTTGCATGTGAAGCCCAATGCTATTATGGGCTACTGGACTCTTTTAGAATATTTTGCTGAGTTTATACACCTGTAATATTCAAATAACGGAACTTAGAAAGGGGTGTCATTCACCAGATGAGGAATGGTTTTGACCAGGTTGGTTGGTATTCAGGTATGAAGGGTAAGCATTTCCTGAAGGTCACTGTATCATGGAAAATGCTGGCTAATGTCATAGCTGAGACAAAATTATAAGGAATTAGAAACTAACTGTGGGTTGTAAATAAAGAGGAGGAGAAAGAGAAGGAGGAGGGAGAGGAGAAGGAAAAGGAGAAGAAGGAGGAGAAGGAGGAGGAGAAGGACAAGGAGGAGGAGGAGTAAAAGGAGAAGGAGGATGAGAAGGAGGAGGAGGAGGAGGAGAAGGAGGAGAAGGAGGATGAGAAGGAGACGGAGGAGTACCCAAGAAACATATTGGCACTGACTACTTCATTTTACCAGTTGACATTTGCCATCTGAATAAAAAAGAGAAGTATCTTTCCCCGTGACAATGTGAGGGCACACATCAAAGCCTGGGGTGTAAATTGGTAGAGCAAGAAAGCAATTGATTACTTTGATTGATAAACGGAGGAGCATACAACAAATCTTCCCACAAAAGAAAATGCTAGGAAGTTTGCCCCTCAGATCTAGGGGAATCCTGTCCAAAAAATCTCACCTTGGACTTGTTCCACGTTGTTTACTTTCTCACGCTCACGCTACTTTCAGTGTCCTAAAAATCAACACAGAATGTGCCCATCCTGGCCATCACATGGGGTTTTTGCAAGAAACATTGACATTCTCTCTGAAATTCTTAGGACACTCTAAGGGATCTGATATATTTATTTGTGCGCATCTATAGAAGCCATTTTAAATTTATTTTTTGTTTATTTTTTATTTTTTAGTACATTTTTATTCAAAAATCACTAGAAAACTAGTGAGGGCACTAAGAAACAATCTCAAGAAGGATTGGGACTTTAATTATGATGTGTGCCTCTATATCTGTAATATGAAAAGAATAGTTACTACATTTTCCAACATTGCCACATTAATATTTAACTTTTTTGATATATACACTTTGAATACCTGCAATTTAGCTTTACATCTCAAGTAGTCTCCTTTCATCAAGTTAGAAGCACACCCACCAACTCACAATTTGAATTTATTTATTTTTTTCCATAATTTTATTGATAAACAAATAGCAATGAGACAATTTCAAATCAAATGGTTAGGATGCCATTTTAAATTTAGATTGTCGGGGCTGGGGATATAACTCAGTGACATAAGCGCCTGCCTGGCAAGTGCAAGGTCCCGAGTTAATCTTTAGGGAGAAGAGTGGATGTACTGACTAAGATGTAATTTTGTTAAGTCAAATGGATATGTTAAAAATTAAGGAATTAGTGGTACAGGATCTTAGCATAAATCCTGAGGGGATTTCACTGACCTTCTCAGACCCAAAAGCTACAACTCTTGTTGCATAGGTCCTGCTTTACCTTGGTCTTAACCATCCATAGAAAAGTATGAAGATGAAATATAGGAAGTAAAGCTATGCTGTTATGTTGAGCTGTGGGGGACTCATGTCAATAATTTCTGGCATTGCCAGTTAAGCAGAAGACCCAATGCTATTATGGGCTACTGGACTCTTTTAGAATATTTTGCTGAGTTTATACACCTGTAATATTCAAATAACGGAACTTAGAAAAAAAGGGTATACAGATGAATGTCCATTTTGTATCTGTGTATTCAAAGTGGTTAGGATAGATATATAGTTGCATTCTCTTAATGAATAGAATGATTTGTTCTAATGGTGTTTGTAAATAGGATCTCAAGTCCGCATCTTGTACAGCAATTAACCACTAAGAACGTATGAATTGTGTTAGTTATTGAAACTGTCCTACCGATTTGATTTGAAACTGTCTCATTGCTATCTGTTTATCAATAAAATTATGAAAAAAAAGAAAAAGAGAAGAAAAAAAATTAAGGAATTAGTAAAATTGTAAGAACGGAGAATATGTGTTCCAAACAAAAGAGGAAAGAATTGATATCTAGAGCCCAGATAATCCAAAGAAGAGCGAAAAGAATAACAAGAAGAAACAGGAAGAAAAAAAGCAGGATAAAGAATAAAAGATGAGGGCCGGCTAAATAGCTCAGTGGATTAAAGTGCCTGCAAGCAGGCACAGGGGCAGGGGTTCACTCCCTTGGGCCAGTCGTGCCAGCCCCACCCCTGGGACACGCTGAGAAGGCAGTTGAGACTGGGTGTGGTGATGTGCGTTTGTAATCCCAGCTCTTGGGAGGCTGTAAGCAGGCAGATCACTAGGAGTCTGATCTAGTAGTCAGACTCTGAATACTTTGTGGACCCTCCCTAAAATACAAAAAGAGAAAAAAAAAGGAATAAAAGATGAGATGATGTAAATAAAATTCAACTAGATGAATGTAATAAATGTAAATGGACTAAATTTCTTACAAACAGCCAAGCTGGATTATAAGAGGCAGTTTTGATCTTCTCTGGTATTTCAAGGGATGCCTATGCGTACAACGTGAATGCACAGATTTGAAAATAAAGGTCAAATAAAGATGTGATAGGTAAGCACCAACAAAAACATACCAGTAGGTTGGACTGGATATTATTACCCAATGAGGTAGCTTTAAGGGAAAAAAAAAAAAAGTAGTTGGGCTAGAGAATGAGTACTTAATGGTGACTGTTACAGTTTATTGCAGCAATTTAAAATTTATAATCTCTTAATATCAGTCTCAACAAAAGCAAAAAAATGAAGATATAGTATAAAGAAACTAAAATAAGTTTATATAATAATGTTGGAAGATTTTAATACAACTATGAAGAAACTGAAGAAAACAAGTTTATAATGACATTGAGATTTTTATAGAACTCTCTTTGTAAATTAATAAAAATCCCATTAAGGATATAGGAGATTTGAACAAAGTTTCAGTTTGATGCATAAATAGAGCGCCTTGTTCTCAGCAATATACTATGTATGTATTTTTCAAAATATGTAAACATAGAACATACATAAAAACTCACCTGCCATGTGCCAGGGTAGATGCCTATAATCTGAACTTTTTTTGGAGGTTGAGGCAGGAGGATTGCTGGTTGGAGGCCAGCATGGATAACTTAATGAAACCTTGTCTTAAAAAGGGCTGGAGATGGAGCTTATTAGTAGAATGCTTCCCCAGCAGGACTTTGGTTCGGCCCTGAGTCAATGAATGAATGAATGAGTAAATGGATGAAATAAATGAATGAATATATGTAAAGAATTCACCTAATGCCTGACCACAAAGTCTCAAAACAGTCATTGAGTAAATCAACATCACTCCAACTGAATGGATTGACCACAGAGGCATTTATAGGCTTATGTTTACGCAGATGTTCTATCACGTCACCCTCTACCACAGTCACAGATCACTTAATGATGGGGGCTCATTCTGAGAAGTGAGTTTTCAGGCGATTTCGCCAGTGTGGGGGGCACTGCTGGGCAGTCACTCTTGCTGAGATGATGTGACTTGCTACCCAGCTTTGCGGTGTGTGCAGTGTGTCACTGTTCTCTGGGCGCTGTAGGCAGAGGTGACACTATGGCACGTGTGTATCTGAGTATACAAAAGGCACAGTGAAAATAAGCTACAAGAACTAACTTGGGCCTGTCTGGGCAGCACTGACTGTGGCTGGACTTGCAGGTGCAGAAGTTGCCCTGAGCCATGAGCGAGTGGGTTGTGAACACCATGCATGGCGCGCCCAGCAGGTTTCATCAACACTGCATGCTTAGGTGACACTGAATTTACAAGAAAGCTTTTCTTGCTTCACTAATAAATTACCCTTAGCTTAGTGTAACTACTTTATAAACTTTCTAATTTTTAAAAAGTGACTCTTTTGGAATAACACTTGGCTTGAAACACAAACACTGCCCAGCTATACAAAAATACTTCCATTGGATTTTTATTCTATGAACGTTTTGTTATTTTTTTTAACGTTTGAAATGTTTCTATTACAATTGAAGACACAAGCAGCTAGGCTGGCCCCAGCTCACATGGAGCTGGGATCATCCGTTACTACTGCTCCTTGGATCTGGGACCCATGCCAGGGTCATAGTGGAGCCATCATCTCTGCAACGCCTGTGCCTCTGGCATCCTCCAGAGGGCGCTGCCTAAGACTGTCTCACACTTGACCATTATTTTATTTATTTAGAATTTAGGTGCACAGGGTCTCACTACATAGATCGGACTCGTAGTGATCCTCCTGTTTTCAACCTCCCAACTGCTGGGATTACAGGCGCACGCCACCATGCTCAGTCTCAGTCCCCTTCTAGCGCGCCCTGGGGGTGCAGCCAGCCCAGCAGGCCCGGGGATCGAACTCCCAACCCCTGCATCTGCTTAAGCAGGTGCTTTAATTTGTTGAGTTATCTGGCCAGCCCTTGGGCATTATTTTAAAATAAGTAGAGGACTACACTCTAGAACAGTGACAAAAGTATTACTTTAAAGACAACAGTGAGCAAGCAACATAACAACCATTGTTGAACTCGTATCCTCTTGGATTTTGAAATTCTGTACCATTTTTAATATTCTGTCTATTATTTTTTATTCTTTTTTTTCATTCATGTTTTTGGTCCAGGGTCTCTCATGCAGCTTTGACTCTCAGTGATTCTCTTGTTTCTAGCCTCCCCAGCACTGGGATTATAGGCATCCACCATCACGCCCACACTTGATCACTGGCCCAGGACCCCCCAGGGGCAGGGCCAGTGTGGCATACAGGACAGGGAATCAAACCCTGATCCTTGTGCTTG
>NW_004524649.1:6890469-6905266 GCF_000260255.1 Octodon degus | reverse complement strand
TTTTTTTTTTTTTTTTTTTTTATTCTTAAAAAAAGCATAGCATAGCAAGTGCCTGTGCCAGCCACATGGTGCACAGTCGTGAAGCATGTGATGTGCAATGCTGACCCAACTGCCAGCCCAGAGGTTTATCTGCACCAGCTTCCCCACAGCAGGTGAGTGTTGCTTTATGATATGTTTTCCTAGTGAGAACCTCACTAGGCAACAGGAGATTCGAGCTGTATTAGAACCTCCCAGAACCACCCTTGTGTGCAAAGTCCCTGGCTCCCTGAGATGTCACGTGGCTCATGACTAGATCATGTCACAATAAAGGAAGGCCAAAAGGAGTGAGCTGTTTGTTGTAAGAAGTTAGAGGAAAGAACATGAAATCCAAAGCAATGGGAGGAGAGGGAATAAGGTATAGGAGTACAACTACTGAGATAGAAAACGTGTAATCAATAGACTTGTCAACATTAAATTTAGTTCTTCCTAAATTTTACATATTTTACATAAAGTTGGTCAGCAAAAATGGATATTAGGCAAGAAAAGTGGAACCACAGATATAGATATAGCAGATACTAGAAAGAGTAGTCTTTGCTAATATATTAGGAAATCCAGCTGAAACTGACAGTTTTCTAGAAAGGTACAACTTAACAGCATGACCAAAGAGGACACTGAAAATTTAAACAAGTCTGTAATACTAAAGATCTCAGTAGTTTAAAATGTTTCTTTAAATTTACTGATGTAGGGCAACCTATGTGGGACCCTTCCTGTCTCTCAGGAGCTATTGCTAGTCCTCCTTCCTTTCCTCCAATAAATTTTCCTATTCTTCACCTCTGTTTTTCCTTAGAATTCATTATTCAACTTTAGGGAACACAAACACAGTATGTCTGACATCCAGCCTTTACTTTATATCAGTAATACAATAAAAAGAAACGCAACTCGAAATCAAAGAGTGAAATAAAAAATGTACTGATAAGAGTTATCTCATGAACAGGTTTAAAAAGGAAACATGGTAGGGCCGGCGGCGAGATAGCTCAGTGGACTAAGCGCTTGCTGTACAGGGTCTCCCTACATAGATCGGACTCATAGTGATCTTCTAGGTAGATCAGACTCATAGTGATCCACCTGTTTTCAGCCTCTCAAGCACTGGGATTACAGGCACGCACCACCACACCTAGTCTCAATGGCCATCTCAGCGCACCCCGGGGATGGGACTGGCATGGCAGATGGGGGAGCAAAACCTGGCTGCTGTGCTCTGCTGAAGCAAAGTGTCTGCTTTGGCAAGCACAGAAATCCAGATTTGATTCCTGGCACCATGTGCCATGCTGGCCCTAATCACAGGAACACTGAGCCAGCCACTGAGGCTGGGCATGGTGGCGCACGCCTGTAATCCCAGTACTGAAAGGCTGAGAATAGGAGGATCACTAGGACTCTGAGCTGCATAATGAGAGCCTGTACCAAATACATTTAAAAAAAAAAAAAGGTAATATGACAATTTCAATAGACATTGAAAGATTTAAAAAGTTCAGACCTATCTCTTTTCATCTGTATGTTTATCCTTGTTTAAATTTGAAAAAAATTCTTTTATTTATTTGGTACAGGGTCTGGCTACACAGCTTGGACTTATAGTGATTCTCCTGCCTCAGCCTCCCCCGGCACTGGGATTACCACCACACCTGGCCTCGATGGTGGACCTGACGTGCTTGGGAATCTGAGGGCAGAATTGCCTGTGCTGCTGGGGATCGAACCTGGGTCCTTGTGCTTGCTAGGCAGGCGCGTAGGTCGCCGAGTTATCTCCCCAGCCCTCTATCTGTATTTTTACTTTCATTTCACTCTCTCCCAAGAAGGGATCACGAGGAATATTTATCCAAACCTGAAGATAAATATGATTATTAATTAACTATAAAAAACTTTTCCTTTAAATCAGGAAAGAGTGATGATTTCTTTTTTTTTGTGGCGGAACAGGGGATTGAACTCAGGCCCCTGTGCTTGCCAGGGAAGAGCTTATTCCACTGAGCCATCTCCCCGGCCCCTAAGAGTGATGATTATTACCCTTTCTAGTCTGTATTTTATCTGAGGTTGTACTCACCATAATAGTCAAGAAAAACATCTCAGCATAAACATTTATCTGTACAAATATGATTTTCTTAATAGAAAAGAGAACTTGCAACAGGTGATGAGAATTGGTAAGGAAGCTCTTCCAGCTAAAAGATGCAAGAAACTTCACACACCAGTCACCTGTGCAGAGCAGGCTCTAAGCTGCTTAGGAGGCAGTGCCAGTTCTGGGGTGATGTGTCCTTCTGTGGACAGACCTCCTCACCCCTCAGCCTTTGAGCAAGGCTCCAGGCCTTGCTCTTTCCCCTCTTCGCTACAGCCACTTTCTTCCTCACGTCGGTCAGTGTTCTTCTGGCCAGAAGAAAATGAAAGAGCAAAGAACACTCTAAGTCCCATGTTTAAAACGCCTTTAGCCCTTTCTAGTGATCTGTGACTTTCTCATAATACTCTTGAGGAGGGAAGGGTATAATTCTGAGGCAATAATTTTGTGGCTAGAAATCAGGGGCTCTGAGCCACGGAAGGTTCCATTCCTGGCAGCGCACGCCGCTTCCCAGCCTTGTGCTGTCTGGAAGCCCGCGGGTGCATGGAGCCGGCCGAGCACTCAGCTGCGGAGTGGGGCTGAGTGCTGCATACCAACTACCTGTCTGATTTTGAAGACAGTATACTTTTGGGTTGATTAAGATTTTTACAGTTATTTTTGAGAAAAAGTTTTTATACAAATTAAAACTACACTTGCAGTTCGTTGCTCCCCACCATTAATTTTTTTAATGTCTTATTTTATATCCTCCTCTATTGCCCATCTCTTAACACATTCATGGAGTTACTGCTTTTTGCTTCTTTTTATTCGAAAGATGTGAGTGGTTTATGCACCATATTCACAATGTCAATTCTGCATGCTTGTATCTGGTAATCTCTCTCTCTCTCTCTCTCTCTCTCTCTCTCTCTCTCTCTCTCTCTCTCTGTCTCTCTCTTCTTTTTTCAGGGAAAGGGATTGAATTCAGGACCTTGCTCTTGCCAGGCAAGCGCTTATTCTACTGAGCCATCTCCCTGGCTTTTGGTCTTTTTTGATTTTTACTGTATTCTTTTGGTTGAATTGTTTTTTGGGGAGGTTTATTTTTTGTTTTTGGTGCCGAGGACCAAACCCAGGGCTTCCAGCTTGCTAGGCAAGCATTCTACCGCTGGGCCAAATCCCTAGCCCCTGTATCTGGTAATCTCAACAATTCATTTAAAGGCAACAACATGCAACAGAACAACTATTGCTGAATTTCTATCATTTTATTTAGTGAAATTCTATATGGTTTCTAACTTTTTTTTTTTTTTTTACAATTTTTATTCTCTTTAAAAAAGAGAGAACATACCACATTTGCACAGTTACTTTAGCCAGTGAGGTCTGAGATAACCTCATGCTGCCTTTCTAGTCTTTAATGCTGTACTTTGGGTTGAAGAAGTCCTTTTAGCTAGATGTAGTCTAATGTCTTTTAGAAAAAAAAAAGTGTGGTAGGTTGGTGATTTATAGCTACAGGTGAGGGTTGGCTCTGTAGATACTTTATTTCTACAGGACAGCAGGGCCAAGGTCTGCTGTGGCTCAATCGTGGGGCTTGGGGTGAGTGCCCTGAGTCCTCCCCATCCCCTTCTGTCCTTTGTCACCGGGGCTGGTGTCTCCTGCACTGTGGTTTCCTGGGAGAAGGCGAGAAGCCCCATTCCCTCAAACGATGACTCGGCGCACGTTGGGGCTTTATAAAACAGTCCCCGGATGCTTCTGCTTCTCATTTGCCAGTGCATTTTTGTTCCAGAGCGTGGCACGCTCCCAGAAACTGAGAGGGGGAGACCAGCTTGGAAAAAATTGACCGCACTGCTGCACTCCTGGCATTTGGTTGATTTATTGGAGCCAGAAATCAGAACCAACCCCCAGGCAGAGTTTTGCTGTTTGTCATCCTATGGGCTTCTATTCTTATAAAACATTAATTCCGATTCTCAGCACCCCTTCTGCCGGTCATGCCATGATGTGCCTAGGCCTAAAAATGAACCTTGTGTGCTACAGCTGGGTGCAGTAGTCTTAGTAGTGGTTTTTGAACTTGAACATTTTTTGGTCAAATCATTAAATACTTGTCTTACTATTGGTTACCAGTCTACAGTGAAATGGAAAATAATGACTAGTGTTTAGCTAGTACACTTAATATAGAACATTAGAAATATTGAGGATCAAATTTTTTCTTTGTTTCACTTTTTATAACCTATTCCCTCACAGTAGCTTGCACTGTGCTTAGAGCTTGGAGCGAGTGTTCTTTTCAGGGCTTTAGTGGTTGTCACACTTCTTTGTTCATTTGTCTTCTGTGCTTTGAAATATTCCTAAGAGTCCCTTTGGGACACCGTTCGTTCTTCCTCGTGGTTGATCTCTTCATTTGTGTTGATGCGCTTTCCTCCACAGTTCCTGTGGCTGCAAACCCGGAACCTCAGGAATTACAGTCTTGTGCACCCTCCCACCATTGGCTGTCTCTTCCACTTCAATCCTGATCACATCGCACTTCCGGTTGCTTGACTTTTCAGGTCTTTGCTTCCACTTCTTCCTGTTGCTCACTTTCTTCCTCTGTTTGTCCATCTTACAGAGTGGCAGCGGGGCTTCACTCCTGGAACACAGCGGGCGACGGACACACCTTCACCACTCAGTGCCTCACTGAGGGCCTGAATAACTGCTGAGGTGGCCCACTGGGGCTGACTGCTGCTGGTCCCTGATCTCGGTGCACTGTCATTTCTATGATCAGTAGACAAGAGAGTCAGAGGCAGAGTTCGTACCTTTAGCAGTGATGAGGTGTGGTTGGAGGACACTGGAATTATTTAACTGTGCCATAGCAACTGAAAATAGCACCTACCAGAACTCTCCAAATCAAGGACTGCTTGTACTCTGTGTGCCTGGAAGATTGTTCGTGGGGGAGGGACACATCTGCCTAGAGGAGTCTTCGTCTCTTGTATGATCCGAAGGGACCCGTTTCTTCCCTGCATTCCTCAGATGATACCTTGCGGGTTTCCACATGTGCAGGGGAGACACTCAGGGGCCAGTGGTCATTAAGTCATTTGACAACTGTGTACCCAGTCTCTGCTCTTGCCTGGGCTCAGTGCGAGGCCCTGGCAAGTTTACTGGCAACTGAAAGTGCCTGAAATTGCTCTCATTTTTGGTTCTTGGCAGCTAAATTCCCAGCATATTTTCCAAACCGCTCCTTATACCGTTTGCACAAGGTTTTACTGCTCCTTCCCACTTGCATGAGTCCCCACTGTCTCAGTGGCTGGTTGCTCCATCCCTAAGCAGCATGGGGTTCTTCAGGGAGATGTAGCCCCCAGCTGGGTGTGCCAAGTGGGGCCGTCCATCTCTAAACGGAGCAGCCAGCTAATGTACAGTGCCTAAGCTTGCCTTGTTTCTGGTTACTTCTTCAAAGCCTGCACCTTCAAAGCCAATCTCACCTCTCAGCAGCCTCTATCTTCAGGCCTGTGAAGTGGGCTGGGACTTTTGGCCACTATGCTCCACAGGCTGTGTGTCATTGATTCAAACTCAGTTATCTTTGTCTGCAGAGCTAAACTACTGAAAAATGACTTTAACCAGAAGAGAGGTGTGGCCAGAAAGAGAGAGAGATTCAGGATCTTAGGGCTTTAAAGATATTTTTAAGAAATCCCTCTGAGATTCTTCGCCATTAAATAGATTGAATAGTTTTGGCGAAGAGTGTGTTTGCTTAAGAAATTGAAAACACTTCTGAAAGAGCTCTCTGGCTCCTGGTGTGAAGGGAGCCGGACATCTATGGAGCCAGGAGCTCTCCGACATCATCCTACATGAGCCTCATAATAGCTGTGAGGTTGGCAATCATTATCCGCACTTCATAGCTGAGGAAACTAAGCCCAGACAGAAAGTTTGGATGCTAAAGATCTTACCTCTGGCACGGGTCATTAGAATAGCATTTCAGTTTCTTGGTTTGTCTGGTCCCCAGATCCTTATGAGGTCTTTGGAGAAGTGATGGCACATGCCTTGCATGCTGGCCACAGTACTTTTAGTTACACATATCACCGACTAAAAGCCTGTGTGTTACTCCTGCCTGCTGATATGCTGCAGCTTATGAAGACATTTCCTGTTCTCAGACTGGAAGGCCCATCTTGCTCCCTGAATGAAAGGCAGGCGAGTCATGAGGTTGTGAGGGGTACTGACATGGGAAGTCGTTCACGTAGCTGCTGGTGGTCACGCCTTGTCGTGGAATCAGAGGTTTTCCTCCCGCCTCCTGGCATCTTCCTGTGCTTGCTATTTCTGTACTGGGGATGCTCAGCGAAAACTGCAAGTTGCCCCACGGAATAGGTCTGGCACAAGGGAGGACACAAAAGAACTTACAAATAGAAATCCTGCCTAGTCAGCTAGTATCATCTTTGGATTTCCCTAAATCAGATACTCAGACAAAGACTTGGACATAGGGAGGTGACCCGGGAAGCAAACAGAGGTAGTGAGGTAAATGGCACGAAGTGGGGAAGGGTGCCCCTGGACCCCAACAGCTGATGGTAACCATGGCTGTTGAGGCAGAGGTGTGCTCCTGAGCAGAGTGCTGTGGTCCTCAGCTGGTCTCAGTCCTAGAGGGCTGACACTGGAGAAAGGGCAGAGCCAGCCCACACAGGGACCTAGAAGCAGGGAGGTTCATCCACCACACCTGGTCCCCTGCAGGCTGGGCTTGCTCCCTTCCCACCCCTACTGCAGAGGAAACTGTTCCTGTCTATGCGTGTCCACTGCACAGATGTGGAGACAGTCCTTGGGAGAAGCTGGGAGATACAGGCCTGTAGTAGGGGAAACTGGGGATAGGATACAGAATTGAGGGTGTGCCCTGGCCAGCTTCTGTCCTCTGTACCTGACTCTGGGGGAGAGATAACTTTCCCAGGAGGTGGGGAAGAGTCCAGCAGAGCTCACTAGCACTGCCTTAGAAGATCACCTCCAGATCCATCTGCCCCAGCCCTGTGGGCCCCTGTGACCCTGCTCTATGGCTGGGCTCCATCCCAGGTGGTAGTAGGTTGGAAATGTAAGGTAGAGGCTGATTCCGTCAAAGACTACAGAGAGTGCTGTGGGTAGCGCCTAATAAATTCCTAGTTCTCTTTTCCAGTTATCTTGGGGGAGCATTGCTCCTCTAGGTCCAGCCGGCCATGTCATCCAGGGCAGATGTTACTCTAGACAGCCATGGATGGAAGACAAAGGAGGTGTTGGGGCCAAAATAACTGGTTTTGACATGGAGCCAAACAGTTTTTCCACTGCAGAAGGGTGGATATGCAGTGGGGTGAACTTGGATGACCTTTGTACTGGAAAGATTCTCACGGGAGGGGGGGAGCTGTCCCACCGAAGCTTGGAGCAAGAAGAAAACATCAGTGGTGACAGGGTAACGATACACTTGCGGTAATGGGTGCTAATTAATCCAGATCGCTGATTTTAATCATTGCTGTCATCTGTTGAAATCAGCTAGCAGACAGTGGTTCCATTTCAGCTTTTCCAATAAGCAGATACTCAAAGCTGCTCTCTTTCCCTTTCCTACATCTCTTCATTGGCTTAAAAAATGTGTGTACTTGGAGCCCCTTATAGTTGGTGGGCTCTTTTGCATGTGACTTTGTCTCTCTTCACTCTCTAAAGTAGGCAGATGGCAGCTCTGGGATTCATCTGACTGTTTTATGGGGTTCTCATGATAAGCTTTGGACGGCCCAATGGAGACTCCACTGCGGGGAGGGTTACCCACATTTTGTGCCACATCTTAAAGGCATACGCTGAAGTGGTGGTACTTGATTTCCCCAGCCAGAAGCTGGGAGTATGTTTAGATTTCTACAATTACGCAATGCCACTGTGCCTCACGGAGTGAAGCAAGGTCATGTGGCAGCATGAGGAGCACTCTCTGGATGCTCAGGCTTCCCGCAGGATTGGGCAATGGCAGTCCCTACCCTGAGCCTGCAGGCGGAATGGGCTCGTGTCATGTAGAGCTGGTATCAGGCATTGGCCCTGTGGCCCGTGGCTTGTCTATTCCTGCTTACAGGGGCAAGTGGAGGAGAGGTCAGGCCTAAAGCCTCACATCCCTGGAGACTTGAGGCCCAGGGTGCAGGGCATATTCTTAAAATGTCAACCCATGACCCAGCATGTGGAGTGTAAGTGACCCGCCGCTCTTGGCCTCACGGGTCAGCTGTTTCCAGAGCTGTCTCACATCAGGAGAAGCTCATGATTGTGCTGGACACCAGGGGGTCCTGTGTGGCACAAGCTGATGAATCCCTCACTGGGTTGCCTTGGCACAGCCTGCCACCCCTCACATGCAGTCAGGGCAGAACGCCCTGGTTTCCATATAGCTGGGCAGTGAGGTCTCTGATTGTTTCACAGCCACTAACTGAGCTGCCTGCGTCTCTCGCCTGTGAAGTCAAGGCACCACGCTTCTGGGGCCTTCTGAGGTCAGGACAATCCTCCTAACATCTTGCTGAGTCTTCTCACTGAGGACCTGCAGGGCACCCAAATCCTGTAACAGGAAATGGGCCAGGAGGTACAGATGAAGGGATCAGGTCTCCAGGAGCTTTCAGGATCAAGGGGAAATGAGGCATTCATGTGGGAGAGGAGCACAAAACCTGCCCATTACATGGATGGTAGAAATGAGGCTGGAATGCAGAGAGGGTGTTGTGGAAGAGGAGGTGGTTGCAGCTCCCAGTGCGGCCCTGCACAGGTCAGCTGTAGAGAGCTGCTGCTCAGCCAGCAAGGGGGCACCGTGCCCTCTGTCTGCTAGTGAGAGGCAGTGGGGGTGTGGTGGGGACCAAGGTGGAGTGGGGAAGCTTCCTGGTTCAACACAGGACTTGTGCAACACTGTCTAAACTGAACACATCTGTACCTTTCTCCAGCCAGTACATGCAGTGTGCTCCTGTGGGGCGACAGTCCCCAAGCTGCCTAGTGTCCAGCCACTCCTGGGGCAGCATCATCCTTGGCTGCACCTGGCTGTCATCACTGGGGATACTCTAGGGGCTCTTTCATGGGTTCTAGGACCCCTCATCTTCTAGGAACTGAGGCAGAGATGGAGAGGTAGCCCTGGGGGACACCACACACCTGTGCTTACCAGGCTGCCTGCTGCCTAGGGCTGAGGTGCCCCAGAAAGGATTTCAGGCAGCAGACTGGGGGCATGGCTTTGGGGACAGAAGTATTAAACACTAGCATCATGAAATCTGTCATGCCTGAGTGACAAACCCAGAAGCTCTCCTTGCAGTTTAGTCAATCCAGACCCTTGTGGCTTGTAGAACAAGCGTGATGACAAGTAATAATAAGTCAGAAGCCAAAGGAAGGAGCTGGGTTTCTTTGACTTTCTGACTCACGGCTGTAGTGAAGGCAGCCACGAACAGTCCCTGGAGCTGGAAGATGAGATTCTACAGAACTCCTGCCTGGCCCGGAAAGAATTTGGATTCCACCAGGAAGGAGCAGACTTGATAGTAAGGCCTAGGGTCCTGGGGGTTCCCCATGCCTCAAGGGCAGCTTGGTGATCAGGAACCTAAACCTCAGAGCCTAATGCCCTGGGGTCAGTGCTGTCCGTGCTGCTGCAGGGCTCTGTGGCCTTGAGAAGTAGCAGTGGTACCTTGGTTCATGAACTTAGTCCTTTACACAGTTCTGTTCGCAAACCAAACTGGACAAGAAGCAAATCACATTTCTCCATAAAGAGAACATTGATCTTAACCATTGAATTTGATTCAGTTCTTGTCCCATTTGGTTTACAAGCAGTCATGGAAAAATGTAAGTTCTAAACTGAGGTACCACTGAACTTGACTGCTCTGCGACAAGCTTTGTTTCTTTAAATGTAGGTGATGCTAATACTTCCTACATCAGGTTCTGAGAACTAATACTACTATGTGTTGACCACATAGAAGACTATGCGCCTGACAAGTGATAACAGGGATAGCCAGTTATTCTTCTGCCATGTAGAAGAATGTGGGGAGCTAGCCTTTTCTAGAGGTAGTACATACCTTTGGCTCACCAGATAGGGGCTTTGGGAAGATAGTACTGCCTTGGGATGGAGGTTCATGACTGCCGTTACCCTCTCACCATCCTTCCGGGGTGCCTGCCTCTCACCTCCAAGACTACCCTGTAAAGCAAGGCACATAGGCACTGTCACTCTGCTAGCAGGCCTCGGGGAGCAGGGTGATGTAGTTGTGGTGACCTGTCAGTTTATCCTTTGCTCGCTGTCTACTGTGGCTGCTGTTGGGAGCTAGCTGACCATAGGATGGGCAAGTGCTTTCTTTAGCATGAGAGTGGCTGGGTTTTCTCTTCTTGCCATGAGCCAGTGCCCTGGTGGAAAACAGCATGATACCCAATAAAACGGAGGGTTCTGTTACTATGGAAGAGTGGACTTTCAGCTGATCAGATTTTCATCTTTTCCTTTATTGTTGAGACAGGATTTCACTATGGAGTCCATGCTGGCCTCTAACTTGTGGTGATCCTCCTGCCTCAGCCTCCTGAGTGCTGGTATTCAGGGCATGAGCCAACACACCCAGCTGGATTTTCATCTTTATTCTCTCTATGTGGCCCCAATATGGGGGAGAAGAAAGGTATAGATAGGATGGGCCCAAGAACTCTTGGGTTCAAGCACAGATGTGACCATTGACTGGCATATGATGACACTGGAAAATTAATAATCCTTCTGGGGCTTTTATTCAGGAGAGAGAGAGAGAGAGAGAGAGAGAGAGAGAGAGAGAGAGAGAGAGAGAGAGAGAGACTAGATGTATTCTGTCCAGCGCCAGAGCCGGGAGCCGTGCTTGCTATAGAACCCTTGGAAAGCACTGTGCTGTGGGTGTGAAATACACAACAGCTTTAAAGGCTTAGCACTAAAAAATAACATAAAATAGTTTAGCACTGATTTTTTTTTTTTACCCACATAATGGAATAGTGTTCAGCAACTAAAGGGAACAGTACACCAATGCATACTATAATATGGGCCACGGGCCAACGAGATAGCTTGGCAACCTAAAGCGCCTGCTTAGGCAAGCTCAGGGACTGTGGCTCGATCCCCGGCACCACATGCTGCACCAGCCCTGCCCTCAGGGTGGGCTGAGCCAGACACACACACACACACACACACACAAAAGTAATAAAACATGAGCCAACCTTGAAAACATTATGCAAAGTTAAATAAGCCATTCACCAAAGACTATACATCATATGATTCCCTTTACACAGCATGTCCAGGGACAGAAGTCCGCAGACACAGAAAGCAGGTTAGTGGCAGCCTGGAGCTAAGCCAGGAGTAACAGAGAGTGACTGTTAATGGACAGGAAGTGGCTTTCTACCATGATAAAAATATTCCAGTATTCAAAAAAGTAAATGATGGTGAAGGTTACACAACTCTGTAAATATATTGAAAACCACTTAATTGTATACTTTCATATGGGTGAACTTTATGGCACATAAATTATGTATCTGTAGGGCTGATAAAGTATTTTGTAATAATTATTGCACGGTGAAAAGATAACAGTGTGGGTATATCACGTTAAGTGGAATGTACTATTAAGATGAATTTCACCATTTTGATATTGCTTTTCTAATATGTCTGCTAGAGAATCAGGACTTGCCAGCCCCAATCTCATTATATTTCTGTTAGGTGTCACCCCACATCCTCTTCAAGGACCTTCCCATCTCTAAAATTAGCTTCTTCCCTAAAATGATCGTTAGCTTTGGACTTCTGATGAGTCATCTGGTATCATGGCTAAAACCCAACTTGGAAAAAAAAGGGGTCATTTATTATTTATTTATTTTTTTTTTGAAGCACCATTTGCAAAAATACCTTTTTAAAGAGCAATCCTAGAAGGAGTTACGGAGTCATCTAAGGTGAACCTGAGAGCCGGTCTCTCACTTTCTCCTCTCCGCATGAGGCACTCGGACCATAGGTGGCCATGGCCAGGGCTGTTTAAACAAGTGTGCAGTCTGAGGTTGAGCACCCTCTTCCTTCACAGGTCCCCCTACTGCAAGGGCAACGCAGGGTCCCTGCCACTGAGCTGCAGGCTGAGGGGAGGAGGTGCCCTGGCCCAGTGTCCAAAGGGCTCTGCACATGCCTGTGTAATGGCGTGATGTGGGTGTATGTTTCACTAGGTCCAAGAATGAAGTCCAGGACTAAGGAGACAGACAGATGTTTATTAAGAAGAGAGAAATAACTTTCAATCGTTAGAGCCTGAAGGTGAGTTGCCAAGTGACTCTTTGTCTAGGAATTTTTTACCAAAAAATGGCCAGGGCTTAGACCATGCTGAGTCAAACCAAGGTCAACCTATAGGACTAAAATAACCTTCCTTAAACTAAAAATTGACCTATGAGGAGTCAAGGTGTGTAGCAAGCATGCCTGCAGGCTCTGTCCTGTCCAAGTGGCTTATTAAAAGAACAGCATGAGAAGGAAAAAATGTTTTCCAGGTAGGTAGGAGCAGAAGTTGTCCTCGTGGGCATCTACCACTTTTCTTATTTCCTTCCTTGCTACATCCCTGGACTTAAAAGTCCATCTAGTTCTCAGTATTGTTGACCTCAGGCTCCTGATTATCTGAGCAAGGCCTGACCATTCTATATGGCCAGACTGTGTCTTGGGCCTGGGTCTCCTGTGGCAGCCCATTGACCTCTGCCTAAATTGGCTCTCTATAATACCTGGGTTCCCATTGTCCTGTGTAGTCCAGCTGAAGACCAGGGGAGCCTCTTTTATGACCATTCTCACAGATCTAGAATGTTTTCCCCAAATTCTCATGAATGCAGAGGGTGATTGGATCATGGGGCTAGAGCTCACCTACTTTGAGGAGGCAGAGCCTGGTCAGAGATGGGTCACCGGGGGCCTGGCCTGGAAGGATGCATCGCCCTCCCTGGCTCCTTGCTTCTCTCTGTGCTTCCTGGGTGCTGTGCTCTAAGTAGGTCCCCTTCATTCAGACCCTTCCACCAGGCCACATTTGGCTTGGAATCAGCTGACTAGAGACCAAGTCCTTTAAAAACGCCAAGTCATATAAACCACCCCTTCTTTAAATTATGAATGTTGGGTATTTGGTCCCAACAATAAGAAAGTGACTAAGACAGAAACTCAGTGTCCAACACAAAGCTTGGCTGTCACTGTACCTGCTGGAAGGGCTGGAGACCATCTTAGGAAGCATGTGCTTAGTTGAGTCATCATTTACAAATTATTACTCCTCAAAACCCTATTCTGTTCACTACCCTTTCTGGGTGCTTGGGGAAATTCAGAAGTCTAAGTTGTGTCCCTTTGCAGAGACAACTGACCCCTACCAGGGCTGGAGAGTGTCGGTGTCTATAAAAACCACAGCAAGTATAAGCCTCCCATGAAACTCCTGGACATGGTGACAATTTGCAGTGTGAGAAGCAGTCTTCCATCTGCTCCTCCCACCTGTGCCCAAGGCTGCAGAATCCGGGCCTAGGGCCAGAGGCCTGTGCACCTGCGCCATCACCAGCACCTGCGCATGGGCAGGTCCCTGCGTGCATTGATGTTCCTGGGCCATCTTACCTCTCTCTGTAATGTTTCATCGAAACACCTGGTGCCAGTTCTCATGGCCTTGGGTCACCCCTCAGAAACTTCTGGAAACTGAGAACCTGACCCACTGGTTGCTTCATCCCCTATGAACACTCTCCCAAAGCTTTTAGTAAAAGCTGCCTTTAACAGTTTTCCAGGGAGTTAGGCAAAAGCCAACTTGTCCAGGTCCTGTAGGTCTTCTAAGTGATAATTAGATACCCAGAGGATTGGAACATAGTAGACACAGTAACAACAAGGCAGATGTGAATGAGAACTTGCTTCCCCATTGCTTTTCTAGTAAGGATGAGCTTTGCAGAGGTCTCCAGAGCAGGACAGCAGGCACTAAGCCAGCTCAGGATGGCCATGCTCAAGATAAGATCAATGTCTTCTGGACCAGTCAGAGCAGGTGAGGATACTGGCTGCCCTGCATCAGGGTCCTGTCTTACTTTGGAGAGAATTCACTAGAGGAATAAGCCAGTTCAACTGGACCATTCTCATTATGTTGTTAGCTCAGGAATGGACTCTGCTTCACAATGACAGTCAGCATTATAGTGATCGCAACATCCTGGGGAGAGAGCTGCTCAGATCATGCACCTCTGGCTGAGTTACTTCAGAGCTGTCCCAGAATAGGACAGGTAGCAGAGATGGTTTTGCTACGAGGAGGCCCACTGAGGAGAAGTTACATCCCTTGTGGTTCTGGAAAAGGAGCCGAAGCTCTAATACAGCTTGGGAGACAGTGCAGGGATGGGATGTGTGGTGTCTACCTCGAAGAGGTCTCAGAAGGGACAGCTGCTCTGCCGTTGATGCCACCTGGTGGTCCCACTCCTCAGTGATGGATGTTTGCAGTGTGTGTGCCTGTGGTGTCAGCACCGGCTCACTCAGAGGTCACTAGGACAATACACAGCTGTGCTGGCCACTGCTGGGGACAAACGATGGCCACAAGTGTGACCCCATCTAGAGGGGACCACCGTGCCCATGAAGCTCGGCTCGGTGCCTGGCTGTTGTGCTCTTTCTGATGTTACACTCAGATAATACAGGGAGGTGTTATTAATATGAGATGTAATCAAAATGTAAAGATGTATTCATTTTTAAAAATGAAAATTGATTACAGGGAAGCTCTCATTACCCTTCATCCCTCTCACGACACTCCCCAGTGCTTCAAACATGTGCTTCCCATTGTCCTTGCCACTTCCTGCAGCAGCTCTGGGCATCCTCTTTCTTTCTTTCTTTCTTTTTTTTTTGACATCAGTTATTTTTATTTTAAA
>NW_004524649.1:6882273-6888689 GCF_000260255.1 Octodon degus | reverse complement strand
GGATCTGTGAAGTTCAGATTCTTCCAGGTGGGTGTTGTGTGGATATGGCTGCTGTGCTCTACTTCTTTCTGCTGCAGGCATTAGAGTTGAACCCTTTGTGTCTCTCTGGGAAGATGCTCTGCTCCTGAATCAGCTGGGTGGGTCTTGCCTCTAGCCTCTTTGCAGGGAGTTCCACTGAAGGGTTCCCTGCTGTGCCTGCAGCCTGGGTTGAATGAGGATCCGCGGGCCCGGGTCGTCTCACTCACTCGCTGGGCCTGCGCTCTGGGTCTGTTCAGGATCCTGCGGCCCCAGTCATCTCACTCCTGGGCATCCTCTTTCTGATTGTCTTCAGTGGTGCTCTCCCAGCTGCCTCAATGTCCCCAACTGATCCAAAACATTGACCTTTGGGGAGGATCCAGAAGTCACATGATGCCAGAGCCAGTGAATGAGGTAGAGGAACACACAGTGTCACGTTTTCATGAGCCTGCCTTCCTGTTAGATGGCACTTGGCAGCAGTGTCCACATGAAGTCATTGTGTTCAAGGTGAGGGAGAGAGAGCATTGTGAATGGGACTCATGGTGATGTTTCTTTTCCTGTAATAAAGTTTAAAAATCTAAACACCACTGTATGTTTGATCACTCCCCAAATAACTGTATTACTGAGAATATTGTGATATTTTCCCCCATCATTTTGTATGAAAATGTGGAATTGCACAACAACATGGAAAGAATTATACAGTGAACATTCTGAAATTCACCACCTCCATTCTATCGTTAATAATTTATTGTACTTATGGCCTTTTTCTCACCAGGGCAAAAATGTTTTTCTGATGTCTCTATTATGTTTTGAAAATATTTCCCATGTCTTTGGTTCATGATCCCTGGAGTGGGATTTGGATGGTGAGAGCCAGGCATGAGCTTGACATGAGCACCTTGGCTCTGTCCAGCCAGTGATTAGCATGACATAACACTCAGTGCACTCTGCAGGTGCCCCAGCACAGAGACCTGACAGGTAACCTGTGGCCTTTGGTGAGTTGCTGCCTTAGGTTCTCGCCTAGTTCTTTTTCATTTTTCAAGTGGAGATAACAGCACCAAGCTCACAAAGCAGTTGTCGTATTAAGTGAGATATCAAACTGTAATGAAGGTTCCCCAAACGGTGTCTGGCATGAGGGTGGTAGACCCAGGATGTATGTAATAGTAGGAATGTTCACCTGTCACAGTGCCCAGCACAGAATCTCAGTGAGGACAGAGGTTGCTGAAGTCATAGTTGTGTTGTGGTTTGAAATAACACCAGGAGTGTGAACTAGAGTCATTGTAAAGTTAAACCTGAGTGGAACACAAACAACCTAGGAATTTAAAAAGAATTCTCAGCTTACAACCTACGCATTCTTGGCATGAATTTATGAAAAGAGCCATTTTGTATGGTTCTTTGGAAGAGAATTTTAGAGTTTATTGGTTCCCATGAAGTGTCAAAGTAATGAGGCCACTGTCCCCCTCCCTCTTCAGAGAAGGCCCATGGGACATCACTGCTGAGGCGTCATTTGTAGAGTAGGATGTGGCTACTGGAGCTCTGGTCTCCAAGCTAGGAAACCCCTCTGGTGAGGATGGACACACTGCTGTGGCTCAGTGACTTTCTGTTTGTCATTGAAGAAGACAAGCTGTCATCAGAGAGGTTGGATCAACTTGGGACATGGATTGAATGTGTTTCTAACTGGAAACCTGTCCAGGGACTCTGGGAAGTGGAAGGCAGCAAGGAGAGCCTTGCTACACCACTTCCAGTGCCCCAGCCCCTTGGTAGGCTGAGTGTATGCTTCAGGCTGCCCCTTACTTCCGGTGACCCATTGACAGTGCTAAACATCCCTGAGGCAAGCAGTCCCCTCCAGGAGATAGTTATTCTGAGGGCTTCATGTCTTTTCCAGCCCTTTCTCCCTTTCTCCTCTGTGGAGTGTGTCTGACTTTTGGGCTTCCCCGCTGGGGACAAGGTGGCCATGTGAGTGCCTTACCTATTCCACAGATGATTTGGCTGCTGTGGGTGATGAACCCTGAGGAGAGGGTGCAGACTTTCTGATGTGAAATCCTCCTCCTAGGGAACATGATGAACAGAGCATCCCACATGGGGTATGACCAGCTGCTCAGAAGGAGTTCGTGCTGCCGAGGGTCCATGTGGGCCAGAAGGTTCGAGGGCAAACTGTGAACCAAAGAATGATATTTGTCATGGTAGTGCTTATGTCTTTTCAACACAGAGCCTTGATATGACACACCACCCAGGATGCTTCCTGCTGTCAGAAGCAGAAAACAATCCAAAATGCCTAACTTACTGGGAGACTGACCCACAGATGTTTCTACAGGTAGTGTGCACACCAAGGCTGGTGTGATGAGTCAACCAACAGTCACATCAAGAGCCCAGTTGCAGTTTTTCCTGTCTCCCTTCCTGTGTTAGCTCATCCCAAAGCCATCTTCTGTCACTATGCAGGAGTGACTGTGGTGGTTCCAGGCGTTGCTCGCTCCGCAAGGGAGGGCATAACGTAGGACTTTAGCCATTCTCTCTGAAGAATGAAAGGTCTTCCTTTCTAGAAGCTGCTCATGGCCCTCCCTTTTCATCTCACTGGATGTACTGGGATCACTTTCTATTCTTCACCCAGTCCTGCTACCAGGGCAATCCATTTTCCATTTTCCCCTATATGTTCAAATAATGACAGGGCAGCCCTGGGTGGGAGGCTGAGGCTGGGTGAGAGGGACCTTGAGGAAAGGACAGTGTCCATAGTCCCTCCTATGGAGACACTTACTAACCCCTGCCTTGTGACTGTGACCCAGCTGCCCTCTCACTGTCCCCTTGTCCTCACCATCCCATCATCTCATTGAGAGGAAGTAGAAGAGGCTCAAGCTTTCTCTTTTCTTCCTCTGACCCATCTGAGGAGCAACTGGCTCTGACTGGCACCATCTGGGATTGACACAGTGGCTCAGGCAATCTAGAAGGAGAAGCTGCTCCATGGTTGCATTGGGAAAAGTGACATGCCTGGGCTCAGGTGGCACCTGGTGGCCAGGAGAGGCCTGCCTGCAACAGCTTAGCCCCATCTACTCCATGGTGTCTCCTGCTCCCTGACTTCCCTTCACTCTTGGTGGACTTCAGACTCAGGCCAAAAGCAAGAAGGCATTGGTTCTTAGCTTTCCATTGCCATCTTCTTCTGATTTCTGGTTTATTTCTACCTTAAAGAGATACAAGCAACAAGCCAGAGAACAGAAGGGGGGCAGGATGGAGGCTTTGTGTCTAGTGGAAATGGCACTGTCCACCCCATCCAGTTCTGTCCTTCTCACTGTGGAGCAGAAGGAAGGCATTTTAGTTCTGGATCAGATTCCATGGTGGGAGGGAGGCCACAGAAAAGGAAAATCTTTGTCTCTGCGCTTTGGGATCAATCACATTTCCTGCTTGCTTTGAGATTTGTTTCCAGGAGGAGGCCAAGGTGACCTTCAGTAGTTGGCATCTTTTGGTGTCCCTTGAGACAGCCTTTCTTGGGTTCCAACCGCAGCAGGCACTTCCTTGTGTGTTCAGTCTCTTGTTGTGATGCCAGTGTCACTGCAGGTGTGAGCCATGTGACCCTCTGCCATCTGGCCCAGGAACTTCCTCGCAGGTGAGCACTGGCTTGGCCCACTCCACTGCAGCTTGGAATCTGGAGAGTCCATGCTCCCAGGGGGCTCTCAGCTCATGGGGGACAGCAGCTCCGGCCCTTGTCTTCAGTGTCCAAGTTTGGAAGCCGATCTGGAAGCATCTCTGCGCTCCCTGTGGGGTGATGTCCGGGTTGCCAGCAGTGACCCCTGCAACGCACCATTGTGTATGCCTTTCACTCCTTCTCCCCTCAAAATAAAGCACTTATGTCCAGTTTTTTCTCAGATTTGATTTTGGGGACAACAGAACCAGGATACCCAGCCACTTGGCAAGCACTGTATCGCAGTAGAAAGCATCACTGCACTGCCACCCGAGGCTCTCGGTTGTCTACTGGCTCAGCCCTCAGGATCTGTGTGCAGACCACATTGTCCCACCATCAGTGGCCCCACCTCTGCTCTGATGCCCACACAGAAGTCCCTCATGCCCTGCAGCCTTCTCAGTTCCCAGTTTCCCGGTGTTATTGAAGCTGGGTTGGTTTGATTTCAAAAAAGCCACGTGGGAGGCTGTGTGCTCTTGGCAAGATGAGTGACGTTTGTGCCAAGGAGACAAAGGGCCACAGTTGGCAGCATGGCTGGGTGGGCCCCGGATGGAGGTGGGGAGGTTTCTGTTTGAGAGTTTAGTGCACTTTACGTGACTTGGAGGAAACAGTAGAGGCACGATCAGCGTGGGGTCTCAGCTTCTTTGTGTGTTGATTGTGTTTTCTGATTCAAAGACTCTGAGTCTCCTCCTCCAGGTTCAAGTCTGGAACAGAGCAGGTGGGTCTGTCCTCTGGGAGCTCTGGTGTAAGTGTCCTGGTTCATGGACAGCAGCTTCTCAAGACTGAACCAGGGCCTTTGATTGGCATGGTAGTCAGCTTTCCATGACTGTAACAAAATACCTGAGATAACTTGTACAAAGGAAAGGCTTTTGTGGGCTCCATGCTGTTTGGAGTGTAGAACCACAGGGAGCCACTGGGAACAAGGCTGCTTGTGTTGTGGTAGCAAGAAGTGAGAGAGTAAGGAGGAGAGGAAGAGACAGGGTCCTGCCATCTGCTTTTGAAAACACACCCCTCGTGACCTAAAGCACCCACTAAGCGGTCCTTGGTCTCCTCGCCCTGCTTTTAACACTTCCTTCCCTCCACCCTTGGAGAGTCCTGACACTTGACCCTCTGAAGAAACCTGAAGACAGAGAGAAGAGACCTCTCTCCATTCCTCTCCCCTGGCTGGCCCCCATAATATTTTTCCGTGTTGGCATGAGTTAAGAAAAGCCCAGAGTGCAAGGAATTCAGCCTTGCCCTCTTCCGCGATGGTGGAGACAAGGCAGCCCGAGAGGAAACAGCAATTTTGTACTTGTACCCGAGAATAAATTGGCCTGTTTATCCAAGCACAAATGATGGAAATGGCAGTGATTTTGAAAAGCCGGGTAATGCAGTATGGTCAAATTCTACTCAATTGGAAGCAGAAATGGGATTTTTAAAGAGAACTGAAGGTTCCCAAATTTGGCGATTTGCACAGGTCTGACAGATGAGATGTATGCAAAATGTGACCCCTGGGCGCTGTCAAGAAGACCTAGGGTGTGGCAGACGGTGGCCCTGGGAGGCGGGGGAGGATTCACCTAGTGCTGTGGTCTCCAGACTGCCCTTAGGAATGTGTACATACTTAGAAATTTTCATCATTAATTCTGCAAAATATTGCGTATGTGTAGATATAATAATGATGTACTATAAGCTCTGCACCTCATTCTGTGTTTATTAAATATATATTTAAAAGGACTGACTCAAGTTCCATAAAGCCTCAGTCCACCTGAGAGTTTTCTATATGATAAATTTAAAAAGAAAAAATAATGTGCTCTTCTGTAATATTCAATATTTTCACAAAATCAAGTATCTTGATTTTTATTAAATTATTATACTATGAGAGCCAGCCAGATAGCTCAGTGGACAGGGGTTCGGTCCCTGGCAGGCTGTGCCAGCCCTGCCCCTTGGGCGTGCTGAGACAGCGAATGAGACTGGGTGTGATGGTGCGAGCCTGTAATCCCAGCGCTTGGGAGGCTGAAAACAGGAGGATCGCTACGAGTCTGATCTGTGTAGTGAGACCCTGTAGACTTTGTATTAAATATAATAATAATAATTAATATAATAATAAATATTAATTATTATTATTATACTACAAATGCTGTTTATAAGTATGATTTTCTTGAGCATAGGATTGAATACATCACTGTTTTTGAAAATGTTAGTATCATACTTTGAAGAATAACTATTTGAAGATTTAATTTAGGGTTTAGTTTATTTTAATACTGAAGTTTAATGGCTGTCCTGTCTGAAATAGATAATTTACCAACACATGCAAATCCAAATGGTTGAAAAGCATCATAAGGATATCTATTAAATCAAGATATTAATTTTTCCATTTAATTTACCAATTATGCAAAGACCATATCTTTTCTGGTTTCTGTTAATTGATCTTGGAACTTTTCAGATGTTACATTTACATATTTTTAATAAAATGGGCTCGAACTCCACTTAGACTCCTTGTCTCGAAATGTTTTTAATCAGATTACATAATCCTATTTCCAGGTTTGAAGGTGGAACATAAAAATGTTTTCAGAGTCTGCATTTTTATCATTGCAAGGGAGGGCAACAGCATTTCTTTTATTTATTTTTTATATTTTTTGGTGGAACTGAGGATTGAACTCAGGCCCTTGCGCTTGCCAGGCAAGCACTTATTCTACTGAGCCATCTCCCTGGCCCCTAAAGTTTTTTTCTTTCTTTCTCTCTTTCTTTCTTTCTTTCT
>NW_004524649.1:6874969-6881746 GCF_000260255.1 Octodon degus | reverse complement strand
TGGTTGCCTTATTTGTTTTTTAAATCTCTCTCTCTCTCTCTCTCTCTCTCTCTCTCTCTCTCCCTCTTTCTGGTACAGGGTCTTGCTATGTGGCCTGGACTCGTAGCTATCCTCCATTCTGAGCCTCCCTAGGGCAGGGATTACAAGTGTGTGCCACCACTCCTGGTTTCGGTGACCTGCTTGGTATGGAGCCCTCACAGCATGTGGTACCGGGGATTGAACCCAGGTCCTTGTGCTTGCCAGGCAGGCACTTAGACTGCCAAGCTATCTCTTCGGCCCCAGTAGTTACCTTTGTATAAGAGAGAAATGCATAATTCATTTTTGTTGTTGTTGTTTTGTTTTTTGTATTTTAGGGAAGTGTCTACAGGGTGTTTCATGTCTCACTATTAGATTGGATTCTTAGTGATTCTCCTATTTACAGCCTCCCAAGAGCTGAGATTACAGTCTTGCACTACCATGCCCAGTTTTAATTGCAGTCTCAGCATGCCCCGGGGTGGGGCTGGAAGGGCAGGCCTGGGGATTGAATCCCAGGCCCCTGCACCTGCTTGTAGGCTCTTTAATCCACTGAGCTATTTGTCCAGCCCTCATAATTTGTTTTTAAGTTCAACAATTTCTTAAATTCTTTGCTAAAAGATAGTGCTCATTGCAAAATATTATAAGGAGTTCACCATTTCAGAATGTGTTAGCAAGCCCATTCAAGTAAACACATGTAAGGTGCTCTGTGCTATGGTATGTGAGGCAGGCCGGAGAGCTGGAAGGCCCCCGTGTTTCTCCTGGGCTCCTCCTTCAGGCTTCATGCCTGTCCCTGGAAAAACCCAGGGAGTGTGAAGAGCAGCCTTTAAACTGGCAGCCCCTGGAAAGTGATTTCCATTTCTGAGCCAGGGAGCCACATCACACCCAGCATGTTGCGCTATACCTTGAGCCATTAGCCCTCTCTTTCCTCCTGCCTTCTTGCTTTCCATATTTACCTTGAAGTCTGGCCCTGTTGTCAGACCAGTTCATAGAGATCAGTTGGTTTCCTGCTCTTGAGCCACTCAGGTTTATGGGAGCAGGTGGGGTATTGGCTACACGGTATCCCTTGTCATCTAATAAATATTTGGTTCATTTCCCTCTTCTCCAACGGATGCAGTGGGCACATGATTTAATTGCAATATTTGTTCCTAAATCTTGTGTGATGGTCATCCAGGAGCAACAGGCATCTTGTGCTGGGGCTTCATGTGGCCCACAGAGTTACTGCACAAGGGAAGGATGTCCCTCCCACCTCCCTTCTCTTTGTGCAGCTTGATGGGACATGCAACTGGCCAGGGCATCACCTGTATCATTTCCTGCCCTTTCACCTCCAAAGGATGCATTCCACTGGGGACGCTGTGTTTTACCCATGTATCCTGCCACTCTTTCTGGGAGCACTTGGAGCTACTGTAGAATGCATGGCCTGGAAACTTGCAATTTCCTTTCTGAAATGCAGCCCAGTTGAGGCACAAGTTTGCATGTAGTGACTCAGACCTTTTTATGTCTGTTGAAAGTGATGCTTGGGCCGGCAGCACTGGCATTCACTGGGAACCTTATAGAAATGCAGTCTCAGAGCCTACCCAGAGCTAGTGCTTATTCAGAATCTGCATTTTCACAGGTCCCTAGCTTATATAGGTGCATGAACATTAGGGTTAAAGGATGCTGTTAGTAGAATATAATAGAATATCACAGACCTGGTACTCTAGCTGCAGGATCTGGAAGTTGGCAGTCTGGGATCAGGCTCTCAGTGTGGCTGGGCTCTGGTGTACGCTGTCTTTAGGGTGGCAGACTGCAGTCTTCTTACTATATCTGCATGTGGAAGAAAAGAACTAGAGACCTTGGTGTCCCTTTCTAAAGGCACTTGCCCTGCTCAGTGATTATACATCAGTTTCATCACTTAATCACCTCCCTAATACCCCTCACCTCTTCATTCCATTTTCTTGCGTGTTGGGATTTTGACAGATAACACAGACACCAGTCTATGGGGAGTAGAAGCTCAACATTGGGCTACTGTGGCGTGGAAGGGCTGGAGAAGAGAGGGTGCTGTGGAGGAGTGTGAGTCTCTGTGTCTCCCCTTCTCTGGATGTTCCAGGGTCTGGAGGGAAAGCCATGCCTGGTTCCTGTTGCCTCCTGCTTCTCCCTCATGGGTGGATTTTGAGAGCTCAGTGTAGTAGAGTGCGGTCTTTCCACAAGGACAGGAACTAACTCGGAAGGGAGATGCACTTGTTTCAGAAATCCACATGCAAAGGCCACATGTAGGTAGCCCAGGCCACATGTCCCCTCTTCACCCAAGGAGGGTGGGAATGGCAGGGTGTCATCCTGAGACTTGCGGGCGGGGTGAGGAAGGGGTCATTTGGAGAGTGGTGCCGCTCACTGGAGCCTGCAGAACAGAACGTGGTCATTGGCTGTGGGCTTATGCAAACCTGACCTTCGACCCCAGGGTGAAGGCCTGGGGTGCACAGAGTAGAGGCAGCTGTGTAAACTTCAGAGTGGGTATTTTTAGCCTTGGTGCAGAGTGCTGAGCCGGCCCAGAGAGCCAGAGGCAGTGGCTGCCACCAACGGCTCTGTTTGTTGTGCCCTTAAGCTGAGTTTTCTGGGCCTCATTTCATGGGTGATGCCTTAGGGATTCTGTGATTCAGTTTCCACATCTGTAGGATGCTATGGCCACATGTCTGTGCATATCTGGCAACAGTGGTCCTCTTCATTCCAGCCTTAGGCACTGGGGGAGAAGAGCTGCTCCCTCAGAGGAACTGTGGGTCCTGGGAGGCCACTTCCTGGCTTCTGGAGCCCTGGGACAAGGTGGAAAGCTCAGTCGTGGCCATGTAGGCATGCGCTGTGGGCTAGGGCCCTGGCTGGGCTGCAAAACTGTGGGCATTGCTCCCTGGGGGAGGGTGTGGGGAGACGACCCGGGGAGGCACTTGGCACATGGATGAGGAGGGTGGCTGGTGCTGCCACTCATGCCCTGTCAGCTGCCAGGCCTGTCCAGATGTCCCAAGGAGTTAATCCTTCAGCAGCCCCAGGCATCCCTGCCTCACCGCTGGACCCAGGATAGTCCAGCAGCCCATGGGTCGAGAGCACACAGGAGATTGGGGCTTGGCTTGGGGTGAAGACGTGAGCAGGGGCACTCAAAAAGGGCTCACTCCTCGGTTCCCCACACTGCAATCATGGGAAGGAGGAGAGCGCGGGCAAGGGAGGGTGAGCACACAGCTCTGTAATGGAAACTTGGCACCAGTCCCCTCTGCTCTCGCTCTGTGCATGCAGCTTGTGTCTGGCTTGAGAAGTGGGCTTCCTCCCCTCCCGGCAGAGCCCCACAGCATCTCTGTGGCCTATTCCTGTCCCCTCTTCTTGGAGTCACAGTCACACAGAACCCCTCCTTTTTTCCTCCCCACCAGGCCCCTCCCCTCCCTCTGGCTAATTAGGGCAACATGCAACTTCCAGGGCCTCGCAGAGGAGGAGCCAAGAATGCAGCAGACCAGGGCCAAGTGTTTTTGTTGACATTGCTTAAGTGCAGCTCTGCGGAGCAGCCTCCTTGCTGTAGCAGAGGTCTGAGGAAGTGGAGTTGGGGAAGCCAGGGTGGCGTGCAGTGTGGACACCTCTCTGGGTACCATTCTCCTTCTCTGCCCTCCTAGCTTCCCTGGAGTCCACCCTCTGCCCTTGTCCCTAAGTGCAAGGCTGCAGCCCTATTCTGGTGGGCCAGCTGAGTCGCCAAGAAGAAGCCTACCCTGAGCAGAGCACCGTGCATAGAGCTCAGCTTCGTTCTTTTTGGGGGGGAGACGTTCTTTCAAGGGGCGATGCTTATTCCTTACTGCTATTCCCAACAGCTTCTGGGTGACAGATCTAGTGAGATAGCCTTCCTTCCTAACCTAGTATAAGGAGCAGGAGACTTTATGGATCTACCGGCTATTATCCGGGCAGTGCAACCAAGATGTATTTCATCCCATCCGGGCTTCTACCAAACATTCAGCCCTTGAACTCAGTAAAGTAGGTTTTAATCCCTGTTCTGCCACTTGCTCCCTGGGAGACCTTGGACAAGTTATTCCACCTCTGTGTGCTTCACCATCTGTATTTGTGAAAATGGAGCTCCTATGTCCATGTAGGCCAATTATGAATAGGAGGTGTGCTAAAGAACAGAAAGCTCTTGCACGTAATAGACGCTGAATAAGTGGAAGCCATGTTGACTGGGAGAGGTAATTGAGATGGCCATGGGTTGGCTCAGCTCTTAGGCAAATCACTTCCACTCTGTATCCCAAAGGTAAGTTGTCCCCAGAACCAGTTGTCTCCTATCTCCATGGGAATTGTGTGCGAATAGATGCACTGGGCATATTAATCAGATTTGTACTCACTGGGATGCTGAGCATTATTTTTTTGGTCATTTTTATTTTCCCAACTCTTGTCTATAATTTTATATCAGTGGTCGGTGGTCAAGTATATTTTTGCTTAGATAAAAGTTTGTAGGTTTTGGAATCCAGAGGTGCTGTCTTATTAATTCCTGAAGATATTGAATCATTATGTAAAAAAAAATCCTCTAATTTTCTGCTATAATAGCTGGCTTTACTTTACATCTCTTAATTGGTATCAGCTTTTTCTCTTAGAATTACAGAACCATGGAAACTTGGCGAGAGAGAACTATGGAAGTTACTGGCATGGATACTCTTGCTTTGCAAATCTTTGGGGTCTTCCAGAACTTTGGAGTTGCAGGTCCACAGAGTGCTTTTTTTCTGGCCTGGGTTATGAAAGCAGCAGAATTCCCAGTCTACCAGCTGTGCCCTCCCTCTCTATATAGATGCCATATGGGCTGGCATTTGCCATGGTGTCCTGCCCATACCCCCTGTACTGACCTCCTCAGTCCATACTGGCACCATCCAACTACTAGAACTTGTATCTCATTTTCCAAAGCCTCTGCTGGGCACCAGAGCTCATTTGCATACTCCTGTGGTATATGGTTGGACATGCTAGACACCTAGTGTTCCCCATGCATTGGCTTTCAACCCAGTTATAGGTGCATAAGTGTCACCGCATCCTCACTTCTTGGGTGTCAGATGTGTATGTATGAGCTGGATCCTAGAGCTTTCCTTCCAGAGAGGCCAAGGATTATTATTTTCTTTTTCTTTGGGCCATCTGGCCACCCTGAGGGTGGGGCTGGCATGGCATGTGGTGCCAGGGATTGAACCATGATCCCCTGCTCCTGCCTAAGCTTGCCTAAGCAGGGGCTTCAGACTACTAATCTATCTCGTTGGCCCTTCTAATTCATTTGGATAGCTGAAGTGACATTCATTCTCTGTTCCACTTCCCTGTTCCCCCACTTCTGTGGGGAAACTCACTGCAGACGGAGGAAATGCCTTTGCCACACTTTGTGATAACTCATGGTAATACAGTGTTATGTTCACATTTGGGACTGCTTGTTGGAGTTTAAGGCCACTGACATTGTTTCTCTGTGAGTTCTTGACAGTTTCTTTCTTTCTTTTTCTTTTTTTTTTTTTTTTTTTTTGTATTTGGTACAGGGTCTACAGTGTGTATAGGATCTCACTACATAGACCGGATTCATAGTGATCCTCCTGTTTTCAGCCTCCCAAGCACTGGGATTACAGGTGTGCACCACCACGCTCAGTCTCAGTCACCATCTCAGTGCATCCCCGGTGGGTGGGGCTGGCACAGCAGGCCAGGGATCGAGCCCCTGCTGTTGCACTCTGCCTGAGTAGGCACTCTAGTCTGCTGAGCTACCTGGCCAGTCTTTGACATTTTTTCTTTATTGGTCATCATTCTTAATCATGAGAAGCAAATATTCAGGTTTGAATTATCTCCTTGGCATTGTTGTGACAATTTTAGCTAAGATGGTAAGTGTGGCTACCATGTGGCTTTTTGTGTTTCAGAGTCTGAAATTATTGCTTACTGTAGTCTATAGCATTCTTTAAAAATATCTAGCAAGTGGTCTCTCCTGGACAATATGTCTAAGCTTTAATTAGATATCCTAATTATTTTACACCAGCGAGCCGGGCTAGGCTTGGTTGTAAAAGGCGTCAGGGCATGAACTGCTGATACCATGTGTGTCATTTTGGCATAAGTGAGAAGCCCACAATCTTTGGGGGTTTCCAGAAGCTCCTACAAATCTCTCTTCATCCATCTATGGAATGGAAATGGTGATTTCAGTTTGTGCACAGTAAGTTCCCGCCTTGGCACCAGTAACGATTAGGTGTGGGAGAGAGAGTACTTGCACACCCTCTGTCTTTCCCAAATAGTGTCATAAGCATAGATTTGATAATGAACAAGCCTCTGTCATCCTCATACAAATAGAGAAGAAGGTATGGTGTCCTGCAGCTCCTCGCCGGCCACTGTGGGACACCATGTGGATGTGGGTGGATGTGCATTCCGTGTGTAATCCACTGGGTCCACAGGCTAATTCCTTGTCTTGTATTTAGATCCATTTTCTGACCACATTGTAGACATTTAGGAGATCATGAGGACTCGTGTCACTTCTTTATTTGGTGCCAAATTGCTGCAACAAGCCATCTTGGCTAGCTGTCTTCATCTCCCAGTGATTCCTGCTGTCCAACTCCAGGCATTGTTTTGTTGCCTTTGATTTTCTGGATTTGTCTGTTGTCCATGGTGGTCACTACTCTTGACTCCAGTTTCTTGTATCTCATCTCATCTCATCTCATCTCATCTCATCTCAACTCATCTCATCTCATCTCATCTCATCTCATCTCATCTCATCTCTTTTCTCTTTTCTCCTCTCCTCTTCTCTCCTCTTCTTTCTCTTCTCTCTCCTCT
>NW_004524649.1:6858978-6874474 GCF_000260255.1 Octodon degus | reverse complement strand
CCTTCCCTTCCCTTCCCTTCCCTCCCCTCCCCTCTCCTCCCCTTCTCTCCTCGTCTCTTCTCTTGCCTGACACCATGTACCTTTGTTGTTTCCCTTCCAGTCTTGGTCTTTGTCAAATTATTTTACTCCACTAACTTTCTGGAGGAATACTGAATTTCCCAAGATTTGTTCTTAACTCCTCCTCACCCATCATCCTATCCAGACATTTGTTTCAATACAGGAAATACACATCTCATGTCCCTTCCTGTTTTCTTAGTCTTCTCCTGGTGCTCCCTGGAGCTTATTAGTTCTCTTTTCTGAGATCCCTTTACCTGTAGGCAGAATACTTCCAACTCAGTGGGTCCTCTGCAGACCACACCATGTTCCCTCTTCAGATGTGCCCTTGCATTTCTGCCATGTTCATCCCCACAGTTGTCTCAGTGTTCACCTTCTAACATGCATTCTGTGGTTGACTTTTTCCTGCTCTTGGGGTTTGAAAACTTGTGCAATGGCTGTCTTGGCCAATGCTCTGGGAATGGTGAAAGATGTCTTGGCTTAATGACTCCCAGGAGGCCGACCTTGGGTTCAGTGGCAAGTGGCTGATTTGGAAGGTGGTGGAAAGACATGCTGGTGGGGGTAGATACAACTCATTTAACAGAGATGGTTGTGCCTGTCTCTTTCCCATTCCATTCTCAATGATATCAGCACCTTGAACTTGCCCCTGTGGGATAATTGATACCATGAAAATAGCAACAGCTACAAATCTAGAACGTTTTCTTACACCAAGCATTGGTGGTTAAGCATTTGTCAGCATGTCATTGTGTTTGGGAAATCAAGACAAAGACAAGACAGCCACGAATGAAGTATGCTTTATCAAGAAAGTGGCCCTGCAGACAGTGGGAGCTTATGTTCACTGGAGAAAACCCTGGGGGTACACACCACACCAGCATTCTGCTGAGGCTTGTCATCCTTGGAGAGCCATCTGTGGATCCCAGGAGGGACCAGCAAGAGGAAGATCTTAATGATTAAAGGCAAAAGGGTTTGAAGGAGTCTGAGTGAATAGTGGCATGGGTAAAGACAGAACTCTGCTGTGAGTAATGCATAGTTATTGTATCTTTCTCCCTAGAGCTTGACCTCATGGACCTCCTAGGAGAAGACAGGAAGTGGATGGTGGGCAGGAGGTTAATGCAGGCCAATGACAGTCTGGTTTCTGAAGATGTGGGACTGCGGAGCGGCAGGAACTGCACGGAGCCAGGTAAGAGCAATGCCTGTGTGCCAGGCCATGGCTCTCACTTTCTCTGGTTATGGTCAAGGGAAGGCTGGACTTCCTGTCTTTTCTTTGGGTTCAAATCCAAAGACACCTTACTGACATTTAGTATAAGAGTATAAGAAACTCCATGGGGATAGCCCATTTGATCATTCAGGTGTTTCTACCTCTGTATTCCTTTTCCAGTGGAGTTGAGGAGAAGGTAAGTTGCAGTTGGAATTATTCTGATTCTGCACCACTGATACCAAACTTGGAGCCAGTGCCAACCAGTATAGAAAGGCTCCTGGGGCAGGGTACATGAGGATTCAAGGGGCCTTCTTTACTTGGATTCCTGGGATTCCCTCTGGCTTGTTTTTAATAAAGACCTTTATTTCTGTCACAGTGAAGACAGAATTCGGGGCAGATCTTCAACTATGATGTTGATCTTGGGATGACTGAATAGCATTCTGAGTGTTTTTTTTTTTTTCAGAATGGGGATTGAACTCAGGCCCTTGTGCTTGCCAAGCAAGCATTTATTCTACTGAGCTATCTCCCCAGCACCAGTATTTGTTGTTATATATGATGTGTATTGTGCCTGTCTTTAGAAAGACATGGAGCATTTTACTTCTAATGTTATTGGACTGAAAATGACAATAAATTCAAAGGGCATCAAAGGAAACTAACTGGGACCCAGGGCTCAGTTCATGAAGAAATGACAGGTCCCCCCCTTCTGGGATGAAGTCACTCATGGTTTAGACCAAGCTTGTTCTAGAAAGGACCAGCCAGTAAATATGTTAGCCTTTGCAAACTATGTAACAGTAGCCTTTTAAAGTTTATTTTACAATTCTTTTCTTTTAAATGAAACCATACCTAATTCACAATCTGTGTGGAAACCAGCTATGGAGTAGATTGGGTCTGGTTGTGCTTCGCAACCCTGACTTGGACCCAGAGCTCTCTGGGGCCTGCCTTCATGCCCTGAGGTGCTCTTGGACTCCATATGTGCCCTTTCTAAGGACTCAATGGCTCAAGAATATGTTGACTTCACATCCAAGGACCTGTCTCACTTTTAGTGTCATCGTGGATGGACATAAGCAGTCTTCATTGTGTCCCTAAAGTCCATAGATCTTAACATACAAAATGTGTTTAGAAAGTTGTATGTCTACTTTCTTTTCAGAATGTGGGGGAGATTTGCTCTTTTGTACATACTGAGGTTCTTAACAACCACACTGAGTGAAGGTGGAAGGAGTCAGAAGTTGGCTCCACCTGTAAACCCTATATAATCCATACTTCTCAAGTTGGAAAATTCAGATGTTACTGTGGCAATTGCTAAGTGGACAAGAGACATTCTTGAAGGTGAAGCACATGGCAGTTATATTAGCTAGTGCTGAAAATGGGATGGGGATGAAAGGTCCAAAAGCTTCAGCTGAGGGTGCAGAGCCATGTACGTTCTAGGAAACAGATTTTCCAAAAGCTGGTCTGAAAGGCCAGGACAGGGACAGTGCAGGATCAGTTTGTTGTTGCTCTGGTCTTATATTCATATATTTTCAACATCTCCCTCCAACTAATAGACTATGATGTCAGAAGACAGGAGACAGCACTAATGAGCCAAGTGACCGCCCATGGTGTGGAAAGAATGGAATCAAGTGTGATATGGTGACTCTCTTCTTGTGCTAGATCTGGCCACAGGTTGGGTTTCTGGGTATTTAACGTGCTGGGATTGTGTTTGGGGAAGGTGAATGCTCTCTCTGTGAGCAGCACTGCTCCCTGTGTGAGAAGATGCCTTAAGGGACAGGTGTAGAATCATCAAGATCATTCGCTGCAAGTTACGTAATAAAGTCCAAGAGCGGTGATGACTCAGCTTTATAAGGAACAGGAAAATGTCCAGGTTGATCAAAAGCGTGTATCTTCTAGGGTTGGCTTGGAGGGCACAGCAGACAAAAGAGACCAAAAGCTTCAGGAAGGAAACAGGAAGCAGTAAATGAGAGCTCATTCCTGCAGCAGAGAGCAGGTCCAAAAAGGAAACATGTTCCTCATGGCTCTACGATAGATGTTCTTGGTTTCTTCATCTACAGACTGAAGGGGATGCACTTGTTGCTGGGGCCCTTGCTGCTGAAGCAAATTCAGGAGGGAAGTTGACCATACTTGAAACAGACAGAGTCCTGTTAAGTCCTAACATGACAGAGCCTGCTTGGACTACCTGGGCCATGGCAATCATTTCCTTTTCTGAATGCTTATTATGAAAATCTTTTAACTGCATTGTGCAATATGGACATTCATGGCAGGAACTCAGATAAAATAAAATAAAGTTTCTGACTCTCAGTTGTGCTAGCCGCACATCTAATATCCTGTAGCCACATGTAGCTAGTGGCTACTGTGCTGGATCTCACAGGTCATAAAACATTTCTATCAGCACAGATAGGTCTGTCAGACAGGCTGGTCTGGAACATCCAGTGGTCTGGATACACTTCCTTTCTAGCTCATTGCAAACATCTCAGAAGTGTAGAGTGGACACTCTCCTGGGTTTGAATTCCAGTTTAGAAGCCGTGGAGCTCTGGGCAACATAATAAGATGCTCTGAGCCTGTCTGCTTCCTTGAGAACTTGTGATAATCATTCTGACCTTTCACAGCCACTGTGAGAAGTGGTAATAAAGTTGTAAAGTATGTACAGCACAGTGCCCCAAGCTCGATAGCTCTGTAGTAGGAGGTGACTCATGAGTTTCCCACTGTCTGCCGGGTGTCAGGGCACCCATTTCCCCACTATGCGAGATGTGCCACACTCTAAGATGCCTAAAGACACATTCTCCAGCCACTCTCTACAACAATAGGCAGAATCAGCCAGTCTGCTTCTGTCTAGAGCACACTCAGGTAGCCCAGGTCTCAGCATCAGCTGGATGGTGAGCTTGGGTCCCATTTGCCCACAGAGATGAGCTTGACAGCCTCAGGCAGGACCAGCCCCGCTAGTCATTGGCGTCTAATGATGATGTGGTCCAGAAGTGCCACAGATGAACATGACCCTGTGGCTCACTGACCTTCCTAGAATGCTGCAGAGGTGTGCTTTTTGAGTTTTGACTGAACTGATGTTTTCTGATAAGCAGTTGTGAGCCTAAGTGCTTATAGAGCTCTGACATATGATTACAAGTTTGTAGTTAAGAAGAACCCTGTTCCTGGGAGATGAATCAAGACCTGTGGGTGTCTGATGCCACAGGGAATGCTGAAACCTATGGATACTTTAAAAAATACAGACATAACTGCGATAAAGTTTAATTTATAAATTTGGCACAAGAAGATATTAATAGCTGTAACCAAAGTTAAGATACAGCAGTTGAAAACAGTGCACTGTATTAAAAGTTATGTACAAGTTATGCATTGTTTATTTCCAGAATTTTCCATGTAGCATTTATAGACCACAGTTGACCACAGGTGACAGCTTGGCCACAGGTAGCCACCACAGGTAATTGAAACCAAGGTTGGTGAAATAGTAGATGAGAGGGCCACTGTGTTCCTCTTCTCTACCCCTAGCTATTGGTTGAGAGGACTGAGCCGGAGGAAACCAATAACACTCCCTTGGCCATACGTCACCCAGTTCCCATCAGAAGCCCCCATGGATTTGTGCTGCTTGAACACAGTGGCATCTGCTCTTAGGATTCTCCACCCGGCACAGGAAGTGAGTCCTGTAGGTGCTGGACCCTCTCCCTTCCTGTTGCCATGATGTCAGCAGCAGCACCTCTGTGACAGAGACCATGTGTCAGGGTCCCTTTGTGCTGGGAGGGGGGTTATTTATGCAGGAACCTGAGTATGGTGGATGCAGCATGTGCCATGGCTCTTTGAGCTGTAGTGTCAAAGCCACAAGCAGGGGTTTGTTTAACACTCATTACAAAGCACAGTCAATGCTACTTGGTGTGCCACAGTCCTCTGACTGCCGTAAGAGGATGGCTGTTGATTTGGTGACAAGAGATGGCAATGCCTATTCTGGTTGTCCTTCCTGTTGGGATATGGGGCCATTTTGCTTCTCAGATGTTCATTTCCTTCAACTACTGTATTCCTTCCATTACACAAATGCAGTACTTCTGAGAAATTGCAAGAAGAGATTGACATAAACTTTCATGCCAAGGCATCCCTTGGTTCCTTTCATAACTAATGTATTTTGAGATTCCATGCCATACCTCAAGCCTTCTTCTACTCTGTCGCCCCATCCCTGAGGTCCAAGAGCCCAGAGCACCCAGTAGATGAGCCAAGGTCACCCAAAATGGCAGCACTGGCTGTGGCCGGGGTCATCCCACTGGGATGGGCATGCTTTTATAGCAGCTTCTGCTTTGAGGATATAATGCTTTATGCATTTTGAATTGAAAAATACTAGTATTCTTCCTATGCCCCTCAAAGGCCTTATTTGAGTGAGACTTTCTGGTATTTTATCTCCAGAACTGCGTGAAAAGATTGACCTCCAGGCTCCAATTTTTTCAGCATTTGTTCCAGCTCTCTGTGAATTTTTAAGTTTGTTTTCTTAGCCTGACACTGCCGATTTCATCTGAGGCCTGGAAACATATTGTTTTTTTGGCAAATAACACTTGAAGTTGTTTACTCAGATGACCTATTAAGAGAAATTTAACTTTGAATAAATTTGATCCACAGAAAATTAAGTTAGTTAAATGTAATATTGAGGGTGGTGGGCAACTGCCGCAGAAATGAGTTCTTTGAGATATTTCTGTGTATGCTTAGCACAGTTTTATTTAAACACTGCACAGCGTGTCTCCAGGAAGATCTATCACTTTTTGGTTTTCAGTTCTTTGATATTTTAAGGAACTGAGCTTTTCCAGAGTGCCTCTTGAATAAACTTTGGAAAAAAGAAGCTATTTAAAATGATGGCCCTTGGTGGCAGCTCTGCTGTGAGGTTACTCTGATAACCAGCTGATAGAGGCTTGCTTGTTCTGCCTGCCTGGTTTAGTTGGGTCAAGATCTCTGAAGGAGGGACACTGGAGGCTGTGTTGTGGGACCACGGGGAGACCAAGAGGGTGGTGGCCCTGTGGAAGCATGGCAAAGTATCCACAGATCAGGCGTTCACATGAATGGCCCAAACCATGCAGACCCAGAGGGAAAGGTGAGCCACAACAGACAAATGAAACTAACGGTCCCTAAGAGAGTAGAACGAGGGTAGACTCAAGCAGTGAGGATGACCTTAAACAAGAAGTAGGGGAGCAAGTGGAGGAATCCATTTAAGAGGTTGGCATGAGCAGGGTGACATTAGGGTTGGCTGGTTTGAATAGAACTGGGCATGACCACTGTACATAGTACAAAAGGCCCAACTTTCTCACCTTTTTATGAACAACTCAAGGCCCAGAGGAAACCCACAACCTGTCCAAGAACCAAGGGTTTATCGGAAGCAAGGTAGAGCCACCTAACTTCCACACCATAGATACACATATATACAAATAATGGGAAAGAAGATCTGATGTTCGTACCATCTAGGCTATCACCGTCCAGTAGAAATAATGGGCCACAAATGTAATTTTAGATTTTCTAGGTTTTATGTTGCAAGAACAAAATGGAGCAAGTGACATTAACAATAATTTTTTTTTTACCAATCTTGTCTAAAATATTAGGAATGACAAACTGCAGTCATCCCGGTGTGATTCTGACTGGGTTTGAATCTGGGAAAGAACTAGGTTTAAAATCTTAAAATCCACACTTTATTTTAGTAGCTCACATAACTTCCACTAACTTCTCTGCAGTTGGAATTTCCTTAATGACTCAAATAATAGCTGTTGACATTCTTAAGTGGAACAAATTAGAAACTAATGTGATCTACTTTTTAATTTGTATCAAACTTTTCACTGCATTAGTTAGATAGGGTAACAGGAGCTGCTGCAACAGATTTGGTGGTTTCATATGAGACTAGTTGCTCTCGTTCTCACATAAGATTCTGGTCTGTGGTTGGCCTGGTTGCAGGAAGTGGGCCATGGACCCGAAATCTTTTCATCAAATCTTGGCTTCCAAGGCACTGTGTTTCTTCATGAAGAAGAAAGAAGATTGTGCATAACAGAGTTTTAGAGGATACAGACTCACTTCTGGAGTCATCTCATTGGCCAGGGCTTGGTCACATGACTTCTAATTGCTGGACAGGCTGGGATACATGCATCAGCAAAGTGTTAGAAAAGAGAAGAGAAAATAGGTTTCATAAATGGTACTTTCTAGTACTTTCTACTAGATTACCCTCCCTAAACTTGCTTAAAAATTTTTTTTCTTAATTTTCTTGTATGCTTATCTTATTACAAAGGCAATATACTCTCATTATAGAAAAAGCGTAACTCAAACTTATGTCTTCTAATCGTGGCTTTAGCTTTTCACTCAATCATCATGATTCTTGCCTGATCAAGGTGACATACTTTGATTTACCTTGGAAGGGTCATCAAGGAGCTAGAAATTGTCCTAGGGAGCCCATTTATGAAATGCATCTTTTCCCTTTAAATACAAGAACCTTAGAGGAGACACCAAAAGTTTCTTTAGCGATGGAGGAGTCATTGGCAATGGTATTGCAAGACTTTGAATTCTGGAACAAATCCTAAGTCACAATTCCGTTACATTCAACCCATATATCAGGAGAATTTCCTGATTTCTGTGACCCCCGTGCCCACTTTCTAGAAATGCAGCTTCGCATGGCTCCTCACAGGTTTGTAGTTATCTTTAAAGGAAAGGGGCTTTGTAAAGTGGCCGGATCTTCAATCATTGTGTGTGTTTAATAAAGTGTAGCTGGTTTATCTTCTTTACCAGAAATGTAATAGATGGTAGACAGATGGGCGTATTTCCAGGAAAGTTACCACTCTGCAGGCACATGGATATGAGCAGTGTTATCAAGATGGTTTTAAGGATAACTAAGTTGTTTTTGGTAGTGGCAATGCAACATAATCACACTCTGAGCTGAGCAAGGAAGACAGAGGTATTAACCAGACAGCTTCTGACTAATGAGGTTCTTGGGCCAGAGGGGTCACCATGTAGGCAGACAGGATGAAACAGGGGCTAGAGGATTTTCTTCATCATACTAACAAAAGTTTAGAACTCTCAAGGATGGGGAGGAGAAGGCCAGATTATTTACTTCTAGCTTTGACATGCCTTCAGGACTTTTTAATTGAAGCACTTAAGCATTCTGTTAAAAAAAAAAAACAAAACAACCCTCTGTTCTTTAGCCCAGGTAACCTACTCTAATGTGATGCCTGGAATTTTCTTGAAACACAGGTAAATGATGATAAACTCTGCTTTTCAGTTCAGAGCTTATGTGGGTTTATTTCAAAGTACTTTTAGACTTTTCAATGTATTTCAATTTCATGTTCATTAGCTTATTGGAACACATTGGCTTTTGGAACTAATACCTCCAGGCAAGGCATGACTATATTCTTGTGCCCAGTTGATAGGTAATTTAGACTGAGACCAACATGAATTAAAGAGTTGAAAATCCAGAGTCATAAATGTGGAGGAAGCATAGGGCTTAATGCACCTAGTGACTTCCAAATCCTTTCCTTTAAGCCAGTGCTCAACAAGTAAGATCTCTTGGCTGAACCAGGCTCATGGTTTTTTTAAGTAGTCTTACTGGAACACATCCATGCACATTGCTTTGGGGTTGTCAGAGGCAGAGGTGAACAGTTCCAGCTCAGACCACAGGGCCTGTAAAGCCTGAAGTACCCTCGGTGGCACTTCCTGAAAGTGTTTCCTGCAGCCTCTTGTTCTTGGCTTTGGGACTGGGACCTCCCATGGCCTGGAGGAGGGGCCGAGGCATGATTTACTCTGCCATGTTCCTCTCTGCTGTCCTGATCCCTTCCTTAGGGAGTGCTGGTGTCCTGGGTTCAAGCCTGTGTTTGAGACTGGGTTTGTCCCTTCCTTGCCTCCTACCCCCCCCCCCAGATGACAACACTTCTCTGTCCATGCTTTGGAAGTCTGTTTCAGATTCTCCCCCCAGATGTTCAGCACTGCTGTTGTGGGCTATCCCCTATTGCAGGTTATTGGGGGTGCAGACTCCCTGTCCAACACTCAGGGCTCCTAGAATTTCTTCTCACATGGGTCCGGGAGTATAGCTGCATTGTAGGCCTGGCTGCTGCTGTATCAGCCTGTGCTACATGGAGATGGTATCCCCACAGCTCTTCTACCTTGCCTCCATACAACAGAGAAGCTGGGGGTAGAGTGGGTGGCTGGCATCTCCCATCATGGGGCCATCCCAGGGAAGCCACCTCCTGGCCCCAGGGCCCTTGGTTAAACCTCCATTGCCTGGGACCATGACGGCCATATCTCCCTCCTGGGTGAGGAGCAGATGCCAGGTGGGATGTCTCAAGGCTCACTATGAGAACTGTGAGCAAGGACAAGGCACTGTGTTCCCTCTTACCCCAGGGCCAAGTTGCCTTTTCTAGGCTTCCTGGGAGCATGTAGTCTTTGAGTCGAGTCTGCAAGTCTGGGCCTCCTGGACCCTATGTGACTTCAGGGCCAGCAGTGGCTGAAGCTGGGCCTCAGAGCTTCTCAAGCCTCCTAGTGCTCTGGGCTGAGTGAAGTTGTCCCCTTAGATTTTGTGTTGAAATCCTCATCCTCGAGGTGAAGGCATCAGAAAACGTGAGGTACTTAGGTCCTAAGCATGGAGCCTGCATGACAGGAATTATTTCCCTTATGAAACAGGCCCAAGAACACATTCTTACCCCTTTCTCCATGTGAAGACTCAGGTACGAGGTACCATCTATGAGCCCCAGTTCTGGTCCCGACAGACAGGGAGTCTGCTAGCGCCTTGATCTTGGAGTCTGCCCTCCAGTGCAGTGAGAGGCACATTTGTGTTGTTAAGAAGCCACCCAGTCTGGGGCAATCTGTTACTATAGCCCCAGGGGCTTAAGATGGCAGGTGAAGCAGGGAGCAGCCAAGGCTGGGAGCCATGGCCTATGACCCTTCTGTGTCCCCTCTCATCCCTTCTGTGCTGTCAGGTAAGGGGCAAAGACCTGGGTCTGCAGTCCCTCTTGAACCCTTCTCGCAGTTCTCCATAAGTGAATACACACACACACACACACACACACACACACACACACACACACGGCACCAAACCTATCTTGCTATAGACCTCACATAGGCTCCAGGTTCCCTGGGAACACTATGAACACTTTACTCATTTTTATGCCATTCTGAGTTGTCTTTCTAACCTGTCTTAGAGACATCAGGGTGGACTTTCACCCCAGCTGTGTTTCTAAACTTCTGTGTATTACAGTTGGGAGTCAATGTTCCTGCCTTCTCCTGTCTGCAGGTCTTGCCTCTAATTCAATTTCCTGGGTGCCTTCCTCCCACACCTTCTTGGAAGCTGAACTGGTCAAATTTGGGGTTGTGGTGCCTCTGGGACTCAGGGCAGGAACCCCTTGGGGACCTGCTCTGTCCTTGAGCATGATGCTGTCTGGCCTGGGTGAACTCTGGGGCTTTGGGTGAGGATGGGGCCCAGTAAGGTCCAGCCTCTTCCTCTCACCAAATGGGCCTGCATTTTCTTCAGGCCCCATGGAACAGTGGGAGCTTAGGGAAGGTAGAGCCAAGGCACCCACCAGGTAGGCCTGGGGTCAGTCACAGGCTTTCTCATGGTCAGTGGGGCTATGGCCACCTCTCCTGTTTGTATTCCTGCAGTCAGCCCTATCAAGGCCCAAGATAGGCCCCCTCCATTACCTCAGAGGGTACGTTTCTGTAAGAGCACATCTGGCTATCCTGTGGGTGCTTTTGAGTCTTGAACGATCCATCCATTTGGCTGAAATGTCTGTAATGGAACAATAAAATCTCTAAATTAAAGATTAGCTGCCTTTTTTAGAAGCTGATTCAGAACAAAATAGATTTGGGCTCAGCCCAGGGTCTTAGCCATCCCTGTCAAGCAAGACCTGTGCTCTGGGAGCTCAGTCGGGGCTCCCTGGCCCACACCAGTGGGGCCAGTGACACTGTGATGAGAAAGCAAAGATGACAGGTGGGTGACCTGGAATGGACAGGACCATTCTGGAGAGATGGGGCCTAGTGTGCAGAGAGTACGCTGGTGTGCTTCCAGGGCTCAGCGGTGCTCCAAGTTCCTTTGGCCTGCAGCTTAGGAGGGAACCTGAAGAGATGCGGTGTCTATGCCTTATAACTATAACCTACTCCTGCATAGAGTCACAGCTCCATGGACTCTGGCACCAGCCACAAGCACTAACATTCAACCTGGAGAGTCTCACTTTCCTCCCCTATGCACAGGGGAGTCAGAGTCACGGGTGTGTGTGTGAGGGGCTGGGCCCTTGGCAAGGGCCGTGTCTTGAGTGGGCTTAGAAGGTGGTACCATTATTCATGCTGTTGATTCCTTTCTCTGATTTCTTGGCATCGGGGTTTCCTACCAGGGGAGGAATGTAAGATGCATCTGACAGGTACTAGCGTCTTAAAAGTCTAGGTACAAAGGAGGAATAGTCTTCATTGTCAGAGCTCCTGTGCTGGTAGAGGAACGAAAATAAGTCTCCCATTGCACCTTTTATTAGAGGATAGGAATTCTCCTTATGCTGACATCTTGTTGATTTGCCTTGGGAAAAATCTGTAGAAAATCTCTGAAGATGAGGAGGTAGAGCTTTAGATCAGCTATTTAAGGTTGGGTAATTGGAATTAACACCAGTGGATGAAGAAGAGGAATAGAAGGACTGTGAATGAGCAAGTGGCAAAGGAGCAGGGCTTGTTCTGTGATTGGCTCTGTTCTGTCTCCTCTCGGTCTGTTCTGGTGGCTATCACAAAGTACTACTGGCTGGGTAGCTGCCTTCCAACAGAAATGTGTTTGCCACTCACAGTTCTGCAGTCTAGAAGTCCAAGCACAACGCAGGAGCAGAACCAGAGTTTATTCAGGGCTCTCTGTTGACAGACGGGGGCCTTCTCTCCCCTTGCTCATATGCTGGAGGTGGTGAGGCAGCTGCCTGGGTTCTTTCTGACCTAGTTCTACTTGCTGCTGCATTGGGGGTTAGGATAACGACATGCCAGTTTAGGGGGATCTTTTACCAGCATGGTTGATGAGGTGTGAATCTACCCTTAGGGTGTCACTTTGGTCAAATCACCCAAAGAGGGGTGATCCATGTCCCATGGGTGTCCTTGTCCTTCCATGTGTCTCCACTACTTGCTGTGTTTCAACCACAGGTCCTGGGGCAACACACTGGGTTATTTAATACTGAGTTTAAAGGAAGAGTCGTAACGCAGATGTACCTCTTCTTTCTCTTGACCATTTTTATGCACAGACCCTGGTTCCACAAGGGATATCAATTAGCCCCTGTGGGGAACCAGTTTGTGATCAAGGCTCAGAAAAAGAGGTTTCGTTTAAGGTGCCCAGACCAAACAGCCTAGTGCCCCATGCCTCCATGTAGTGGTTCCCCGGGGGTCATAATGCCTCAGTATCATTACCATTATAAAGCTAGAATCACTGTTCTATTTGTGCTACAATTTCATGTACTGTCTATTTGCAAGTTTGCATCTTTCCCTTCCTGACTCTAGGAGGTCCTTTTTTCCCCTCACTCTAGCATTTCATCATGAACATTTGAAAGCACACAAGAAAATGGAACTGTACTACAAATATCTGTCGACCCAGCACCCAGGCTGTCTAATTTGCATTTTGTTATGCCGGCCTGTTTTATCATGTTCATCTGTGTATCCAACCATCAATCCATCCTATTTTAGTGAACTTCAAAGTGGAAACAAGTATGTACTTGTCCATGTGCATTAGCATGCATATCTATGTCTGTTTCCCCTTCAGAGTTACATTTATCCACAGTGCAGTTGAGCATGTGCTCAGGGAACCATCAGTGAGCTCTGACGTAAGATTACACCTGTGCACCCGGCTTCCTTCATCCTGAGAAATTCTCTCATGTCCTTCCTCAGAAAACTCCCATCCTGGCTAAGCCCATTCAAACACTCATCGAATTTCTATAATCATAGATGATGCTTGTTCTAGAACTTTCTCTCTTTGAGTGACACAATCTGTGCTGTTTGATGTGTGGCTTCTTAGAGTGCTGTTTTTGAGATTCATCCATGTTTTTGTGCATAGATGTATTCTTGACTATTTGTGTACATACACACATATGTAAATACACATTCATATATGTAGATAATGCATATGCTGTGACAAACCTCCCAGGCAAATGTTAATGTGTTGGCTGTGATCCTCTAAAGAAATGTCTGACAGACATTGTCCACTTAAGTGCTTATTGTAGGTTGTCTTTCAAAGAGACTTTTTGAGTGTAGAAACATAAAAGCTCTTTTCATACCCCCAAACCTATTCACCACTCCTCAACATCTCTCAAAAACAGAACCATGACCTGGACTCCAGAACCCTGTGGTGACTGGACGGAAAGGGCAGGTGGAAGGAAGACTTCTCCCTGAGCCTTCAGGGCTGCAGCCACCCCAGCCTGTGCATGTGTGATCTGCTCATGCTTGTTCAGCCTGCACAGCAGGAGCTGAAGGGTGGAGGGAGAAGGCAGCCATCCTCCTCTGTGTGCATTTGACTTCCAGGGTCTTCAGTCCTGCGTGACATTCTCGGGGTTGAGCACACTCCTCATTACAACCACAACACCAGATAGCAAACAAGGCTTTCATCAGCTCCTCAGCTCGGGCATGGATGCCTGGTTAAATGAGCAAAACAGGCACCTGCACTAAAGTGAGATGTGACCTCAGGTCACGCAGACCTAGTGACTGGCATACTGCATCCCATGTCACACTGCTGAAGAACCTCCAAGCCCTGCGAGCTACTTGCTGCTCCACTGCCCATCACTTGCTTCCTCCCTTGAGCTCAGGGATTTACTCACTCTTGCTTCCAGGAAGGGAAAAGAAGTGGGATGTTTCTCTGATCCCCAGTCTCCAGTGAGCTGCAGGGCTTGTGGCCTACAGGTGGACTCAGGCTTCCAGCTGCTTTGGCCTGACTGGGTTGGGGCTTGCGGCCTATTCTTTACTGCTTTTCTTCCTACAAACCAGAAGGCAGCACTGGTGACAGCTACAGAAAGCAGCCTTCCACATTGTTGCGTGCTCTGGGTCCATGGCCACACTGCACACCTAACTCGCTCTTTAGTTGTGGCCTCCACAACCAATTCCTTGAGCTCTAGAAGTTGCCAGCTGTAGGTATTTTCTCTTGTTTCCTCCCCTACACCCTTCCATATCCAGCCCTGGAATGGATTTGCCATTTCTCTGCTAGCTCTAGGGGAGAAACATGAAAATGCATGTGAAAGAACTTGGAGAATCTGCAAAGATTTTGCCAGAAATTGAAGCTACTGTTGCAGGATTAATGAGCATTACTGGGCTGGGTTGAGCAGAAGCAGCACACCTTCACAGCTGCTTTATCTCCTCTTAGCCCAAGTCAGAGCTGCAGACTCAGCACTCGGAAACTTTGAACTTCGATGTGGCCCAGAAGTTCACATAATGTCTGAATTTCCTTTGTAGGCTCACTATGAAATGCTCCTCTGTCATGTCCTCGAATATCCCTAGTGATGGGGAGCTTGCACCCCACCTTCTTTATTCCCTGGGCAACTGAGGTTATGAAAATTGTCTTCTTTCTAAAGAACCAAAGCAATTTTCCTTTCAGTCATTCTGAGCTCTGTAAAGTATGTTTTACTGTTTGCCACATAGCACACCTTGGAGGCCAGCTGTTAAGTTCTTCCTGGCTCAGGCTTCCTTGTCTGTAGTCTTTTAGCAGCCCTTGTTATAATATGGTTTAGAGACTCCTGTCATTGTCACCATTACCTTGTAGGCCAAATGTTAATCTCCTCTTTAGCTCTCAAACTCCTGCTCTGTTGGAACAGCATGTGAATCAGTTGGAAAGATTTGGTCCATGCTCAGCTGTTAGGTAGGATGCTTATAGATGCAAACTTGGACCTCTGAAGTAGGGCTTGAACTCATAGGTAAAGAAGTGAATACTTATTGAGTGCTTTCATGGAGCTAGGCAGGACCAAGTGTTCAGGTACCCATGAGTCAGGCATTCCAGGAGCACCCATCTCCTGGGGTGGGGCAGAGCTATAGTTAAAACAAATAAGTGCCAAGTGCTCCTTTCCAGAACCTAACTTCCCCAGCACCCCCTCCTTCCCAGAAGCCCCTTCTCATTCCCAGAATTCCCTCTTCCTCCCAATACCTTCTTTGTGAGTTGTACTCCAGGGAAGAATCTTGAATGGGTACACTATTTTCACAAGTGCTGGGCTTTGTCCTGTAGGTGACAAGCCTGTGTGGGCTGGACCAGGACAGTTTTGCTTACTGTTCCATCTTCAGGGTGTACATCCTGCCCAGAATATGGTAATAGGTATATAT
>NW_004524649.1:6818636-6858878 GCF_000260255.1 Octodon degus | reverse complement strand
TTTTTAAATTAATTTTAGTGAGAAAGAAGTAGCAATGAGATAGTTTCAAAACAGGTTTGTAGGACAGTTACAATTATTAATACATTGTATATTGTTGTCTTGGTAGTAGTTATTTAGAGTACAAGATGTAGGCATGATATCTTGTCTAAACACTATTAGTGCACATTTTTCTTGAATAATTATACTGCTGATTTTTACTGGTCTACTGAAAAGAATAGTTAATGCTTAATTTTTTTGACTAATTTTTTCATGCTTATATATGATAGTCTAAGCAACTAATTTATCTTTTTAATTTATTTATTTTTGTTGTTGGTTGATTTATTTTTTCTTTTTTCTTTTTTTATTAATTTTATTGAGAGAGAAATAGCAACGAGACAGTTTCAAAACAGATTAATAGGACAGTTACAAAAAACAACTAATTTAAAGACAATATGCAATATAGCAACCATTGTTGAATTCCTATTATTTTGTTTAGTGAAATACCATATTGTTTTTAATTTTTTTACTATTTTTATGCCCTTTAAGAATTAAAAAAGAAAAATAAAAAATTTGAAATTGGCACATATAGAATTAGGTATCTTAGGGATGGGCCCTAATTAAATTCAACTGTGTTTCACATCCATTCTTCTACATATAGCCTGAAGGTAATTATACAATATTGTAAATAGTTTTGTACATGGGACAAAGGTCAGGTGTGGACATTTCCTCTCAGGCAGCTTGTGAGCATCAAGAAATTTCAGATTACAAATTTTCAGATTGGGTAAGTTCAATTTATATTTGCTTCTAATCTTTTTCCATTTATATAAAAAAATTAGAACATTGCAGATCAACTTTGCATCCTTTTTACTTACCTGTTCAGATCTCCTTCCTCCAGAACCAACCACTCTTCTTTGAGGATGTCTGGGCTATGATTAATATGTTTACGTCACGTATAGGGAATGCATAGGTTGTGAATATTTTGAGGATATTTTCAAATTTATATAAATGTCATTTTGCAATATTGATATTCTGTAATGGCTTTTCTACTCATATATTTTTGAAGTGTATGTGCATGCTCTAATTCATTCTAGTGATTATCTGTTATTCTGTTGCATCACCTGGTGCTGTTTCTTTATCTGTCCCCAATTATTAAATACATGGGCTATTTTCAGGGGACTGCTTAGGGTGACTAAAATAATCATTCCCCTAAATTTTCTTTCTCTTTCTCTTTTTTTTAAGGGAAGAGTCTACAGGGTGTTCAGGGTTTCACTACCAGATCGGACTCATAGTGATCCACCTGTTTACAACCTCCCAAATGCTGGGATTACAGGTGTGCACCACCACGCCCAGTCTCAATTCTGTCACAGTGTGTCCCGGGGGCACAGCCAGCTAGGCAGGCCAGGGGATAGAACCCCAGCCCCTGTGCCTGCTTGGAGGTGATTTAATATGCTGAGTTATTTGTCCAGCCCTTCCCCTAAATTTTCAAGCAAGGACATTTAGAATTTGAAGTTAATGACCTAGTTAAGGTGTCACAGTTTTGATTGGCTGTTCAGCTAGAGAATGAAGCTGAATCTTCCACTTGGCCAGAGGTCTTTCTCCCTTTTTAACAGGTGTCTCCATTCTGGAGAGGAGACACCCAGAAAGAAATGTGGGAATAGGGTTGGTGAGATAGCACAGCAAACTAAGCACCTGCTTAGGCAAGCACAGGGACCAAGGTTTGATCCCCAGTACCACATACCGTGCTGGCCCTGCCCCCAGGTGCTCTGAGCCGGTGACAGAGTTCTAGTGTGGTGGTGCATGCCTGCAATCCCAGCGCTGGGGAGGCTGAAAACAGGAGGATCACTAGGAGTCTGAGCTGCATAGTGAGACCCTGTACCAAATACATAAAAAACAAAAAACAAAAAACAAAGAAATTGGGATAGCTTTATCTTCCAAGAACTGCAGGGAGGGGAATGAGTGCTATTAGGGTCCAGGGTAAATGTCTTATGCACCTGTTTGCAGGAAGAGAAAAGACTCATGCACCACGGGGAGTTTTCCTTGAGCCTGGGTCTGGCCCTCTCTGTCATTGTTAGGTGTCAACCACACCAGTACCAAGTCTCTTATCAGGTAGATGCTAACCACTTGCTCTTGGCTTCCTCAGTGACAGACAAGGTAGGAGTGACCTCCACCACTGGGAAGCCACATTTCACAGAAGCAGCTGGAAGCCACAGGAGGCAGGATCTTCTAGCTCAGAGGATCGGTGTCTACCAAACTCCTGGGAGATGGGAGCATTTCTGCTTTAAATGAATGTCTTTTACTTTTCCCTTTTTGGCTGGACGTAATGTCTCCATACAGCAGGCACTGAAGAGAGTTAAAATCAAAAGAGTCTGATCATTTCTTTCCTTCCTTTAAAATTCAAGGCTATGAATAACATTAATCAAATTTTACAAAGACAGTCTAGCTTCTGGGACAATAAAGACCTGTTTCCCTTTGGGGGGCATTGGCATAGCTTTCCACTTCTCGTTTCCCCATTGGTCAGAGCAGATTATGTTACTCCCAGGTTGGCTGTGCAGGCCTGTAATCTCAGCTGTAGGGAGGCTGGGGCAGGAGGAAGTTGAGTTCAAGGTTAACCTGATTGACATAGTGAGACCCTGCCTCAAGAAAATAGAAGTCTCACAGTAGATGAATGATGTTGACATGCTAACCAGAAGAACAGATCCTGGGCTCCTTCTTTACAGGAACACTTCCAAGACTCTCTAATTTGTTCTTTTTTTTCTTAAAGATTATTTTCAGTGATGGTATTATTTATCAGGTTTCTTTCACTCTGAGACTCCTTTTGTCCACAAGGGTGTATCTATTAGTACTACCTAATTGATTGTGTATATTGAATTGAATTATTTAATTGTTTGAATATATATATATATATATATAATTTAATTTTTAAAAATTAAATTAGTACATATTTGCAATGCATGTACATAGCACATCTTGGTTCTTTTTGCTTCTTCTTCCTCTCTGGCCCACTGTCACCTGTACTGTTTGGTCCACTGTCCCCTGCACTGTCTGAGCTCCAGCCCCATCAGTGCTGACCCCGCTTTGCTCCTCGTGTATCCTAGCTTGCTGCCCTCCACACACCTGTTACGTCGCCAGTGTGTGCCGTTGTTCACCATGAGTGGGGCAACGATTTAATAACAGCCTGTGTAACAGTGCATGTCACTCAGTATCTTGAGTGGAGTGGGGCTTTGTGCAAGTGTTTTGGGTAATTTTATTCTCCCTTCTGGTGGGGTGCAGGCCTCTTAGGGGCTTCATCTTCAAGGACAGTGTAGAGGAGGGTCAAGGCTTCCTTAGGTCAAGGCTTCTACCTAACTGCTGCTGTAGATTCTCTGAGACAGACAAACAGACATCCATTTGTCCCATAAAGCTATTGTTTTTCTTCCAGTGCTTCCCCCAGCCAGCTGCCCCGGATGCTCCTGGTGACCCTGTGTACTACTTTTGCCCTTGCTCTTTTTAAAAGAAAATGAATAAAAAATTTCCTCATCCTGTAGTCAATGACACAACATTTAATGAGGAAGAAAGTATATGAGAAAATGCTGATTACTAACAAAAGCAGAGAAAAATATTTTGGATTGTGAAAGATAGGGTAGTGATGGGTGTATTTTATTCTTGGGCATCCTCAGTGCCTGGCTGCTTTAGTAATCCTTTAGACTTGGAAGGAAATTTTGGCCCCAACTGAGTTTCAAGACCTGATAAGTTTTTTAACTTTCCTCATCAAATGAAAAGTGACAGTTGTGTTTCTAAATTTAACTCTCCCTGTTGACTGCTTGGAATATTTGTTCAGGTAAGACCCCTGTGGGTTGTTAGCAGCTCTCCATACAGGACCAAGCTTGCCCTGGGCAAGGCTTGGGCCCACAAGGTTATGGATCCTGGGTGTCACCTTTCATTCTGTGTGATGATGTATTCCCCACCCACCCAGTAGCTTTGTTCCACATTCCTGCTCTCAGTCCTTCCAGGGGCCGTGGCTGTCTTCTAGGCCATGCCCCCAGTGACCTCACTTCCTCCCACTAGACTCCACCTCCTCAACATCCCACCACTTCCTAATGGTGCTACAGGACAGTGACCAAGCCTGCATCCCATGGGCCTGGGAGAGTTGCCCACACCAAGATCCAAACCACAGCACGACTGATGGAATCTTCCACGTTCTTGCACTTGGGCATACCTGTGCAGCATCCACCTCCTTGGGGAGCTGGGTTATTTGTGTTTGAGGTACCTGAAGTTCAGGAAGGTGAAGGACTTCTTGGAAGTGACATCACGTGCTAAGAGTGGATGCCAAGTGCTGCTCCTCTGGATGCCACCACTGCACTTCCATGCTGGCCTTCCCTGGCTGTTCATGCCCAGTGTGTTGATGCTAGGGTAGCTTATCGCGATAGAGAGTATGCCATGCTGCACTGCATAGCATCTGCACAGGTGGAGATGCTCCTGATGGCTCTCTGTTGACCCTCCCTCTGAGTGTTCCAGGGACTTGAAGCCTCAGAACGTTCTCTAGGCTCCAGCTATACTCTACCCTGGAGGTTTTGTTGTGGTGGGGAAAGAATTCTGGGTAAAATTGTGGAAAGAATGTAAAAGGCATTTTACTGTGTCAGCTGCATTGATCTGGGATTCTGCAGACTAGATTTAGGGCATAACCTTTCCATTAATCAGTTAGAAGGGAACATTTGTCCTCATCTTAGTGCAAAGATGGAAGCCACATCACAGGTTATTATGAAGAGTGAATCAGATAATATTTGTGATTGTGCCTAGTATTTAGTAGTGCCAGGTGTACATGAAATGCTTAATCAGTTACAGCCTCCTTTAAATCAGTTTTTTTTTTCCTACAAAAGCATAGATAAATTAGATGATCTTTAAGGATCTTGCTTGCACTGAAAGGAAATGGTTTTATTTGTTAAGGGGAAACAAAAAAAAAATCTCTCTTCATATAAATGGAGAGATTGCATAGGTAGGAAAAGACAGAATTTAAAAGCAGACATCTTGTTTGAAAAACTCTTTGCATAGGGGCATGCAAGTGGGAAGCCCCTGGGGGAAGGGCTTTGGTGAGTGTGTGTGTGTGTGTGTGTGTGTGTGTGTGCCCACACTAATGTCTTGACATACCCAGGCATCTTAGGCTATTTACTAAATGAATGCTGTAGTAGGTCAGGAGACCCAAGCATCCCTGGGGCCCTAGAAGTGAATGAGAGATAGTTGGAGGCAGCAGGACACAGCTCTGTGGATGAAGACCTTGCTCTTGGCAGCTCTGCTCAAAGATTCATTGATCCCACTCAAATGGACAAGGAATAACACAAGCTTGAGAGGAGTGGAGGCAGCACGGTGCACTCTGTGTGGACGACAGAAGCCACTTGGGAAACAAAGCTGGCGTGGGGCGTTCTTGGTCTCCTGTGTGTGGGAACTTTGGACACCACAGTCCTAGAGACACACCTGACCAGGTCTCACTTCCAACCTCAGCAATGCAGGGAGAAACCTGTTTAAGTCTGTTTCCCAAACCAACTTGGTAGTAGAACCCTTTTCTAATAATGCCTTTTTCAATTTGCATTTTTTGTTGGCACACGTTTGCTGTACATACTGAGTACTTCATTGTGGGGAGCTGGTACATCAATGTAACACATCTTAATTGTCTTTACTTCCCTCCCTCTTTTCCCTCCATGCCCTGCCTCCATCCCCCCTTTAACTTCTGGTCCAACTTCTCACTTGCAAAAGATCTGTCTCCCTGTTTGCTATTATCTATTTTTTATTTTGCTCTTGTTTGTACTTTGGATTTCTCCTACGCAGGTTAACTCATAACAGCCACATCTCAGAAGTGGCATATCTGTCTGTCAACAGACAAATTGACAAAGGAGTTGTGGTCTTCATGTACAGTGGAGTAGTGCTCTGCTGTAAAGACAAATCTGAGTCATTTGTAGGAAGGTGGATGCACCTTGAGACCATAAGGTTCAGCGAAGTGAATCAGACACACAAGCCTAAATATCTCTTTTTTTATTTTCTGGTGATTTTTTTTTTAGCATGTTGAAAATCTGGGATTCTGAGCAACATACTTGGAGAAATGACTTCCAGGATGTGATTTGCTGGAAATTGAATTTCTTATTGAAGACATGCACAGACTTCCAACAGCTTTCAAATCCATGTTGGGATCCTCAAAATCTTCTCCCTCAGTGCAGGCAATTAGAGCTTTAGAAGTGCATGCTAAGAGCCTCTGGCCCAATCTGTGGCAGCCACGCAGACTCTGGATTACTCAGGCTAATGCAGCACAGCATCACAGAGGTGCCCTCTTCAATGATTTTCCTTTTTGTGGTATCAGTTACTTGTGATCAGCTTCAGTCAAAACAGTCAAGTGGAAAATTCTAGGACTAAGCAGTACATAAACTTTAGCGTGATGAAATCTGAAGCTGTCTGTATCCGTCCTGGCCTGTACATGAATCATCCTTTTGTCCAATGTATCCACAGTGTATATGCTACCTGCCTGTTAGTACTTGGCTATCTTAGTTATAAGATCACTGCATTGGCTTCAAAGTGCTTATATTGAAGTCACTCTTGTTTGACTTCATAAGGCTTCCAGAGCACAGGAATAGTGATGTAGGCAACTCATGTAGTCCAAAGAGAAGCTGTAAAGTGCTGCCTTTCAATGAAAATGAAAAGTTCTTAACTTTTTTTTTTTTTTTTTTTTTTGTATTTTAGGGAAGGGTCTACAGGGTGTTTGGGGTCTCATGACTAGGTCAGACTCATAGTGATCTGCCTGTTTACAGCCTCCCAAAAGCTGGGATTACAGGCATGTGCCACCATGTCCAGTCTCATTTGCCATCTCAGATCACTCTGGGGATGGGGCCAGTGTGGCAGGCCTGGGGATCGAACCCCCAGCTCCTGTGCCTGCTTGGAGACACTTTAATCTATTGAGCTATTTGGCCAGCCCAGAAGTTCTTAACTTAAAGAAAGAAAATAATCATAGGCTAAGATTGCTAATGTCATCAACACAAGAAGAGATATCAAGGAGGATGGGAATGGGACTACATTTACATAAATTTTGGTACAGTATATTGTATTCTTTTTTATTAGTTATTGTTGTTAATCTCTTGCTGCACCTAGTTTATAAATTAAGATATACCATAGTTATGTATGTATATGAAAAAACAGTATATATAAGGTTCAGGACTACATGGGGATTTGGATATCCACAGGGGGTCTTGGAAGGTTCCTCCTCAGATGAGGAGTTACTGTCCTTGCATTTTTCTTGTTCCTAATCTTAGTGCAAATGAAGAAGTTTTGAAAGTGAAATGTCATCGTTATTTTGCTGTATCTGCCCTAAAAATCTGTGTAACACCAAGATCCTGCTGCAGGTAGACAGAGGGACCTTAGGAAACAGACAGGAGAGGATAGGTTAGCAGCAGGTGAGCCCTTCCCCCACCCAGGCCACTAGTTTTGTATCACAGGAAGCATAGTCCGCTTCATTGCTGTGAGATTTTTCCAGTCTACTAATTAAAAAATACTTTGGAAGGGAAGAGTCTTTTTAGAGATTGGCCAACTTTGATGTTACCTACTCCTTGGTTTTTAATTTCTTCTACCCTACATCTGTCAATATAGCTCAAATCACCCTTGCAAAATCATGCTCTGATTTATACCCAAAGTGACTTTCTTGTGAAATTGTGAAAAACGAAAGAGACTTATTTTGTTACAGATTTGTGACTTTGGAAATCAAACTTTCAAGGCTGTATTTGTGGTCCCTAGGCCACTAGCTGGGGGAGGTGATAACTGTGTATTTTCCAAGAGCAGGCGTCGGAGAGCCACATCATGCCAAGTCATGTGTTCATTTGCCATGAAGACTTAGAAGACAGATTTTTGTACTTGATGCACTCTGCAGACCTTTATTGAGCTATTTCTCATTAAAGCGCCTGAAATCAGCTTTGTCGTTTGCGACTCAGGATGGAGAAAGACTAAACAGGGTTGCAGCAGGGCTTTATTTCATTGTTAAGGAGGCCGCATTATGACTTAAGCACCTCATTTATCTGGCGTCCTGGAGAAATGGCTTCTGACTAAGTGGCTGCTGCTGATAGTGCAATTCCATGCTCATCTAGGAACTCAACAAATGTTTGTTGACTGCGGTTAAATGAAGGAAATGAAACATCTCTTCAAATGCCAGACCATTTAAGAAGAGTGCTAACTCCTCGATTGATATCTTTCTAAAGTGACATCTACACATCCTTCCCTCTGACTTACAACATTTGGCTTCCCTGAGATACATTAAGCTGTGGCTTCGTTGAGGACGTGTGTTATTGTATCATCGTACCATCCAGATTAGGGCTTCCTTTCCCATTGCCGCTGGCCAACTGTCCCTTCTGCTACTTCCTAGGTCTGCCTTTAAAATGCTCACAACCTCTGGCTCTCTAAAAATCGATCCTGGTAGTAGGTATGGGGAAGGCTGGTGAGGGAAGGCAGAGCAGACTTGAAATTGTAGCCCTTCGTGTTCCTGCCACAGAAGTTAGTCAAGTTTTCTAAACATGGCATTTTCATGGGTCATCCTCTGAGTGGGGGGTTAATTTGAGAGAGGGCTTTATTATCTCCATCTTAGCTATGCACACACAGACATTAGTCATGTTATATGAAGATGAGGAGCCTTCCTGTCCCTTGGGAGAGCCAGGCTTCCTGCCCATAGCCCATGTATGATACGGCCCCTGAGAATAATTCAGGACATCAAGTGAGGCCAGTGGCTGAATGTCACACTCTGTGACCAGTGTCCTCCACTGGGGTCCTTACTGTGCAGACTGGGGAGGGTCTGGCAGAGGCTGAAGAGATTTTGTTTTGCTCCACACTTTGTTTTGGGCAGACCTGGGATGGACACTGAGGCAGCGTGATGCAAGCACTGCCTTGGGAGTGCTTGGGAAGGTGCTGGTTCCGCTTCCTGGTGACCTGCCTCACTTGGGTGTTTGGATGTGAATTGCCCATTTTCAGTTTCTTATGCTCCCACTGCCCCATCCATCCTCCCCGTGCCATATTCTTATGACACAGAGTGGCAGGGGATGGTTATGCCTGAAGAAGTCCCGGCTGTACCTGCACCTGCTGGAGCTGTCCGTGAATGTCACGAGTCCCAGGTGACTGTGTGTGCGCAATTGACTTGGGCAAGTGCTGGGCTACCGACTGCTCAGTAAGTATCAGCTCTCTCTCTTCCTTTGTTAAATGTGATGTAGGAAATAAAAGTCAGTCAGGCTCCATGCAAGAGCATGAGAGGGAGGAGAGAGCCTTGGGGGCAGGAGTTTCCTGAACACTCTCTTCTGTGTCCAGGCCAGCTCTCTGAATGCTCCGGCTCACTCTGGGCTGACCTGCGGCCACCTGGGGAGGCCACTTGCCGCTGAGCCCTGTGTGTCCTCCACAGCCGCAGAGCTGTAGCTGGAGCGGCCGCTGCCTGTGTTGCAATCGCTCAGGCAGCAGGAGGATAAACACAGCCTGGTGCTGCTTTCCCTGTCCAGTTACATAACCGCTCTGGAGTCATGCTTTCCAGATGTGCTGTAGTGACACACGCCCCCCTCCTTTCACTACCTGTTTCTTCAGTCACTTTCAGCTTTTCCCGGGAAAGGTCAGAGACGAGCTCTTCGAACCTCCAGGATGCTTTTGATCTGGGAAAATGCTTCTTTCAGGCTCATTTTAAGTTGTGTTTATTTGCTTTCCTGGAGGCTCTCTGAAAGTTTCATTTTTCTTTCTCTCTATGGAACCAATCTTTCCTCTCTCCTTCCCTTTCTCCATCCCTACTTTCAATGTAGAAGCACAGTTTTGGGCCTTTGGGGCCTCCGTCTTTGGTGCTCACTTGTGTGGAGGCTTGAGTTCAAATGTGTGGGGAGAGTGAACAGAAAGCTGAACCACTCAGGCAAGGGCCAGGGCCTGCCCCAGAGCCCTAGGCTTGCAGAGCGCAGTTGTACTTGATCATAGGGTCTGACTTGGCTCTCACTATGCTTTGGGTCCTTATAGGGCCACACACAGGGAATCAGACCTTGTCTATAGCAGGCATCTTCAGCTGGCTCACACTTCCTAGAGCCCCCGGGCATTGGCCTAGAAGGGAGGACTCTGGGAGATAGGATGGACAACTCCTCCTTGGGAGCCACTGGCAGAGTGAGGAGCTCAGGCTGCACACAGCAAGAAGACCTGGGCATGCACATTGGGTGTGGCTGGGCCCTCAGGGGAATGCGTGCATAGTGTCAGGTGAAGAAAAGCACAAGTGACTCCACAGGAAGTGATTGCCTTGGGTCTCACCTGGGCCTCTCTCACCTAGGCAGAAGCAGATGCCAGGAAATCAGTTCCACCTGTTGGACATCAGCATGGTAGCTCTCCCCATTCTCTTCTGGTGAGCAAAGAACTCATTTGGTAGCACTGGCTTCCTTTGCTCATTAAAATCCTTCTATTGTAAGTGCTACACAAAAGAAGTCCAGTCACCTCTGAGGTCATCAGTGGCCTCCCAGGGACCGAGGCTGTCTGTGTTCTACCTGTGCTGCAAGACTGTCTTCCTGTGTGTTTCCTCACCCATCTGTTGTGAGCCATTCCTGCCCTTTGTCATTCACATCTCCAACCTTGGAGTATGCGGTGGAAGCAAGTGTCTCCTCCGAGAGCAGGAGCTCTAGAACACCACTACCATGAGCCATGCAGGATCTACTCATTAATGGGCTGCTGTTTTTAAGTGGTGGTGGGCATCCCTCTGCAAGTCTAGCCTTAGAAGAAATCTTGAGGAGTGCGAAGCTTGAGGCCCCATCTTCTGCTAAAGGAAGGGCTTCCCATCCTTGTGTGTGAGCAAGGGCTGCTGAATGTGCCAGGTGTCACCAGCGGGGCCACCTGAGGTGTGGGCAGGGGTGGAGGAGGCTGTGTGCGCAGCAGGTGCAAGAATCTGTCCACATAGTGTAATTAGGCCACTCAGAACAGCCTAGATGTGCATAACCTTTTTATTTTTATTTTTTGTACTGGGGATCAAACTCAGGACCTTGCACTTTCCAGGCAGCCACTTAAGCCACAGAGCTATCTCCCTGGCCATTTTTGTTTTATTTTTTTTTTTAATTTTCTAAATCAGAAGAGTCACTTTTAGAATTTGCAGTTGTCCCAGAAAGTCCTTATGCGACTGAATGATGTAGTGTAACAATTAAAATCCTTCTCCACTTATGCTTTATCTCTTCTGGCTGTGTAGCCCCGAAAGCAAGCATACTGAGAGGGGACGGAGTCCAATTCATGGTGACCTCTTCTGTTCCTTCACAGGTGCACAAGTCGGTCATGCCAGTATCATCAAGATGCATTTTACACTTTTATTTTGTTGCTTGCTAAATGCCTGGCCCTGATTTTTTTTTCTTTCACTTTGTTGTTTTCTGTTTTGTTTTGTGGCTGACAAGTGTGATAGAAAAGACCTTGGAGTTGTGAGTTTTATTTTCACCCCTGAAGGCAAGTGAGGAGTTGCTGTGAGCTTTAGAGGTTGCTCAGAGCTCCGCTGGCCACTGCACTGTCACCCAGTCTGGCCACTTAGTTTCCCTGGCATCGAAGCTTGTGTACACACAGGTCATTCTCATGTCATGTCCCCGTATTTTTGTACAACCACACTGTCTGGGCCAGCAGGTTGAGAGCACATAGAAATGTTCCTCTAGTACTTTCATCTATTCTTCTCTTTCTCTGGATCTTTTTTTTCCCTCATCCTTCTTTTCTCAAAGAGAGACAGAGTGAGACAGTATTATGGCTGATGCTGACTGTCTACTAAGAGCTAGGATTGAATCCAGTGCCCCAAAGAAGAGCAGCAGATGGGTGCCTGGCTTGGCCCCTCTTCCTCTGGGTTCCACTCTTGGGTGACACTGAATAGGACCAAGGAGTCTCATGAATCTGGGGCCTAGCTCTGAACTGGGTGGAGGTGGGCCAGTGGCCCCTTCGACTCCACAGTCTGAAGGTGTCTCTTCTAGGCCTGTCTTTTCTATCTTTTTAGTGGGCTTAGAAAGTTGGATTTTGAGATTTCGTGACAGTCCAGGTGGTTCCAGTGCTCCAGGTCTGGGTTGACACATACAGTTTTTGGAGGAGTCCTGTGGATTGCACTGAGGAGCTTGAGCCTTTGTTGTTGCCTTGTGAAGCTAGGATCTGGGAAGAGCCATGCTGATGAGTTTAGTCCCCCTGGGTCTTTAGAAACTTGTCCTGCCAGCCCATTCCACCTGATCAGGAGGTGATGGGTTTCCAACCAAGGGCAGAGGGGCAGTGCTGAACTGTGGAACTTTAGGTGTGGGGTGCAGGAGGTGACCCTCATGCTGTGTACTTCCCAGATATAACTCACAGGCAGAAGATGAGTGCAACTACAGAACTTGGAAATGAAAGCTGTTGTCCTTGGAAAGTCTGTGTCCTGAGGTTTGCCTGTGTCTCGCTGTCATGTCCCAATGCTCCAGAAGTGCCTTCTTTACCAGCCACTCCTTTGTATAGAAGGTTGGCTCAGAGGGGCTATGCTAGGCCTGACCCTAACCTAACCTAAGCTTAACCTAAGCCTCCTCCCTGGTGTCCTGGATGCTTGAGCGCTCTCACTCAGGGAGGAGGTGTCCTTTGACTGCAGGAAGAAAGGAGCAGCCATGGAAAGTTCTCGAAGACTGACTTGCCTGCTTGCTGCTGTCTTCAGTGCCTTCTGGGAGGAGTCTGCAAAATCGTGTCATAGACACCTTAGTGTCTTCCAGGCCTTGCTCTGCTGTTGTGTCTAGACATGGGTCACTGGCTAGGAAGAGGCCTGGGCCTGTCAGACGTGGGACTGACACACAGTCTGCAGTGCACAGAACTGCAAGTTCCATCCTGTCATCTAAAAGCATGACCTACATGTTCAGGCAACCTCCTCAAGACCCCAGCGCATCAAAGTGCCAAAAAAGAAACTGGGTTTGACCTTGTGGGTCACCATGCCTGCATCCTGATGACCAAATCTTCCTGGGGCACCATCCTTCTGTCCCAGCTCTGTGATGTTCCTGTTCTGTGTTTGCTGTCTTTGCAAAGAAAGGGTCCTTTGTGTTGCTGACCCAAGACCCACTTACCTTCCAGCTCACTCCTAGCTCCACTGATGACATGTGACAGGTTGTTTCTTCTGTGATCAGCAGCCCTGTTTGCTGCCCTTTTACTCCAGAATGGGGACATATGCTTGGAGGGAGGGAGGGACCTGTGTGTTCAGTGAGCCACAGAGGCCCCGGGATGGGTTTCAGAGCCCCCCACTTAGGTGCATAGGAGGGATTTCCCCTGGGCACCAAGCAGGAGTGGCATGGAATGCCTTGCAAGACCAGGTTTGTGCTGCAGCCCTGGGGGTGTTACAATGTGAGTGAAAGAAGGCCAGCAGGCCCCCGAGATCTACAGAAGAAGCCGAGGTAAGGAGCTGTTTGCAGCCATGGTGGGGGAGTGGACTAGAAAACGTCCATGTAGGCATCTGCTTCTTATGTGAGCAGTGGCTGCCTGGACAGGACAGGCATTCTGTGTTTAATCTGAGCTATGGCTCATACATCAGTCAAGTGAGACATTCCAATTTTGAAAATGTCTAGCAGTGTAGAAACTCTGGGGTTAAATTCTGACAAGGGGAGCCATAAATCAGCCAGAAGCTAAGTCATTTTGAGCTCTTTGGACAGGAGCAGGGGCGGGTGGAGGCCAGGTTGGCCACTGGGGCACGGCGGTCACCCGAGCTGAGGTGGATGGCCCTGAGGAGGAAATACGAATGATGTCGGAGTCTCTTGGAAGAGGCTGGTCTTCAGTGCAAAATGTTGAGGACGCAGGTCTCCTTGATTGCCAAGCTAGCAGCTGTGCAGATGCATCAGTCTGCTGTGGCTAAGCCAGGCCTTCGTCCGCATGTGCTACCGACAGTGACTCCCAAATGCATGGCTGCAGCCACCAACAAGAGGCAAAAGGAAGAAGCGTACTCATGATGCAGCAGTACCTTCCTAGGCCACCCCTCACTCCACTGCCACTAATAGTCAGGGATATTCAAGTGCCCTGCACAAGGCAAAGAGCCCCATGCGAAGGATCCCGGGGGGCACAGCTTTTCTCCTGTGAGTTGCTGCTGACAGGTGCACACACCTTCCTATTCCTGGGGGAGGGCTCTTCTGGGCATCTGAGCTCAACCTGTGTGAGTGGGATGGCTCTCTCCTGGGAAGCTGAAGCCTCTGCATAAAGGAGACCCCGGGCACCCGTGCCCTGGGGCTGCCACAGCTGCATCCTTGGCCTTTGGAAGCAGTGCACTCTTCTCTGCCTGGGATCCCCCTCTCTGCCTCTCCCCCTTGGGCCTTCCTGGTTAGCTGTTCCCTACTGCACTTCTTTGCCAAAAGCTTTCTTGGGAGCCTGAGTCACTCTGCTTTCTGTGTGGCAGGCTGGAAGTGCAGGACCTGAGGATGCGGCACCGCTCACAGCCAAGGATCACCTCTTCCCCTAAAGAGTGGGGGTCTTACATCTTGGAGGTGCCAGTCTACACTGGCCCCTGGAGTTGACCTGCAGGATGCCATCCCAGTATCCTGCAGGGGTGACCTGGCTGATTACGCATGCTTTCCTGGCCAGCTTTCCCCTCTCAATTCCTCTTTCCTCTGTCTTCACTAACCAAATGAATTACTTGCATCCAGCATTGGTCTCTGTGCTGTTCGCTGGGATATGAAACCACCAATTTTACAGCTGGGTGAGAGTAGACATAGGGGAGAAGTAATTAGGCCTGAGGAAGACAGGAGACAATCAGAGTGAGGCCAGCACTCAAGAGCAGAGATGAGTCCTTGTCCCTGGTACTGATGTCTGTGACCTTCCCAGGAACAACATGCTCATTCCTCTCTCCTCCTAGCTCTGCTAGTCCTGGGTCTCCTGGAGGTCTCACAGGCAGAAGGGAGTTGAGGCAAAACCTGCCCTGTAGCTGGGATACTTGGCATTGGTAGGAAGAGACAGTACAAGGACACAGGGGTGTTCTCGAGGCCCAGGAGAGAGGTTGATGGGGGTTGGTGTGCCCCAGAGCCTCTGTGCTGCCCACTCTCAGGGCAAGAGCCGCCTGCAAGGGGAGATGGGGGCAGCATCTGTCCAGTTCTGTGCTGAGTGGCTGCCACAGTCTCAATGCTGAGCTTTCTCCTTTGGATAAGGCGCTTTCCTTCCACATAGTGCTTTCCCCCATTCCAGGAATGCAAGAGCTCCCTCGTGCCAAGTGCCAGAAACCCACTTCCTTCTCCCTGTCCATGGACATCTCTGTTTCTTTCTTCTTTAGATGGTACAGTTAGTTTTCTAGAGCAAAGCTCAGCTCCCTTCAGGGGAGTAGAAATAGAAGACCAAAGAGAGCCTCAAAGAACCACGGATTCTGCTGCCCCATGGGTACATAGCGGGAAAGATCGGGCAATTTTGATCCTTTGCCACACACACATACACACACACACACACGTGCACACACACACATGCACGTACACACACATGCACACACATATGCACATGTGTACACAGTATGTGTGTGTGTTTGTTATTTTAAAAGTATATCTCAAGTAAGCACTTTCCAGCAGAACTGCTTTATAAATAAACTAGTGCTTCAGGCCTCTTGCTGTTCATAAGCCCTGCCCTTGAAACTTATGTGTGGCTCTGAGGTTTGATTCTCTACGCCCTGGGCTCCTGCTTGTCCCCAACTTGTGTACAGACAGCCCTGCCTCAGTGACACAGGTTCCTGTCCTTTCTTGCTAACTGCTTTCAGATGCTCTGAGCAGGAACCTTCAGTGTGCGTGGCTCTGTGAGGTGTGTAGAGACGCAGAGATGGAGGCAGCAGGACAGGAAGATGGAGGCACGGTGGTGTTCACGGCATTCATAGTGGCAGAGCACAAGGGCTGGACAAAGTGAAGCTGTTTTGGGTTGGAGTGAACAAGATACTGGCTTTTATCGTCAGGGTACTGGGGAGGTGGGGATGGAGGCCCAGGGACAAGCGAGCTCAGGAAAACGTGTCGGGTGTTTACCAGATGATACAGAACTGGATGATATTTGGACATTCTGGTGTGCATCTGTGCCTGTGGCTCATGGGCTTGGGGGTCACTCACACCTGAGGGGGCGATTAGCAGAGCTTCGTCTCGCAAACCCCAGGAGAGTGCTCCTAGGCCCACCTCCCTCTCTGACAGCACAGCACAGAGGAGAAAAGCTGTGCCCAGGGGACTGCTCACCTATGATGATGTTGGCTTACATCTGCTGGCACATTGGGGCTGCACCTGGAGCCAGGGGTGCTTAACTGCAACCTGGGCTGAAGAAGCCAATGCCCCACGTCCTGCGCCACAGCTGTTCCATGGCTTTGTTTCAGTCGGGTGCAGACGGGCCAAGCTTTGTCATTTGGAGAAGTCGTGCGCATGTGTTTTTGTTTCAATCAAAATATGGTAATTTACTAACATCATAAAGGTCAAGTTATGAAATTAACATGAGGGATGCTTGGGTGGAACTTGAAAGCTGATTTCCACCTCATTTAGGAGATGGTTCCTGATTAGTTGTTCTGGAGCTGTTGTGTTTGGACACCTGCTCGTTTTTCTGGGCCAGGTGCTGTCCTTTAGCTGGCTTATACCGTGGTCCTTTTCTATCAGGTGGTCTGGTCTTTCTGATACCGTATGACTGGCTCCGTGCCAGTGTCATATGCAGAAGTTTATCACGTTTCCTTAATACTACACATGTATGCTACTTACATGCACATTATGTAGATACATGTGTTTGACTAACAGACATAAATGTGTGTCATATATACGTGTATCACATAGGTGTGTATTTGTGCATCGATATATGCACATCTATATACATATGTATATATGATATATATGTATATGTATGTGCTATGCACAGTTTTCTTATTTTGGGGTAAGGTCATTTGGAGGTAGACAGATGTCATAACTCCTTGGCCCTAAAAGCTTTAGCATAGTCTACATATAGAGGTATCCTTTTCTTGTCCATAAGCATAGTACCATTATCACACTCAAGAAAGGGACAGGGGCCAGGGAGATGGCTCATAGTAGAATAAGCACTTCCTGGCAAGTGCAAGGGCCTGAGTTCAATCCCTGGTTCCGCAAAAGAAAAAAAAAAAAGAAAGAAAGATAAATGACCTCTCAAACTTTTAAAACTATGCAAATGAGCTTTCCATCAAGTTATGACCCGAGCGTGGAAAGCAGGAAGCATTGTCGCTGGTTTGTTGTGTGGATGTTACCCAGTTGCCAGGTCACTAGTGTGCACCATACAAGTGCTGAGGTGGGCATCCAGGCAGAGAAGGGCAGAGGAGAGACTGAATTGGTCGAGATGCTAAAGCTATGTAAAGAGAAGGAAAAGAAGTTTGAAGAAGCTCACACTACATGACTTCAGTCTCAGGAAATCTTGGAAACTGAGAAGCTACTTCTACTCCAGGCTGTTAGGTCATCTGGAAACCAGCAGAGATCATCCTGAGATTATCTGGTTCCTTAGGTCTGTGAGGCAGTTGGCACATTTCAATGTGTTTGTAATAATTAAATGCACATGTTAAGGGATAATTTTTAATATGTTAAACAAATACAGTTCCATTTTTCATCAAAACTAATGTCAGTAATAACTAACATATACCCACTAACATATACCCACATACATCCTGTATCACTCAATTGTTCCCCAAAGTCTTTAATGTCTTTGTTTTTCTTTTTTTGTGTGTGTGTGTGGCTGGCCCAGTCCACCCTGGAGGTGTGGGCTGATAAGGTATGTGGTGCTGGGGATCGAACCACAGTCCGTGTGTGCTTGCCTAAGCTTGCCTAAGCAGGTGCTTTAGACCACTGAGCTATCTCTCTGGCCCCAGGTTTTGCTTTTTAAATCTAGACTTCAGTCAAGGTTTCCGTGTTGCATTGGGTTGCATTTTGGGAACTTCGGCCTGTGTTATTTCCTCCTCATCACTGGTGCTTTGGGGAGTCCATGCTGACAGTCCGGTTGGATGCTGAGCTGCCTCTGTCCCTGTCCCTCCCTGAGTAGGTGGAGATTGAAAGTCACTCGCAAGAATTCTGTGTGCCTGGTGTGTGGGTCATTCCCAGTCCTCAGGAGCCACGACAAGCAGCGCTCTTCCTTCTCTCTGTCAGCTTTGGTCATGCAATGGCTGTGTGTGTTAGGTTGTCGCCTGGGGATGTGCCACTGTCCCAGTCCTTTCATCCTAGGAGGACTTTAGTACCTACAGATCACCCTGACCAGATCACATATTACATCAGGGTTTGTAGAACAGTGGTTTTCCTATTCCGTCACTTTCTTGTTGGCTGGCATTCCTCTCTAAAATGACCCTTTCTGTGTAGCATCTCTGTGGATTCATGGGGTTCTCCTTCTCTTTCTCCTTCTCTTTTTCTTCTCCTTCACACTCCATTATTATTCTTATTTTTTTGGAGCTCAGGCTGCTTCAGTTTGGCCCATGAGAACCTGCTGAAGCTGACATGCTCTGAGCAGACATTCTAATCTCACAGTACCATGATCTTTCCTCCTGGGGTATTTTTGACTTTCAAAGGCCTGAGATTTCTCTCTCTACCCATCAACCACCGGCTAGAGGACAGCAATTTTTCTTGTGATGACTTAGCATTATTGTTACAACCCCTTGCCTCTGTCCACTGGGGACACTTGGGAAGTGCCCTCTGCATACCGGGCTGGTTCAGTGGCCCTGCGCTCCTAGCACCAGTGAAGCGGAGGCTGGGATGAATTTAAACTCTCTCTTTCCTGGCCTGGCCAAGGTGAACTCTTCTGTCAGTTGGAGCTGACCAAAAGACACGAGGGTAGAAAATGACCCATCCTGGGTGAACAAATTCTTCAGTGAGGGTAAATGCAATCCTTTTTTTTATCCTTTATGCTTTCAGAGTGTTGAGAAGAGAGCTTTATGATAAGCAAAGTGACCTGGAGCAAGTTTAACTACAACTGTGCCCACTGGGCTTAGAGCACAGGCAGCTCTATGCCAGCGATGCTTGTGGATACCCAGCCTGAAAACTGGGTGCTAGACTTTTCCTCAGACCCAAAACTTTCACCTCAGGTTATTGTTTTTGTCAGCAATCTTCACATAGTTTACATTTAATATATTCTCAGATATGCTCAGTGGAATCGGGTCCCCTGTTGTTGAACAGGGTGTCAGGAGTCAACAGCAGAACCCCACACATCTGGCTTTCTGGTTCTTTAGCCACCAGCTCTTCTACCATGAATTACACATCTAGCAGGTTCACTGGGAGGCTCAGAGGGGAGGCAGAAACCTGAGGAGGACTTTTGCTACCATTTACACCTTTTATAGATGCTTCTGTCAGAGACCTGCTGGAAAACACACATCCACAAGGGCATGAAAAGCGAGAGCCTCTTTCAACAAGATGGTGGAAGAGTTAGCCTTGGCTGGGAAAGTGTTTCTTTTCCATGCTTAGTTTTAAGAAAGAACATTTTTTTGTAGCTGTACAAACCATTTAATTGATGTTATCACCATTGAGACTATCAGCAGCATTTCTAAAAAGTCTATTGTATTAAGAGTTTGTTTCCAGGCCTATTGTAGATTGCAAAGGCACCTGCCTGGCAAAGCCATTTGGGGCAAATCAGGCCACACATACAGAGCTCCCAGCACAGAGTCTGGTGCCCCATAGGAGCTCAGGAGAGTCTGCCCATGAGTTTGGTGGCCTCCGTGACCTGGCTCTGGGACCAATTGGAATGAAAACTGATTGTCTTAGGTTGTTAAATAATTCTTCTTATGTCGAATGTTGGAGGTTCCCGGGCTGTCTGCTTTAGTGGATAAGCTGTAAGTGGATGAGTGGATGCCAGAGGGTAAATGTAACTCCTCTCCCCTCACTAGTGGAGAAGAAATTAGCCAGTGCGCTGCTCTGCTGGGCGCTCATAGTCTGTTCACCTCCATTTAAAACCAGTTTTAATGTGAATATGCTTCATACATGCAGGGGCATTGGGCCACACACATACAGTGATGTCTAAAGAATAAACCCATCAGCACATAGTGCAGTATTTTAGCTGTGCTAATGGGTGGATGGGGTATTAACTGTTAAGAAAATGGTGGAGACAAGTCAAAGTGTGTCACGGTGCTGTCCCAGGCCTATCTAGTCTGGGGTTTGCTCCCTCTGTGTCCTTGGCTGCACTGTCCCCCACCCTTGCTGACCCCTCTTGTGATGATGTGACATCTTTTTTTTTTGTATTTTTGGGAAAGGGTTTACAGGGTGTTCAGGGTTTCACTACTAAATTGGACTCTTGGTGATCTGCCTGTTTACAGCCTCCCAAGAGCTAGGATTACAGGTGCATACCACCATGCCCAGTCCCAATTGCCATCTCAGGATGCCCTGGGGGTGGGACCAGCAGGGCAGGTCTGGGGATCGAACCCCTGGCCCCTGCACCTGCTTGCAGGTGCTTTAATCAGCTGAGCTATTTGGTTGGCCCTTAATGATCTGACATCTTTATGCACCTCTACAATCAGAGAAAACCACGTTATTGATTAGCGATGAGATTGGCTTGGGCTCTGTCTATAGAATGTACCAGTTACGCAGCTGGAAATGTGGATAGTTGATTATTTTACTTCTTTTTTTCCCCCAAAGAGTTTAGTACAGTCTGATGCCTGGATTACTCTTCTGACACTTGGCATCCTGTGAGATGACTCTTACTTCCATTCAGTGAATCGATCCCTGTGGTATCTTCCATCCTGAAATTCACATGGGAGCCAAGAGAACTTTCCTGTTAGGACCGCTTGCAGGGCTGAGTGCAAGGTGGGGCTTCTCTGCTGCCATGACACCATCCTGTTCTTGCTTGTGCTGCTCATTCTCTTGCATTCTTGAAATACTTTAAGTGACCTTAGGTCGGAGTGGGGTCTGCCCCATAAAGAGAAGGAATCCAGATGGCAGCCTTGAGTGCTGCCACAGCGACCCCAGCCCTTGATCTCGGGGTCGACCATGGCAGTCTCCTCCAGTTCCCTGTCCACATGTCCTGACCTTCCATGGAGAGGAGGCAGAGACTGGGCACACAGGGATATAGTTTTTTTCTGAGTGCGTTCCAAGAACACAGATTCTCTGCTGGGGTAGGGTCTGGGAAGCAGCAGATGGGATGCTCAGGAGGGGCTATTTGCTAGGATGGGGAGAATGAGGGATGCATGAGGAAATGCTGAGGCTCGATGAGGAGCCCTGGTGAGCACCCACAGTGTCTACAGAACAGAGCAAGGAAGACACTGCCCAGCGCTGAGCTGTGGGTGCTGAGATAGGGAGCAGCTGCCTCTGGGACAGAACCAGGGAAAGGGAACCTGGCACCATCTCCCCCAGCTCTTTCCTCCCCTGTTGTTCACTTGAAAGCCAAGGATCGGGAGGCCAGGCAAAGTCTGCAGGGCTGCAGGGCTGGAGGGACACAGGGAGCATTTCTAGCACTGTTTTCCTTTCTCTCTCTCTCTCTCTCTCTCTCTCTCTCTCTCTCTCTCTCTCCTTTTTTTCACAGAACAAAGATTGTTCCCTTTGTTTCATAGAAATGCATTCTTTAGAGAGCCAGGAAAAAGAAATCCTGCCAATAATTAGATACTGTTTAGAGATTCAACTGAACAAGTCTTTGCATCAGGAAAGAGACACGGCCTCCCCATTCCGGAGGTTTCCCATTCCCTACACTAATTTTGATTAACGTTCCTTTATTTCCTTGATTTTATTTAGAATACCTCATGAATATTTAACCACCCAGCCTTGGATAATTTCACTCTGCTATGTTTTATATAAGAGAATTTCTAAACTCTTTCCTCTTGTGATTGCTAGGGTGGGAGATTAAGGGAATCACTTTGAGCTTCTCTAGCTATTGAGAAAGTTGGTGTTGACACCCTGTCTCTTCTGACTCCATACCTGGGCAGAGAGGGAAGCTGAGACATAGGCAGTTCATCACCTTGTTCTCAGACCACAAAGGGAAGGGCCTTAGATCTTTCCATGCATGAGTTCTATTAGATAAAGAGGCCAAGGATGGAATGTCAGATGCCATGGGTGTGCACCAGTGTTTGTCACCCTCACAGGCTTCTACCAGGAAAAACAAGAGCAAGTTGAGGTATACCACACATGCTTGCTATGTATACAGTCCCAGGGTGAACCAGCACACCATACCTTTTGGACTTGAATAAAGTGTTTGGTACCTTCGCTCCAGATAGAGCTCATTTCAGGATTTGCTCTCCTGCTTTAATGAATACTTAGTTTATTGACACTCGTGTCTTTATCATCTGAATATCATCATGATGTCACTGATGTGTCCTCAGGACCCTCTACTGTGTTCCATAGTGCACACCTCTAGGATCTGCATGTGTATCCTCATTTTGTCCACTTTCCTACAGGTTGTGTAGAAACAACTTCATTCATTCAGTATATATGTATTGGACATTCACCATGTTTCACTCATTCATGTTCTGGAACATAAGGACAATGAACCAGAGTCTCTACCCATGTAGAGTTTCTATCCATGGAAGGGGGTAGTAGTGAAGACTTATACAATAAACTTGCCTAAATGGATATGAAGGGTGGTAGAAGAGGTTTGATGATACAGGGAGGAAATGAACTAAGGAAAGAGGAACAGCAGTTGGAAGAGTGTGGAATCTTAAGCCAGAGATTGCAGTGTTAGAACAGGGTAGGAGGCTTTGGGAAGATGACATTTGAGCAGCCTCATAGGAACAAGGGAAAGGAGCCATGGCTATAATAAGGAAGACCCTCCGGTGGCTCCAACAGGAGACATGAAGAAGCTTGGGTTTTACAGGATCAACCAGAATGTTGAGGTGATAATCAAATGTGGAAATGTGGGGAGCAAATGGGAAGAATATTATAATGATGTGGCTCACACAGGAGAGTATAAGAAGGTATCAGATGGCAGGTGTAAGTTGAAGGTAGTGGCAGCATCCTGAAAGGATAGACATGGGTGAGCGATCCACAAGGGACCACCTCGCTTGACCTGAGAAGATGCAGAAGCAGGTGATGGGGTAGCTCTGCAAACATTGCAGAGTGAAGAGCAGTTGCTTTGTTTGGGAAATGCTAACTTTGAGATAGGATCTACACATCTAAGTTGAGAGGAAGGTGATGGGTTCACACAGGGAGTCAAGACGAGATGGGGACTGGAGACCAATGCAGAGGGGAGCTCGCATTTGCAGCCAGGAGTTGGCGGACTCCCCCAGGAGTGAATGTGGACAGAGGGGGATCAAGGACTGGATCCAGGCCCTTCAGGGAGCTAGCAGAGGTCATGGGAGAGTAGGAGAGGTCATCCCCAAAGTGGAGTGCATGAGAAGGTGGGGGTGACAGCCGAGTGCAGGCTGCCGACACATCTGTGACCAGGGCTGTGGTGACCTGGGGACACGGGGACAAGCCAGCTCAGTGCTGGTACTAGAACCCCAATTGAAATAGACTTAAGAGAAAGGAGGAGCAGAAAGAGAGGCAGACAAAACAGGTCACTCTTCTCAGAAGTTCTGCTACAAAAGGGTGAGGAGAAACAACAGAACAGCCAGCTCATAGGGAGAGGGAAGAAGATATTTGACTTGTTAGGGGGAAAAACAGCACATCTATATGCTAATGGGATGGTCATTGTTCCCCTGAATTCATTTTTACACAGTCTTTTTCTTTTGTTGTTTTTGAATTAGCTGATCTTAATGTTTGTCCCTTCTTTCCCATCAGTACAGTAGATCCAAACAGTTGTCGTTCAGTGCAAAATGCACAATACCATGCCCTTGAGTTCTGTCCCAGTCCCTCTGTGCACAGTGCTCACTTACACCATTTGACAGGGCTCATGAAGTACATTTGTTATGTCACCTTGCTCATTGTTGCATCCTGTTAAGTAGCTATGAAGGCTATTTTCTGGGTACTGTTTTCTTTGTATTACTGTCCTTTGAAGTTTGGCTTACAGGATGGTGAGATGTGTTGTGAAATCATTCTTTGGGGAACATATTGGATCTCTTCTTCTGGATTTTACATCCAAGAAATAATTCTTTTCCCTCCCTCACTAAGTGACCCAGGTCAGTTGGGTTGTGGCTAAAAGCATGTTTGTTGGTCCCGAGTTTGGTATTTGTTTCGCTTGGTCTGAATAATGAATGGCAAGTGCTATCCTCTTACCTGGGCTGTTTCAAGGTCAAGGTTTTGACCTTGGCTGTATGTAGGCCCTCCCTGATTTGACATATGTGAAATCTTGCTTGTTTCAGCTTTGAGACCTGCTGTGCTACTGGAAACCTAACAAGCAGTTGAAATCAGTGTTTTAATAATGTTGCATCTCTAAGCACGACTTGAACTGGAAGGGCTTCTTAGCACAGAGTGTAGAGCACTCTATCCCGCATCCACTGTAGCAGGAATCCTGGGCTCATACACAGTCTTCTGAGATGTGGTTTGGCCTTAGCAGAGAATTGTCTCAGTTGTTTGCAGGGGAGGGGGCTGGCTGGGTGTCTTTGCTGAAGGTTTCCCTGGGTAAGGTTGTGCTGAGAGGTGAGGTTCTGGGCCTGGGTCTGAGTATACTGTGGGCCTGCTTTCTCCTCACCCCACTAGCAGTGGAGATCATTGCAGAGTTGTGCCTTAGTCAGTTAGATGGCCTCCAACTCTTGAGAGTCATGAGGTCTCCTTTTTAACAATCAGGATCTTATGCATGTGTTTTAAAATGATTCCCTTTACACAGAAGCCAGCTGAAAGGGGCTCCTCCTGGCCAAATCTGGGAACATTTGAAGGCATAAAAATTTCAGGATAGGAATGAAGCATAAACTTTGAAAAACCAAGACCCCACAGTCCCATGCTTACAATAAATCTATACATATATTGAAACAAGTGAGAGAGGAGGAGGCTTTTGCTAAGCACTAGCTGCTTCATGTGGAAAGGGTGCTGGTCTGGGAAGTTCAGTTTCACAGCCACAACAGTAAGGATTAGGCCAGATAAAGGTCACATGCAACATCCAGGGGAAGATTTTGGTAAAGAAGAGGATACCTGCATGGTCCTAAAATATCTCCCAGTGGCTGTATAGGCAGCAAGAGGTAGCAGCTACACAGTGGATAGATCTGTCAACACTGTGACTAAAATGATTTTGATCAGTGTTAATGTCTACGAGAGCATCCCACAGGAAAAGGGATCATGCCCTTCAAAAATGTCATAGCTATGCCAGCTGAAAGGCTAAGGAACTGCTCCAGATTAGAGGACCCTGAGAATTAAATGCCAGATACTGATTGGATCTTGAGTAGCAGGGAAAATGCCTTAATGGACATAACTGGGTCAACTGACAAATTTTGGATGTGGATGGCAGATTAAAGAATAGGATCAATGACAAACCTACCAAAATTGATGAGAGTGCTTTTTTTTTTTTAAATAAGAGAATGTACTTATTCATAGGAGCTACACATGGAAGAATTTAGGGTAAAGGTTGTGAGGCCTACACTGTTAGAACATCTCAGGAAAATGGTATAGATCACTGGAATTTATATGGATGGAGAAATAGAATGATAAAATAATGGGCCAGAATATTGACAGTCAATGAATCTGGGTGAAGAGTTGATGGGAATTCCACATAGTTGTTTTAGCTTTTCTATAAGTTTGGAGAATTCACAGATATCCTCCTGCCTCAGCCTCCCAAGTGCTGGGATTACAGATGTGTGCCATCATGACTGGCTCAGAAAGCATGTTTCTGAAAAGTCCCTTTGTTCACTGATGCATGGATTGCCCCACTACTGCATGGTTCATTGGGTCAGGCCTGTGTCGGGACTCCTCTCCTAGGCCACAGGCTAGCCCTCCTCCCTGAAGCTTCTGATCAAAGGGGCAGGGGCCACAGTGAAGGGGTCAGTGAAGAGGACAGAAGCATCCTGCGGTAGTCAGTGCTGTGGAAAAGAAGATCAGGGCGAGAGGTGGCAAGGGGCATACACAGGACAGGTCTTTCAAATTGAAGTCATGGGTAGAAGGAAGAGCTGTCCTGTGTCAGCCACAAAGAACATTCCAGGATGGAGACCAGTGCCTGCAAAGACCCCGTTTGGGACAGATGCAGGCAGCCTGAGCAGCAGAGAAGAATGTTGTGTCAGGGAACAGATGAAGAGGGACATGAGGGTGCACTCAGGTGGGGAGGGGCCATCCAGGTCTTGTCAGTATAGAAGTGTTTTTTTTTTTTTTTTTCCTCCGAATGCCTTCAAGGCATGACTGGCTGGCTTGTGTTGTGGGGATCGAACCACAGCAACCTGAGCCTGACTGCTTTGTTGAAGCAGCCACTTAAAGAACTGAGCTAAGGGGCAGGGCCCCACTTGTCAGTATAGAAATTGGGTTTTATTCAGAGTAAGAGAGGGAGCCAGTGAAAGGTGGGTGGGTCAGGGCGACAGTGATGAGTTCTGCTTTCCACCATCACCAGGTGGAGTTGAATCCCACGGACCCCCAGCAGGAAAGAAGCTGCCACTGTGGCCCTGGGTCCAGGTCGTTGCCTCAGTCCAGGCAGGTCCCACGGTGTCTCCTCTCCTTGGTGTCAACATCTGTAGAGTCAGGGTGAGTCAAGCAAACCATCCCTTCATTACTTCTTTTATCCCAAAGCATATCTTGAGTGCAGTCAGTGCTTCTCAGCAGCTCTCAAAATTGATCAGATTTCTTTTTCCAACTTTGACACATGCCGAGAATGACAAAAATGCATCTCTCCCCAATAATTTTTTTTCATTATTGAACTCCTTTCAAGCTTGAGTGTTGGAGAAGAATAAATAGAAATCCAGACTATGACTGAATATGCTCAGCTCTACAAGGAGAAAACAAGTCCATGTTCTAGGGAGGTGTCTGCTGGGACCCCTAAAGTAAGACAAGTGGCATTGGTCCCATGCATGTGCGTGGAATATTTTGCAGGAAGCAGAGGCTGTGGTTTCTTTGCCTACTAAGTGGCTCCTTCCAGTTCTACTCTGTGCCACCAGCTGCCCTTCCAGAACTTGGAGTCTGGACAGTGTAGCGGTACACTGTCCTGGCCTTCTAATTTCTCCTTTACCCAGAGTGTCTGACATGTGTTCTGAGGGACTGCTTCAGTGAGTGGAAGGGGCTGGTGGCACATTCTTGTGGCTGGTGGCAGGGGTTTTGCTGATGCTTTATCCTGCCAGATGATGTGAGGACCAGGGAAGCATGCTTCCAAGTTGTTATTCTTCAAAGAGTAGACAGCAAATGCTAAACCTTTTCAACTTCAGTGTGTGTGTGTGTGTGTGTGTGTGTGTGTGTGTGTGTGTCTGTCTGTCTGTCTGTCTGTCTGTGTGTCTGTCTGTGTGTCTATCTGTCTGTTAGTTTGGGGATTGAACAGTGGGTATCCCTGGAAAACTTGAGAGTTGGGTTACAAAGGTGGTATCCTTTTGTCTTCCCTCTGGTCTAGTGGCTTCCTGCTCCAGTGCATCTTTATTGCCATCTTTGCTGGCCACACCTGGGCCTGTAGGGCAGATTTCCACAAGGATTCACATGGCCCCGGTACACATGGGGCTTTCAGGTGAAGGTGGGGAATTAGTCTGTTGTAAAGTAGTGTGGGAAGAGGGGTAGTTGTTTCACTGAAGTGGTTTGTGGCATCAGTAAGAATCAGAGAGCCAGGAAAGAAGGGAATTAAAAAAAAAAACCCAATACATTTTAAGTGTGAAGTTGCATTTTGCTGAGAAAAAAAATTTTTCTGATGAGTCAAGTCTTGTTCATATTTCCTTTCAGCATATGTAGGTGGCCATGATTGAGCATAGTAATTTTTAAAAATGAAAAGGAAGGAAACTGCATTAATATAACTGTTGCTTTTTTTTTTGGTCTGTCCTCAGCACATGTGACTTGAATTTTGAATATAGCCACAGGTTCTTGGGCAGGAATGAGGTGTAAGATCACACTGCTTTCTATTGTAAAAGGAGACAGCAAATGAGATGGTTGCACAACCCTAGATACACTAAAACATCCAGTTGCATGCCTTTACCTATTGAATTCACAGGATATGACTTGTATCTGAGTCAAGTCTGATAGGACGAAGGAGGCAGCAAAAGAAAAATAGGAAGACAAGTTTGACCATGAAATAATCAAGATTTAAAAGTCACAGGCTATGAAGTATACAAAGGAATGATCACTGTCCCCATGGCTATGGTCCATTTATTTTATTATTTTCTTTTCCTTGGAGATGTGGTCTCACTTTGTAGTCCAGGCTGGCCTCAAATGGAAGTGATCCTCCTTTCTCAGCCTCCCAGGTGCTGGGATTACAGGCATGTGCCATCGTGTTTGGCACTGGTCCACTTATTCCAATGATTTTGTTAATGGTCAAAAGGTTCTGAGCACCAGACTGTGGAAGTAGCTTCTAGTGCCAGTGGTGTCTTGTCTTCAGTTTTGTCTATGGGGGTCAGGTGTACCTGGAGAACTGTCTCATTTTCTTTCTTTCTTTCTTCTTTCTTTCTTTCTTTCTTTCTTTCTTTCTTTCTTTCTTTCTTTCTTTCTTTCTTTTTCTTTCGCAGGGGGACAGAATCTCACTATGTAATTCAGGCTGGCCTTGAATTCACAGCAATCTTCCTGCCTTGGCCTCCTGAGTGCCAGGGTTACAGATGTGCACTATCACAACTTATTTGATTTTTGGAAGCAGTTAAAGTGGTTTAAAAGTAGATTTTGATGATTCAGTGAATGATGAAGTGGAGAAAGAGCAACATAATAAAAACACTACAAAAGAGTGCTAAGAAGCTTATAGAAGTAGATATGTATATACATGCAGTAAAAATACTAAGAAAGACTTTTTTTCTGATTTCATAAAAGTTCACATTTTTCAGCTGTGAAATGAGCTCACTTTCAAATACCAAGATTCAGTGCCAAAGTAAACACGACTATCTTAGGATTTGGGAACTACTGATGTAGCTAAGTGTTTTAGTTGGGTTTCTCCAGAAGCCGACCTGGGTCAACTGAGTGAAGGCTCCTTGCTCATGGTTTCCATCTGTCATTCATTGGAACCACATTGTGGGTGTTCGTAGGCACTGCTGGCCCAGGCTTATCAGTACGTGGGCCAACTGTGCCCTCCCAGCCAGAAACCAAACACTCAGGCAGAGAGTCAGAATATTAATGGCGGAGCATTAACTGCTTCTCCTGATGTGGTTGTGCCACACCCAGAAACACACATAGAACAAGACAGAATCTGCCACCTGAGTCTAAATCAGTGCTGCTCAGGAGGAGCTTCTGTGATGTTGGACATGTTTTCTTCACTGAGTAGTCACACAGCCTGAAATAGGACTAATATGATGAGGACCTGAAATTTTAATTTTAATGAATTTTAATGTAAATGACTGCATGTGGTTAGTGGCTACTGTCATGAGCAGTACAAGTTTAATGGAATGTTAGAAATGAACTCATTGGTATCTCATCATCTGAAATATAGGTATTAAGAGAACTAGAACAGAGTGAGTGGTGTCTAAGGGCTTATTATCCGTGCATCCTGAATTGTCCATATTTACATGTTAGCTTGGTATGTTTCCAGATTCTCTATATCTGAAGGATTATTTTTGCTGACTCAGGATGCCTTAAGGGCAGGTCACCAGATTTTCTATATGACAGATAGGTCTATGTGTGCTAGCAGAAGATAGTGGGGATTTAATAACTATATGTAAAAACTCTTTGTTCCATTGTCCCCTTTCTGCCCTCAGGAAACAGTGACTGCAGGAATCTTAATCAGTAGGCAATATAGGCCTGTAGGGTTTCCCAGTCATTTGACTCTTTTGGTAAATATAGCTGCAAAGGAGTCACTGCAACTATTTATTTGGTTTGATGCTGACTACTAAATGTATTAGTGGGGGATGGTATGACTGAATATGTCAGTCAGGTCACTGGGCTAAGGGCATTCAGAGGCTTATTCACACTTATTTCTGAGAAGTATCCACAGTTATCATTACTGAAAATAAGCAGTGGCAAAGTAGAACATAAGTGACAAATGTGTGGAACATTTGACTCACCTGATGGCCTATTTCTCCCTTTCTTCCATAAAGGTAGGCATTCATAATCACTAACAGTGTTCTTTTTTGTGGACCCAAAGATAAAACTTTTGAGTCCTTCTGAACACTGCAGTCCTAGCATCTATTGCTAGTTAACCAAGATGAATTTGTTTAATGAGGAAAAAATTAGTCATCTCTGTCACTTTATAAAAAAGACTGGGTGATTTAGATATCATTTATATGTAAGATATCTAATAGACAATTTATTGTTTCCTAGCTCCAGGGAATAAGAACACTAATATTACAGTATATTTCTCCTCCCTTGGTTTTATCCATTAGGCCAAGGCTTGAAAAACTATTTGTAAATTAAATTTTATAGGTCACAGCCACATCCATTCATTTGTGTGTGTCCATCACTGGTTTTGTGGTAGTGCATTCAAGACAATGTGACATGCAAAGTGTAAATTATTTACTATCTTGTTCTTCACAGAATGAGCTTTCTGGCCCTTGCCCTCAAACTCTTCTTTTGACTTTGGTGCAAGGAGAAAGTCTCTCCTTTCTGTTGGCATAGGAAACAAGATTAGATTATCCTATGCCATCCTCCCTTGGCCTTGGGGAACTGGCAAGGCTTATCGCTTATGAAACTTGTGATTAGTAATGTGTTATGGACTTACTTTGTGACCACAGTGGGAACTTTTAAATTGAGAACAATGTAAGTCATTAATCATAGATACCTAACTTTTTCAGTATGTTGTCATGGTTTAGGGTTTTTGCAAGGCAAACAATATAGTACAGGACATATTTTATAATAGTATTTTATAATGAATCACCCAAGAATCACATTTTATAAGTACAGCAAATCTATCCACACACTGAATACTAATGAATCCAGCTGAGGGCCTAGAGCTCATAACGATGCCTCCCACCAGTCCAACTGGAGGCCTAGAGCCCACAAATGAAGTCTTATACAGGCCCGCTTCAAAGATATGTGTTGGAAAGGCCCAAAGGTCAGTGGTGGAAGCTAGAAAATCTGTGCCAGCGGGATGAAGGATCTGTGCTAGCAGGCTGAGGGATCTGAACTGAAGTTAGGAAGCAATGCTCAAGGTAAGCACCAGAGCTCCCCTAAAAGTACCACAGCTGTCCTCAGCAACAGTGAGATCCTGAGCTCCTCTAGCAATGAGAAAAACTGAGTTCCTATCAGGAAAGCCAATGTGACAAGCTCCATGAGGCTAAGCAGTGCACCATCTTCCCCTCTGGAGTCAGGAAGTGATGCTCGGGATAAGGACCCAAGATTCTTCAAAGTTCACTGGGAAAGCCAGCTTGATAAGGTCCTCCAGCAAAACAGCCCAAGAGCACTAGCAGCTTCCAACAGCTCCAACAGCTTCTCCAAACAGTTTTCCTCACAGCATTTTAGCAGCTTCTCCTGTTCTGCCTTTAGACTGCTAGCAACAGCCCTCAGGTGGGCCTTCTGTACCCAGCACCATGCTAGTTTAATTCAGCTGGATGTAGCAAGTTGACCACCTGTTAGAAATCCACTATGTATGTGAACTTGGGGCAGTTTGCCTTAGATTTGCATTTTGGATCTACCACGTCTGAGATCCAGTTGGCCCTTTCATTTCTGTTTCCTCATCGTCAGTATTACATTTCAATCTTTGTGTGTGGCTATTGAGATAAAACGACCGTCAGGATCAAATACGAACATAGAAAAAATGTTTCTCCAAAAGCCTCACACGTATTGAAAGTGCATAAATTGTTGTTCTTAAAGTAGTATGTTTTGCTAAATAAAGTCTGTACCAGGAGAATAAAATCTTGCTCAAAATAAGCTCATATCTGTCATTGGAGTGCCTTGGGGATAGACACTCTATTTACGCCTTGGGGACCCTGTTGTATCAGTTAGCTATAGCTGTGTAACAAACCATGCTGTTATCATCTGGGTGAAGTAGGGTGGTCTCATGCTTCTTCAGGTTTGCTGGCTCTTGGCTGGGACTTGTCTCTTAGCTAGTTAAGTGGAGGCAGGGGCTGCATGCGCATGAAGCCTTTCAAAGCTTAGGCTGGCAAAGGCTACACAGTACCACTCCTACTGATCCTCATGATGGAGTCAAGTCATAAGAATGGCCTTGGTTGAAGCAATAACAGCACCAAGGGGCAAGAGGAGCAGATAAATCTGACTGAAAAGGAGTGAACTGAGAACTGGGGAGAATTTTGCAATTGCCTATCATGTTGGCTTTCACTAAGAAGAGAAAAAAAATTGAAAAACCCGTAGATACCATAGACCTTAACCTTATGAAATATTTAAGACTCATCTCTAAATATTTTTAGCCACAGGATTTTAGTTTTATTAAAAAAAAAACACTGAATATGACTTTACTATTGATGGAAAGAAAAAATGAGATAAGACTTTTTTTTTTCCTGCTCTTGCTTTTTCTGTTTTGTGGCACTAGAGATTGAAGCCAGGGCCTTTGCACTAATTGAGCTGTGTCCTCATTCTGTTTTCAATTGTTATGTAGAGACAAGTTTTCACTAAATTGTTAGTTTACTCAGCCCTCCCACCTCAATCTGCCAGAGTGCTAGGATTACAGGTGTGCAGCCTGGCTGAAATGAAACTTTTTTTAAATTAGGAAGTTCACATGGAAAACCCCAGGCCTCCTCTGCTCTGTCATCCTTGCCATGACTTTGGGCAGCACAGCCTCTGATGTGAAAGGATGCTGCTTTGGGTCCTGCATCCTGCAGCCTGTGTCTCATACAAGTCAGCAGACCTCAAGGCCTGTGGCTGGTTGCACATTCGCTTTCCTTCTGAGCACTGCACTAGCTGATCTGCTCTGGACTCTTTCCTGAAGGAGTCCCTTCTTAGGCTTGATGAGACACAGGGGCTGGACAGGCACGTTATTGTTGGGACCACTTGCCAAAGGGAAATCAAGGTTGGTCTGTGTAGTGTGTTGGCTCTGGGACCAAGCACTCTTGGCTGACTTGCCAGTTGGGTCTCATTGGCTGTTCACCTTGAGCCAGGGGTTGGGACTTTTGGAAAGCATGAGGAGTTAAAGAGTTTGGGTCTGGAGTAAACCTGGATACAAAGCAGGGAGATGACCTTAGGCAGGTGACGTGGAGGGGGCTGTGACTGTGATGCCTCAAGTTGTGATTGCCACACTGCCTCATACTTATGTGCAGGAACAAGCACTTGAGCGATGACAGCTTGTATTATTAACATCATTTATGTTTGCACCACACTGCAGTGTACCCCATGGCAGCAGTTAAGGCTAGGCTATGTGGCCGTTTCCATCTCTTAAAAGGATTCTCCACTGCCTTTTTAAGGTCAGGTCTGGAAGGCTCAGTCTTAATGCAAACATCTCCAGGTTTCCACGGAGATATCATTTTTGATTCCATATTTTGAAGGGGTTAGCATCTCCTCAGCAAAGGATCAATTGCCAACCTTCCAAAAGGCTATAAACTTGCTGAACTGTGGAAAGGCATTCTTGGACACAGGCTCCCAACACACTTGACTATGCTTGTAATTAATTAGAATGTTTCCAGAGCTGTGTACTGTGGCCTCACCATCGTATTCCATGCAGAATTTACTGAGCTGTAGCTACAGTTCAGATAGTTGAGTTGAGTCCGTGTTCTCGTCGTGGGGGCTACCTGTACCCAGAGGGGAGCTCACTTTGGACTCCATATATCTGTTGGTTTTGTTTTTTCCCTCCACTCAGCCTCTGTGTAAGGTGTTTGTTCTGCAGAAGCAAGTATGTAAATAAATACCTTCGATGAAGAGTTCATGAGGATATTTATTCATAAGCTGTCACTCAGTCTATATAACATTTCATAAGAGAACAAAATGTCACCTCATTTAATTAGCTGTTCAAAAACTCTGGTATTTTCTGTTCTATTAGGAAAAGTAAAAGGAACAGGTTAGGAAAACTAACCCTAAAGTATGTCAGTGCTCGAAGGAACTGAAATTGTTAGAGAATTTGTGGAGTCACATTTCATTTGCTTCGCACATGGTGTTTAGAGAGATCCCACCCCACTCTGCCTGCTGGGAAGCACTGTGTTCTTAACCCAGGGCTTCGAGGTTTGCCAAGCTTTGGGCCAAAGCCTATGGAGTGGGGGATGGAGCTAAATGCACACTGTTTTGGTCACCCAGGCAACTCGGAGTTATTAAGTGTTTGATAAACAGTGATTAACCAGTAGTACCTTGGGCAGAGGAAGCAAGGAAGATATTGCAGAAGAAATAGGCTATTCTTCATAATCTCTCCTGGCTTTTCTTCTGGTGTTCTATGCAGGAAGAGATCATGGAGGAAGCAGCATCCCCAATGGAGTTCTGTGCCTCTGAACAGGTCTGTCCGTCTGTCTTCTGTCACCAGGAGGACCCAATGGTGGCCTCAGATGACTAAATTTGGGATGGCACTAGGGTTTGAATTACATCCTCCAAAGAAGATGTGTGGGCACCCTAGCTCCACCTCAGGACATGACTTTATCCATAGACAAGGATAATTAAGATGAGGCCATTAAGGTTATCACAAGCCAGTATAACAGCGATCCTTAAAAAGGGGGACATTTGAGCATGGGAGAATGCATGGGGAGGTTGCCATTTGAAGATGAAGGCATTTCCCTGGGTGATGTGTCAAGGGACACCAAAGATGGGCAGCAACTCCTAAGAAGCTTAAGAGGCATGAAACAGATCCCCTCCTGTCCTGCAGGGAGAAACCAACATTGCTGACACCTTGGTCTTGGAGGTCTACTTCCAGGACAAGGGTGCATATGTCTCTGTTGTCACCTGTTCTGTATGTCATGTGACAGTAGCCCTATTCATATAGGAGGCATTCTGACAGAGGGCAGGATGTTCTTGCTGCATCTTCCTGCTAACCTGCTTAGACCTTCCCATGTGCATGCATGGGGAAGAATTGGTGGGAAAGAGAAGGGACAGATGTGGGGGCCAGGAACTAGCAGGTCCTGCAGGAGAGGGTGGGGGCCTGTGAACACTGAGATGCCTGTGTTACGAATACACATTCAGAAATAGCATGGCTAGCTCCAGCTTCTGTCATCTTGCCATCTAGATTGTTTGTAACAAAAGTCGTAATGATGTCAAAAGCAATTGCAGGGGACTGGGTGCTTCCTTGAGGAGGTGGCAGTCCCACAGTGTCATCTGTGTGCACACCACACTGTTTGCCATGTGGAGCAAGGTGGGTCTTACTGGACGTATCTTCAAAGGAACTTGGATTCTGAGGGTAAAATGACATGTGCAAAGGGAACAACAGAGCCAGGGATCAAGTTCAGGGCTTGTGGATGGCTCTGTACTGTCCTTGTTGAACTGCAGGGTGAGTGTACCAGATCCTGGCTGGTGTTGCCTGGCCATTTGGGAAAGTGGCCCACCCAAAGGATGGAATTAATTGGGAATAGATCTTTTTTCATGGGTCTTCTCCCAGGTGAAAGACCCCTCCTCCTCAGCAAGGGGACAAACCAACAAGCTAGTTCAGGTTGATGACAATCTTGAGAAGCCACTTCCTGCAGAGGGGATCAGAGGTGCTCATGATAATTGCCTGGAAATTTCTTCCTTGAACACAGGTTCCTCGGCCTTCCCTGGGAATATCAGATTAGAATTTCTACAAGTGGAGTCAGGAATCTGTATTTCACAGACTTTTGGTAGTTGCACAAGAATCAAATCTGTTCAGGAACTAGATATACACCCTATGGAGTGTGCTCAGGAGAAATTCTAGTTTATTAAAAGGCTTTTTTCTTCTCTTCAAGTCTGTGCTGTGCACCCCAGGAATGTGGTCCTCTATTCGCTTGAGATCCCAAAGGCAAATATGATAGTGTCACTCTCAAAAGGACGAGGACCAGAATGCACAGTCACTGCCCCTTCATTTAGCAACTGGTTCCTCACCAGGGAACCTCATTTAATGATTTTGTAGAAGTCCCTCAAATTGAAGCAGCTTCCCACTCCCTATGTCTACAAAATACAGCCTTTTTTTATTCTCTGGCTTTGTTCTTCCTTCTGTGGTTAAAGAAATTGGAGCCTTTATAAGAGGTGTGGCTGCCCATTCAGTCAACACGAAGGACAGATCTAGATTTAGAGGCTCCTAATGCCAACTGGCATATCCTTCAGTTGTCGCTCTGTGTTTCTGATCCTGCATGCTTCTGGCTATGACTCCATCAGCCACATCTGCACTGTGAGTGCTTCTCATGGAGTCACCATGACATGACCAACAAAGTTGTTCTGATTAGACGCTGGCCCACATGTGGGCATTGTATCCAACAAGCAAAAATATATCCCACCCTGCATGTGGTGGTTTCTGAGTAGGGTGTATGGAGAACAAGGGGCATGGCTTCTCCAGAAGATGCCACATAGCCCCGTGGAGCTCCTCATTCTGCACCCCACAGATGTGTGCAAAAACCCCTTCATCATTCTGTAACAAAGGGACCTGCAAGAGATAGCATAACAGGATGACAATGAGCACAATTGTTGGGCTTGGAAGCCTGGGGTGTGATGCTCAGTTCCACCCCTTCATTGCATTGGGTGAGTGCATTGGGCTCTCAGGACCTCTGTATGCTTATCTCTAATATGATCTACGTCCAGAGTACTTATGAAGAGTAGATGAGATGGCGAGTGTCAAGCACACTTTTAAGTTTTATAAAACATCAGTTATTGGAATATTAGTCTGCATGAGGTCAATACTTACACTTAAGGTAGGTGCCAACTTTGATTTGTGCCTATAAGAACATCTAAGTACCAATTTCTGTTTGTGGGTCTGATTTTTTTCTGCCAGCCTTTAAATGATTTCATAATGCAATGCCCTATGTAGTAAATTAAGCTGATTAGCTTTCCATTCTCCTAGAGCTGAAAATCCAAGTCAGAAAATATTGGCAGTGACAAAGGAGACTGGGCTATGGGCCAGAGCAGGTCCATTAATAAATCACTCTTTACATCTTTCCCAGGCACCATGGGAAGCTGGACACAGTCACAAGACCTACACTCTGCCAGTGTTCTAAAACTTCGGCCCTGGGTACTTGTCATGGCAAATTTCAGCTGAGTTGGCCATGTTAATCTTTGGATAGATCAGATGTTTAAGATTGCATTCAATTATAACAATCATACATTGGAACATAGGGCAATCATTATAAAATTAGGCTGTTAAATATTAAATGACATGGGAACACACTTAGGATGACTGTTTTAGTGCAATATGGAACTGTGTATACCAAATGTTGCTGTGTTTCTGGTGTCATAGAAAGTTGTTTTTGTTTTCATTTTTGTAGATGTTGGAGTTTGTAGAGGAGATGCTTTTTCTGCCTCATGAATGTGGCTTGGCAGGAGAGGTGATACTTGGGGTGGGTCCTGGGATGGTGTATGAGTTATGAAAAACAGAAGAGCCTATGAAATGTGAGTAGCATTTGTAGTGTTGAGAAGTGAAAGTTGTGGTGTATTCTGGGCTTGTGGCAATTTATGATGGACTAACCCAGTTGGCCAGCAGGTGCCAAGGCCATGTAATGCAGCAACTGGGAGCAGTATGCTTGACTCACACAACATGAGCTTGATCTTTGGTTCTACCTTTCTATTGGTGTGACCTAGGGCAGGTCAGTTGTCCACTCCCTGCTTCATCTGTAAAATGTGCATATTTCTAGCACCTAGAAATGAGTGAAGGTAAGTGATCTCCTGTGAAGTAGTTAGGTGCAGGTGGACGCTTTTGCAAGTGCCAGCAATGGTACTAGTTATTCTGCTGCATCTCATCATATGGCGGTCATCGTGTTTGACCAAATAGAACATGTGGTTTTACTGTGGAGAAAAAGAGAAACAATGAATGGAAAGGAAGAGTTCATTGAGGACAGTGATTTTATGGGGATTTTTGAAATTGTGCAGAAAAGGTGAAGCAGAGACCATTGCCTTTATAGATTTGGAACCATATAAGAACAGTTCTGTTGGACTTAGAGTATGAATGACTTCTGGCTGGAACAGCAGGAAGGACTAGGGAGTATTGAGAAACACTGTTGGGTGCACTCAATGACGTCAGAGATGGAAGGAAGGCCTTATGGGCTAGGTAGTAGATTTCTTATCCACAAAGGAAGAAGGGTGAGGGTGGGATTTGACTGGTGTGATAGGGTTGGTGGAAATATTGGAGGATGAGGACTGAAGACTCAGTGTCTCAGTTACTTTTCACTCATTGCTGGGATAAAATACCCAACACCCAAAATTAAGGAAAGAAAGTTTGTTTAGCTCACAGTTGGTGGAGGTTTCAGCCCATACTTCAGTCCATACGTGGCTGGCTCCAAGCAGAGTAGCACAATGCAGAGAGCAGCAGTTCTTGGTGGCAGAAAGCAGCAAAGCAAAGGAAGGAGACAAATCCATGGCTTCTTGCAAGCCTCTCTCCTTCCTTCCATGCTGACTGTGAGGACCAGAGCTCCTCTGAGAAAGCAGCACACACAGTCCTTCCTCAACTCCCTTTTATATTCTTCTCATGCTGAGTCATTCTAGGGTTGGCCTGCCACACCCTAGGGAGGGGCCTCCACACCCTAAGGGATGGAGTTGCTGAGCCAACCAAGCTTCCAGCTTTTCAAGTTGACACAATGTATTACACAACACAGGGGCACATTTTCTGAAGTTGTTGGGTTGTATTTCCTATGGGCCTCCACCCATAGCCAGGGGTATTTTGGGCTTCCATTTTTCTACAGCATTGGTAGTAAGCTGAGTTCCCTGAATTTGGAAAGAATTATGGAAGATTTCCCTTCTGGGAAGCATTTTCTGGGTTGGAGAAACAAATGAGTGTGTGGATGCTTCATTCTTTAATGGGTAGGAAGGACAGTGGACAGTAGTGGGAAGAACAATGAGGAGGGGAGGCTGTAGCCAAGTGAGTTGTGACCTCTATAAAAAAAGCTTGCTTGCCTTTTACCTTTACTGAAGTTAATTTTTTGCTATTATGTAATTTTTGAAGCTTAATGGCATTGTTACAAATATCTATTTGACTGGGTGTCTAGTGGAACCACAGTTGTATCTCTGAACAATACTTGCAGTTATCCTGAGTCAGAGAAAACTAGTTACGGCTTTGTGTATGTACATGGCTTGCTCTTGGAATGAGTTTCCCAGAATGTTCGCTCTGAGATTAGAATTCAAATTCAACTAGTCTATTGAGGAAATGAATGAAGAAGCACTGCTAGGGCACTGGGAAGTAGCAGGCAAGGGAGGAAGCCAGCAAAGGATGCAAGAGTAAATGGTTTCTTCTATGAGCAATGGGCTCAGCCCATTAGAGAACATGACAGGGGGCTGCAGAGAGCACCAGCGTTTCCCTCAGCAGGGTGAGGATACTGGGCAATGCTTACTCATGAACTTGTGTGCACCATGGCTGAGGGTTGCTTCTGGAATAATCAGCTCCCCAGCAATCTTGTCTTCTCCATACAGTGGGCTGAGCCTGCCACATGGCCACAGAAGGCCCTTAGATAAGGAGAAGCTGGTGCCAAGAGAAGGCAGGTTGAATGCCCACTGCTCCACACCAGATGGGAGACTGAGGAGTAGAAGTACTGGTAAGAAACTAGGTGCTTTCTTTCCATGAATAGGAATAAGGCAGGAAAGTTCAGAATCACCATACCCACTTAATACCCTAGTAGAAACCCTAGCCAGTGCAATAAGACAGGAAAGGGAAATAACAGATGTGCAGACTTGGCATGAAGAAATAGAGCTAGCTATTTTCAGGTGATATGATTGTCTATTGAAAAATCTCAAGAATTGAAAGATATATTTCTGGTACTACTAAGGAAACAAGGGTACAAAAGACCATTGCTTTCCTGGATAACAGCATCAAACAATTGGAGTTCAAAATTAAAAACACAACACCATATATATTTACACACACAGAAGGAAATAATATAAATCTAACAAAATATCTACAAGATCTATATGAAGAATATTATAAAACTTATGAAAGAAATAGAAACAGGGGCTAGAAACATAGCTCAGAGGAATAAGTGCTTCCCTGGAAAGTGCAAGGGCCTGAGTTCAATCCCCGGTTCTGCAAATAAATAAATAAATAAATAAATAAATAAATAAATAAATAGAAACAGAATTAAAGAGACATATTCTGAATGTTTACAAATATAAAGAATCAATATTGTTATGATGTCAGTTTTTCCCTACTTGAAGTATTGATTCAATTAAAATCTCAATCTAAGTCCCAGCAAGTTATTTTTTACATGTTTCCCCATAATTTTATTGAGAAACAAATAGCAATGAGACAGTTTCAAATCAAATTGTTAGGACAGTTTCAATAATTACCACATTGCATACTCTCTTCCTAGTGGTTAGTTGCTGTATAAGATGCAGACATTATGTCCTATTTACAAACACTACTACAACAAATCCCTCTGTTCATTAAGAGAATGTAACTATATATCTATTCTAACCATTTTGAATACACAGATACAAAATGGACATTCATCTGTATCCCCTTTTTTGTTTAGTTCTGTCATTTGAATATTATAGGTGTGTGAAC